>NW_027132386.1:0-393034 GCF_026122565.2 Emydura macquarii macquarii
TCGTGCTCTTTGGTGTATTCTCGGGGTGTAAGAAGGCGCAGATCGTGCTCTTTGGTGTAAGAAGGGGCAGATTCTCGGGGTGTAAGAAGGGGCAGATCGTGCTCTTTGGTGTATTCTCGGGGTGTAAGAAGGCGCAGATCGTTCTCGGGGTGTAAGAAGGGGCAGATCGTGCTCTTTGGTGTATTCTCGGGGTGTAAGAAGGGGCAGATCTCTTTGGTGCTCGGGGTTTGGGGCAGATCGATCTGAAGTTTCTTTAGTTAGTTTCTTTGTGAAGTTTTCTTCTTCGTTTACACTGTCTTATTTGTGGTGTCAGTCTGAGTCCTGTGGTGCTTGGCTCTGAGCAGGGCCTGCTGCACCCCTCTGCTCAAGGGCTGAGGACCCAGACATCTCTCAACCAGCTCCTGGGGCAGGTGTGAGTGTGAATCCACAGCACGTGGTAGAAATCCATGTACCGGGGAGGCTCGACAATTCAGGTTGTCTGATCCATTGTCCATTCGTTGTTCATTTTCACTCTATCACTCCTGTGTCAGTCGTTTTGTGTTGTCTTACTAAAACGTATACAACTACACACATTTGGTTGTGACTACGAACCTTCCCGCTCTGCAGCCGGTCCCTGTAAAACTGCTGGAGCCTGGTTCAGGGACGAGAACCTCCTTATCCTGCTCAGAGCAACGGGGAGCCTAGAACCCCAGTAAATAGCGAATACACCCGACATCGGGCTACACGCGGCACCGACGTGACCCCGCTTCGGGGACACTGGGACTCGTGTGTGAGAAGCTGCACCGCTGCGACGGGCAGGTACAAGAACCGAACCGAACCGAACCTTCCCGGCTGCCCCCTCGGGGCTCCCCGCCCCGATATTCACAGCAGGGCCCGGCCGAAGGAAACAGCTCGGAAACGCGCTGTGCCCGCCGCCGGTGCGGTGTAAACCCGGGACCGCCTGCGGGAGCGCTGACGTCACCCGAGCCCGGTTCTGCAGCGATCCGGCTCCGGTCTCGCTTCACTGTCCTTCATCCCCGCTGCTCCGCTCTGTGCGCTGAGCCCTGCCCCCCCCCCGGCCGCCCCCAGAAGTCTGCCCGCGCTGTGACTCCGCTCCCAGCGTCCCCCCTCCCCGGGGTTCCCGAGCCAGCGCCGAAGCCGGTGTCAGACCGGAGCAGGGCGGAGGGGCAGGGCTCGGACCGGGGCAGGTCTCAGGCCGGACTCGTCCGACGCCCGCCGGGTGAACGCTGGAGCTGCTCTCGGGGTCGGGGCGGTGACCCGATCTCCTGATTCCGGAGGGACAGTCCCGATACTCGGGGCTCCGTTTACACGGGCGCCTCTTCCCACAGCCGCGTCCTGCCCCGGTTGCTCACACTCGCGGCGGCCCGGCGCTGGCGGTTGCCTGGCCCCGTGTCGCTGCGAGGGTTAACGGAGCCCGTGCCCGCCGGATTGCGGGATCACACGGATTAGGAGCGGCCGGCGGCTGCCCGGGCCCGGAGCCCCGCGGGATGAACCGAACTCCCCGGGGTTGGGCCGAGCTCCGTGTGTCGGGCCCGCGCTGCCCCTGCTCGGGGCGGAGCCGTTTCGGGGCCGGGATCGGCCGCCGAGGAGCGGGGCTGTGAGTGCAGCGGGGGCGGGGGTAGCGGGGGGAATCGGGGGGCGCAGGGGGCTGCGGAGCGGGGGGGGGGGTCCCGAGTATCGCTTCTCGGCCTAGTGGAGGATAAGATCCGGTGTAAGCGCTGGTCCCGTCACTGACCGCCTGCAGTTACCGGTCACACCTGTCCCCGCTCCGGGGTACCCCGCCTGTCCGGTCACTGCACCCCCGACCCCCCCGCGCTCTGTGCCCCGCTGAGCCGCACCTTGTGCCGGGATGTCCCGGGACTCCGCCCGTCACACTGCGCGCCCGGCCGGTGTAACCAGCATCCTCATGTCCTAGCGCTGGAATCCCTGCGCTGCGCGGCTGCGAACTGCGCTGCACGGGGCGGTTTGGGGAGCGGGGAGCTGGGCTCGGGGCTTGCCTCGTCCACCCCACGCCGGGGCCGGGCCCGGTGCCCCCGGGGGAGCGGCCTGGGGACGGACCGAGCTGCTGTGCGGAGTGACCGCGCCTGGGGCTGGGACCTTCCATTGCTTATGGCAACGCTTCAGTTCCGAGCTGCTCGCCGGGAATGCGGCGCGTTGCGGGTTCGGATTCTCTGTTTCCAGCCCGGCTCGGAGCCTGGTGCTGCTCTGCGCTTTATACCCCAGGCCAGAAACCCTCGGGCGAGCTCTCCCGGCCGGCCCGTTCACACCGCCTCTGCAACGCACGCCTTTAACTCCGCGCCGCCCTGCCGCGCTCGCTGCTCCACGCGGGTTTGGAGCCGGGAGCGGGGCCGGGACCTCGCGTCGTGCGCCCCGCACCTGCCCCCGGCGCTGCAGCCCTGCCGGGCTCGGTGCGAGCATCGCCCGGGGAAGGCGCTGGTGCAAAACACCGCGAAGACGCGCCGTGCAAAGCCGCCCTGTGCACGCAGGTGTTGGCTCCGCGCCTCTTTATTTGTCTTTGCAGCCGCTTCCGCGCGGCTCTCGGCTCGGGTTTCGTGGGAGCGCAGAGCGGGCCCGGCTGCTCCAGGTGCCGGGGATGCCCCGGCCGCGCTGCTTCCGCTCCCGGCTCCCTCTGCCCCCATTGGCTCGGGGCCGCCCGGCAGCCGCAGGACAGGTTTGGGCGGAGACCGGCAGAGAGAGGCTGGCGGAGCCGAGAGCCCTGAGGAGGAACCGAGGACAAACGGGGGACCCCGGGCCCCCCCTGCCCGCCGCACCCGGATCCCCCCTGCCCTGCCGGGATGCTGCCCTGGCCACTGCTCCTCCCCTGGGCGTGGGCAGCCCTAGCCGGTAAGGGGGGGTCTCTCTCCCTGCCTAATTTTCTACTGGGGGGATCGGACGGGGTGAATCCTAGGCCCAGGGTAGGGCAGGGTAGGGCAGGCTGGTGACCCTTGCTGGGGGTGCGGGGGGGCAGGCGGGTTAGGGATCAGCAGGAAGACCCCGTAGACGCAGCGTTAGCGAGACAGACTCGTTAATCTCTCTCCCCACCCGCTTCCTCCTCCACTTCTTTCCTCCCTCCTGCCAGCCTCCCCCGCTGTCTCCCCAGGGTCTGTCACCCTCCAGGTGCTCGGATCCGCCTTCTTCCACAACGCCAGCTCCACGGACATGCAGGTGCAGATCCTGCTGGGCGACCTGGAGACCCACTCCCTGAACTGCAGCACCTGCAAGATCCGCTTCCTCCAGCCCTGGGCCCACCAGGGCCTGGCCCCGGGGCAGTGGCAGGACCTGGAGACAGAGATCCATCTCTCCCTGGCCAACTTCATCCGCACAGCCAACGGACTAGCTCCGCAGTACAGAATGGGCTGTGAGTGTGGAGAAATCCGAGGGGATTCCCCCCCCGCCCCCCACCGGGGAGTTGAGAACTGACACGCTCACAGCAGCGACAGGGTGGATCAGGGGCACGGCAGCCGGTCCCTGGCCCTTAGGCTGATTGGAGTCTCTGGCCCCTAGTGGGGAAAGGCCCCGTGTCCCACTCCCTGCCCCTAGGCTCAGGGCTTTCCTAACAGGGACCCTGGCCCTTTCAAAGGCCGGGTATTTGGGACGGGGGGTCTGTATCTCAGGAGCCCTTTGGCCAGGTCACCCCAAATCAGCACCACAAACTGCCTCAGGCCCCGATGTCTCGCTGCGATTTTCGAGCCAATCTGTCTGTGCATGTGGCCCCAGGAGCCCCTGGAAAAATCAGCTTTAAACAGAACCCGCAGCGTCTGTACCCTGCACTCCAGCCAGGGCCTCCCACAATCCAGCCTCTGTCTGGTGCTCAAACGTCCTCATTGCACTTGACTTTGCCTCTTTATTCCCCGTCTCTCTATTCCTGCCCCCGCCCCCAGTGACCTCTGCATGGCTCATCCCTGTCCCCTCTGCCCTTCCTGTTCCAGACCCCTTTGTCATCCAGGCCTCCATCGGCTGCCAGCTGCACCCCAACGGCACCTCCAGGGGATTCTACGATGTCGCGGTGAACGGGGAGGATTTCATCAGCTTCGATGCAGACGCAGGCACCTGGGTCGCTCGGCCGGGGGATAAGCAGGCGCTCGATGTCAGCAACTTTGTCAACTTGGATAATAGGGCATCCACCAGACTCCAGTATTTTCTGAGAACAACTTGCATCAATCTGATCCAGATCCTTGCACAGTACGGGAGAGAGTCTCTGGAGAGGCAAGGTGAGACTGAATCCACACCCCTTGCTCACTGAGTTGCAACTCTGGGGTGGGGCACAGCGGCTGTTTATACAGGGACTCTTTGCCTGGTGTACAAATGCAGCTGTATCTGGGGTGGAGCGCAGCAGCCATTTCATAGCTGCTCTGCACAGCAGTTTAGGACAGGAACTGAAGCGGGATTCCATTACCACAGGTAACCACAGGGGGCAGAACTGGGGTCTGGCCAGGACAGCTGGGCTGATGCCTGACCCCGGGAAATGGAGCTGGGCTTCTCTAGTGAGTCCCGGAGGCTCAGACTGAACCATCCCCTCTCCCTGACCCCGTCTCTTTCTCTGCCCTGTCTCAGAGCGGCCGGTGGCCGTGGTGTTTGCCCGAGTGTCTCCCCCAGCTGGGACCCCCGCGCCGTTACTGCTGGTTTGCCGGGTCACCGGTTTCTACCCCCGGCCCATCCATGTGGCCTGGCTGCAGGACGGGGAGGAGGTGGAGCCGGGCTGGCGGCTGAACTCCACCGGGACCCTGCCCAACGCCGACCTGACCTACCAGCGGCACAGCTCCCTGGCTGTGCAGCCGGGCGACGGGCACAGCTACGCCTGCCGCGTGGATCACAGCAGCCTGGGGGGCCAGAGCCTGCTGATCCCATGGGGTAGGTGCACGTCCCCACGGGGTGGGGGGCAGGGTCGTGGTCTGTGGGGGCTACTCCTGCATGTCCTGAGTGGGACGGGGTGGGGGGAAGCAGTGGGACTGGGATGCAGATGGGAGTGGGTGTGTGAAGATGGATCGGGGGGACCAGGATAGATGTGCTGAGGGGGTGGGACAGGATTGGGATGAGGGAACAGGGAATGGGAATGTGGGGGCAGAAGGAACAGGGCTGGGGCTCAGGGCAGTGGGGCAGGGTGGGTGGAGCTGGGGAGGCTGGGCTGGGGTGAGGAGGCTGAGGGCAGTGAGGCGGGGGGGCAGCAGGGGCCTGCAGGGGAGGCAGAGGGAACAGGGTCTGTATTCCCGCACCCGTTCCCAGCGTGGCACCCCTGTGTTTTACAGACCATGGCAGCCGCTGGATCCACGGCCTGGCTGCGGGCATCATCCTGGGAGTCCTGGCTGTGGTCGCCGTGGCTGCGGTGCTGTGGTGGAGCAGATGCAGGTGAGTCCTGTCCCTCTCTGGGGTGCGTGTTGGGGGGCCCGTTACACCCCATAACCCGTCCTGTCTGCTTTCTCCTTCCAGGGCCTACCAGGATTTTGGAGTGGGGGAATCCAGTGCCTTAGGGGGCAGCACCGGCCCAGGCGAGAGGATCGGCCCCTCCCTCGGGGACATGGAGCTTGGGACTAGATCCGCGCCTGGCTCCGGAGCTGAGGGGCCCGAGGGCTGGTCCGCACTGGAGCGCTAGGAGGTCAGGGCGCTGGGTGGGGGGTGGGAATCTCCTCCCTCTGGGGCGTTCGGGGCACGTTGGACACTTGGGGTGCCGTGCAATGGCTGGGACCCCAGATCTGCACGGGCCGGCGCTGGTCAGTGTCATTCAATAACCCTTCAGGGAGGGGCTGCAGGAGCCGGGGTCCTGAGTGCAGGGGTCAGGCCCGGCTATGTACACAAAGGGGGAGGGTGCAGGGGGGTTCATGGGAACCAGGTGGGGGGCCTGACGGGGTTTCAGGCTGAGCTGGGTGCCGGGGAGGCCGCCCTGACTCGCTGGCTGACTGTGTTGCCGGCAGGGGTTTATCCCTGGTGTGGGGACAGCCCCTCCCTGCAAAGCTCTGCACTGGGGGGTCACACTCCTGCCCCACAGAACTCTGCTGGGATAAGCATTAAGTGTAGACCAGGCCACAGAGAGGGTTCAGGGGGATCATCCCTGGGAGACAGGGACATGGGGCCGTTACCGTCTAGGGGACACCGACTCTGATGCCGCCCCAGGGCGGGGTGGGAGGGGCTGGCAGCTCAGTGGGGTGAAGAATGGGTCACAGGCATTTCCTGTTGGGGGGTGCTGGCTTCAGTCCAGCCCCAGGGCAGGGGACGGGCTGTCTGAGGGAGGGGGAGCCCGCTCCGATCTCTGCCTTTCTCCTCCTGGGGGTGCCAGCTCCGATCTGCTGTGAGTGACCAGAATTCCTCCCCTTGGAGGGTCTGTTCGGGCCCTTTTTATGGCGTGTTGGTCCGTGGCCCCTGTCCAAAGCCGGCTTCCCCCAATGGCCCCAGCTTGCCCCTGCATCTAACGTCCTACACGTTCACACTGCGCCCTCAGGATGGACTGGGAGGTGGAGACTGTGACCACGTGGGAATTTTCTGTCATATTTTGTATGAATATTGTGTGTGCCTCAGTTTCCCCCATATGCTGCATTATTCACGGGGTGGCGGCGGCGGGGGGGGAGGAGGCTGATTACTCCTTGCAGAGGCCCCGCGAGGCAGGTGTGGCTGAGGCCAAGCTCTCGCCTTTGGGTCCCACGTCTGTGAAGACAACAGCAAAGTCAAACATTGCAGCAGGGGCCACCTAGCAACCCAGAAGGGCCGGGCGCTGCCTCATTCTAGCCTCCTCTGCACGGGCGGGCGGGCGGGCGTGGGTGCAGGGCCCGGGTTCACGTTCACGTCACTGCCCAGCAGTGTGTCGTCACACCAATAAAGGGTATCTGTGGAAAAAACCGAAGGACCTCGCGGGCGATAGACGTCCTGCTTCTCAGCAGGGAGCTGACAGCGGCATTCCCGGACCCCAGCCAGGCACCCAGGGGCCAGGTGCGGGGTGAGGTGAAGCTCCCGCGGGTGGGGACTAGAGGAAGGGGAAGGGCCGGGGACAAAGAGGCACAGAGCGGGCGGGAGGGAGCCTTGGGGTCAGGCCCCCGAAGAGAAGGAGCTGGGCCCTGACTTCCATGGCTCTGTGCTGGCCTGGGGCCTCCCTGGTCGCCTTCCGTCCACTCCACGAAGGAACCGGCCCGCTCGCGCGAGGCTGGCCGAGGGCCGCGGCCGCTGACGGGGGCATGGCTGCCGGACCCCGCGGGCTACGAGTCTCTGCAGTGCCCGGCCCAGCTGCACCCGCTGGGGGAAGCTCACGGCGTGAAAACGGTGCTGACGGCTCCGAGGTTCGGCCCTGGAGGCAGTGAGGCCACGGGGCCCCCAGCAGGCACAGATCCAAGGCCTCTGTGCCGCACGCGCACACTCACACACAGACACGCACGTGCACACTCACACACACTCACACACTCGCACACAGACATGCACACGCAGAGACACAACACACACACAAACACGCACACGCAGAGACACAACACACACAGACGTGAGCTCACTCACACATGCACACTCATGCACAGAGGCACTCACACGCTCCCATACTTGGATGTGCACACACACACACACACAGAGATGCACACGCAGCGACACAACACACACACGTGCTCACTCGTACATGCACTCCCATGCTCACAAACTTGCATGTGTGTACACACAGACATGCACATGCAGATACACAACACATACGCGCGCGCGCACGCATGCATGCACACGCACACACACACACACACACACCCCCCGAATAGAGAAGTTGGCCCGCTGGCAGGCTGGGCCGGGAGCCCGGAGTGGCCCCGCCCCCTCAAGTGGCAGTTGGCCCCGCCACGCCCTCAGCGCTTATTCGCGCCTCTTGCCACCTCCCCGCCCCTTTCCCGCCATTTATTCCCTCACTCCCTCTAGCACCGCCCCGCTGATTCTGCCCAGCAACTAGTGACGATGCCACACGGCGGCGCCTTCCGATTGGCTGGTCCGCCAAGGCGACAGAAAGGGAGGAGCCAGGGCGTGGCAGGGGCGAGGGAGGAGAACAGAAGAGACGGGGCCACAGAGAGGGCGGGGCTAAGAGAAGGGAGGCGGGGCTAATGGGAGGGGCGGGGCCCCTGGCATGGAGGGTTGAGGGGCAGGTTGGGGGCTCTCCCCTCCCCTGCCCCCCCTGTCACTCAGGGGCCACTAGGGCAGGACCCCCGCTGTGGGGGTGGGTTCGCTCCCCCCAGCCTCCCCTCGGCACCGGGCCAGGTGTGGGGTGCAGTGCTGGTTGGGGGGGCTGCAGGTGGGTAGGGGGAGGAGCAGGATGGGGGCCTGTAACTTTGCCCCCCATATCCCCTCAAATCTGGACCCTGGGTTCCAGCCTAGTTTGCCTGTGGGTGAATCTGGCCTGAGCCGGGGACTCTTCTGGGCAGTCGGGGCTGCCCCATGGCGGCGCTTGGGGGCTGTGCTGCAGGGAGCAGGGTGGGGGCACTGGGGGATCCTCCTGGCAGTCAGGGCTGGCCCCATGGCGGCGCTGGGGGGCTGTGCTGCAGGGTGGAGGCACTGGGGGATCCCCCTGGCAGTCAGGCCTGCCCCATGGCCCCAGAGCGGTGTGGGTGGAGGCACTGGGGAATCAGCCTAGCAGTCGGGCATGGCCCCAGGACGGTGTTAGGAGCTGTGCCGAGAGCAGCGGTTCCCCAGGCTGGGGGTCAGGGCATCTTACAGGCACTGACCCTTGGACTGCCTCTGCTTCCCCCTCGCTCTGCCCTGGTTGGCTCGGGGAGGGACAGAGGGGGACAGAGCCGAGTCCAGACCAATTGAGAAGATACTATTTGAGTCCAGGGTGGGTGGGCAGGTGCAAGCCACTAAACGCCCCTCCCCCAGCCTAAGGGGAGGAGCCACTGGATCCAGGACTCAGCTGAACTTGGGGGACAACAAACGAGAAAACAGGAAGGGTGTGATAGTCAAAGTGTCAAAAAGAATAAAGAAGCTGGCGGAAAGGCGTATGCCCTGGGGAAGAGGAAATGAGTGAGAGCGTGCCGCTGTGCAGAGCACAGACCCCGCTTCCCCCGCCAGGATGCTGCTACCGCTGCTGCTCCAGCCTTGGGCATGGGGAGCCCTGGCCGGTAAGTGGGGACCCCCCCCCGCCCTTTTTGCTACTGAGGGGGTAGGATGGGAGAAATCCTTGGGGCAGCGCCAGGCTGGGCTAGTGACACTTGCTGGGGGTGCAGGCGGGTTAGGGTTCAGCAGGAAGACCCTGTAGACGCAGCATTAACGAGACAGACTCGTTAATCTCTCTCCCCACCCGCTTTGTCCTCCACTCCTTTCCTCCCTCTCCCCTCCTTCTCCCCCCCCGCCAGCCTTCCCTTCTGTCTCCCCAGGGTCTGTCACTCTCCGGCTGTTCCAAATCACCGTCTTCCACGACGCCAGCTCCACGGACATGCAGGGGATGGCCCTGCTGGACGACCTGGAGACCCACTCCCTGAACTGCAGCACCTGCAAGATCCGCTTCCTCCAGCCCTGGGCCCACCAGGGCCTGACCCCGGGGCAGTGGCAGGACCTGGAGTTGCTGATCCATCACTACCTGTTCAACTTAAACCGTACCGTGAACAGCTTAGCTCAGGAGAAAGGAAAGGGCTGTGAGTGTGGAGCAATCCGAGGGGATTCCCTCCCCCCACCCACCGGGGAGCTGAGAAGTGACACGCTCACAGCAGCAACAGGGTGGATCAGGGGCACAGCAGCCGATCCCTGGCCCTTAGGCTGATTGGAGTCTCTGGCCCCTAGTGTGGAAAGGCCCCGTGTCCCACTCCCTGTCCCTAGGCTCAGGGCTTTCCTAACAGGGACCCTGGCCCTTTCAAAGGCCGGTTATTTGGGACGGGAGCTCTGTATCTCAGGAGCCCTTTGGCCAGCTCACCCCAAATCGGCACCACAAACTGTGCCTCAGGCCCCGATCTCTCGCTGTGATTTTCGAGCCAATCTGTCTGAGCATGTGGCCCCAGGAACCCCTGGAAAAATCAGCTTTAAACAGAACCCGCAGCGTATGTACCCTGCACTCCAGCCAGGACCGCCCACAATCCAGCCGCTGTCTGGTGCTCAAACGTCCTCATTGCACTTGACTTTGCCTCTTTATTCCCCATCTCTCTATTCCTGCCCCTGCCCCCGGTGACCTCTGCATGGCTCATCCCTGTCCCCTCTGCCCTTCCTGTTCCAGACCCCTTTGTCACCCAGTCCTCCATCGGCTGCCAGCTGCACCCCAACGACACCTCCAGGGGATTCTACGATGTCGCGGTAGAGGGCGAAGGCTTCATCAGCTTCGACATGGAGACACACACCTGGATTGCTCGGCAGCGGGATAAACTGGCGCTTGACGTCCAGGACCGTTTAAACAAGGACAAGTCCACGGTGATCTCGGCTCAGTATCTCCTGAGCAAATGTGTCACTCTGCTCAAGAGCTATGTGCAGTATGGGAGAGAGTCTCTGGAGAGGCAAGGTGAGGCGGGGCAGGGCAGCCCTGGCTGAGATGCAGCCGCTTCTGGGGCAGGATGTGGGGCTTGTTTTCAAACTTTTCTAGCTGAGCCAGCCCTTTGGGTTCCCACTTCTGGTTGCCTGACTCTCAGTCCAGACAAAAATAAACCCAATACCTGCCCCTCCCCACCCGGGGTTGCCAGGGTCGGGGGAGGCCCTGCAACCATCTCTGGGGTGGAGCCGGCACTGGGCGCAGAAGCTGCCGGGAGCAGAAATCAGGGAGGCTGCAGTGGATGTTGACACTGACCCCCCAGGCTGGGTGGCCCCCTGAGGTGAATTGGGCTGGAGGTGACACTGCCTCCCCAGGCCCTGCTGCATGGGGGGCCCGAGCTGCTCACCACCCTGAACGTTCGTCCGTGTCCCCTTAGGGAGGCTCGCCGCACAGTTTGAAAACCTCTGTTATACAGGGTTCCCTCACATGGTATGAAGATGCAGCCACCTCTGGGGTGGGACACAGCGGCTGTTTATACAGGGACTCTTTGCCTGGTGTACAAATGCAGCTGTATCTGGGGTGGAGCGCAGCAGCCATTTCATAGCTGCTCTGCACAGCAGTTTAGGACAGGAAGTGAAGCGGGATTCCATTACCAGGGGTGACTGCATGGGGTAGAACTGGGGTCTGGCCAGGACAGCTGGGCCGACGCCTGACCCCAAGAAATGGAGCTGAGCTTGGCTAGCGAGTCCCGGAGGCTCAGACTGAACCGTCTCCTCTCCCTGACCCCGTCTCTCTCTCTGCCCTGTTTCAGAGCAGCCAGTGGCCGTGGTGTTTGCCCGAGCGTCTCCCCCAGCCGGGACCCCCGCGCCGTTACTGCTGGTTTGCCGGGTCACCGGTTTCTACCCCCGGCCCATCCACGTGGCCTGGCTGCAGGACGGGGAGGAGGTGGAGCCGGGCTGGCGGCTGAACTCCACCGGGACCCTGCCCAACGCCGACCTGACCTACCAGCGGCGCAGCTCCCTGGCCGTGCAGCCGGGCGACGGGCACAGCTACGCCTGCCTCGTGGATCACAGCAGCCTGGGGGGCCAGAGCCTGCTGATCCCCTGGGGTAGGTGCACATCCCCAGGGGGATGGGGGGCAGGGTCGTGGTCTCTGGGAGCTTCACCTGCATGTCCTGAGTGGGACTGGGCGGGGGGAAGCAGTGGGATTGGGACACAGAAGGGGGGGGGGGGGAGTGTGCAGATGGATGAGGGGGGACAAGGATAGATGTGTTGAGGGGGGTGGGACAGGACTGGGATGAGGGAGCAGGGGATGGGAATGTGGGGGCAGAAGGAACAGGACTGGGGGGGCTGAGGGCAGTGGGGCAGGGTGGGTGGAGCTCGGGGTTAGCTGGGGTGGCTGGGGTGAGGGGGCTGAGGGCAGTGGGGCAGGGTGGGTGGGTGGGGGGAAGGCTGGGGTGGGGGTGAGGGCAGTGGGGCAGGGTGGGGGGCTGGGGGGAGGCTGGGGTAGGGGGCTGAGGGCAGGGGGAGCTGGGGAGGCTGGGCTGGGGTAGGGAGCTGAGGCAGTGGGGCAGGGTGAGGGCAGCAGGGGCCTGCAGGGGAGGCAGAGGGAACAGGGTCTGTAGTCCCGTGCCCGTTCCCAGCGTGGCACCCCTGTGTTTTACAGACCATGGCAGCCGCTGGGGCCCCGGCCTGGTCGTGGGAATCATCCTGGGAATTCTGGCCGTGGTCGCCGTGGCTGTTGTGCTGTGGTGGAGCAGACGCAGGTGAGTTCTGTCCCTCCGTGGGATGGGGGTGCAGGTTGGGGGCCCGTTACACCCTGTAAGCCGTTCCGTCTGTTCTCTCCTTCCAGAGCCTACCGGGATGTTGCAGTGGGGGAGTCCAGGGCCTGAGGGGGCGGCACCGGCCCAGGCGAGAGGATCGGCCCCTCCCTCGGGGACATGGAGCTTGGGACTAGATCCACGCCTGGCTCCGGAGCTGAGGGTCCCGAGGGCTGGTCCGCACTGGAGCGCTAGGAGGTCGGGGTGTGATACTTGTAAAAGAAAAGACCAGCAGGACCTTGTTCAAGGGGACAAGGCAACACGCTGCATTTATTATAAGAAAAACACAATTTTGTTCATAGCTAATGTCTAGTACCCAAACACACACACACGCACACCCACCCTTTTAGTTACCAGTCCTGATCCTTGCTTGAGTTGGTTGCTGGCGTCTGCGGCTCGTGGCAGCTACCTGGGCAGGGAAGCTGGGCACGGGGCAGAGCAGGGTCTGTCAGGCACGCACCGACGCTCTGATGTTACGCAGAATGTCACCCAAAGCTCTCCAGTCTCACCCGTTCCTTTATCGGTTATAATTTCGATGTGAATCTGAGTCCTGCCGTGTCACGCTGCCTCGGCTCCTGTGTGATCATTGAGCACCCGTCCATTGCAGACCAGGTCTTGTCTTGATTATACTTTGTATTTGTTCTTTTCTTTCTGGGGGGATCCTCTTGCTTCTTCCGGGATTTCTCTGCATTCTTCAGCCCTTAGCGTGGTACTTGCGTTTCATCAGGACAGGCTGGCGTTGGAGACTGATCCCATCACACACACACACACATCTTTCACACATCTGAATGAAATGACACAGGATACACTTACAAACCAGTTTCATCAAGATTTCCTCAGGAGTACAAAATGGAGTCCGATATCCAAAGATGGAGTCTCGGGAGTGCAGCAGGAGGAGTTTTTAAACAGCGTTGCAGAGTTACTTGAGTTGTGACACGAATGAACAGATACACCATACTGACTGGCAGATACTCGAAAGGCAAGTTTTAATGGCTGCAATAAAAGGAGCTACTTAACAGACAGACAGTTTCTATCCGTGGTAATAATAAAAGCACAAGTGATGCAAACAGGAGGGGGGCAGCAGCCGGGGACTTGGAGGCAGCTTTGTCAGTGGTAGGTAAAAGGCACAGCTTTTTCGGAGAACGCACGAAAGCGGCGGCTCTTCCTAGCGTCTCTGAATACGCACACAGTGCGATTTATGAATGAACCGATTTAGCACGGTTTAGGAATGGATCGATGAGTGCGGTTTCAGTGTGTGTTATATAGACAGTAGAGACAATTCATCTGTAATATTTCAATTCATTTTATCTATCTACCCTACAGGGGCTCGGGGGAGGGTTCTCCTTCCTTGTGGGCCGTTCGGGGCACGTGGGGGCACCCCTTGCTCTGGGGAGCCCTCAGGAGATGGGTCTGGGTCGGAGCCGGTCCCCACACCTCAGGGCAGAGGGCAGCAGGGACATTACAAAGGGAAGGAGAGGGACCTGTGCTCGTTTCCACAGAGGCACAGGCTGACTCTGCCAGGGGCAAGATGCTGGCTGGGGTCGGGGGCTACGTTCTGGGGTTGGTCCTCATGGTCCTGTGATGGCTTGTCTCCCTGAGCACTGAGGAAGGTGCATGGCTCAGGGCCGGGCCGGCGGCACCAGGAACCGGGTGTCCAGTGGGGCCAGGACGCACTGGCACTGGAGGATTTCACTAGAATTTTGATTCATCACAATTCACTTCAGCTTCCCTTTCGAGCACGAATCAAGTTTTCCAGGCACCGAGGAACTTCCTGCCCGTCTCTTGGCCCATGTCCCAGCAGCACTGGGCTAATCCCGGCCCCTGCTTCTGTGAAATCGGAGTCGGACCGTCCACTTCTCAGCTACCATTGCGGCCCTCACGACCCCCCCCAATTCTCCTGCCAGCCCCCACACTCCTGGCGCCTCGGCTTGTTGCAGGCACCGTGTGAAGCGTCGGCAGCAGATCCTGCGATTCCTCTGTGGTTGTGAAACAAACCCACTTCCCCTCCGAGGGCCGGGAGCCCAAACCCGCGTGAGAAACGCGCCAGGACCCGACGAAGCCCCGGCCCTGGAGTGTGAGGCTGACCCTTCCACGCGCCGAGCCGCTTCCCCTGTGCCGGAAACGTGTGCAAACCTGCCGGCCAAAACGCGGAGTGTGCGATGCCTCTGTGCCACCAGCGCACACTCGCACACAGACACGCACGTGCAGAGACACAACACACTCGCACACAGACACGCACGTGCAGAGACACAACACACTCGCACACAGACACGCACGTGCAGAGACACAACACACTCGCACACAGACATGCACATGCAGACACAACACGCACACACACACAGAATCTGATTATTCTCCCCATGAGCAACACCAACACTAGCACCCAGTGACCTGCGCCCTGAGTCACACCCGCGCTGGCAGGCTGGGCCGGGCACACAGACCGCACGTGCAGAGACACAGTGGCCCCGACCCCCTCAAGTGGACACAACACGCACACACACACAGTTGGCCCCACCTGCGCCCCCACACCCCCTGGCAGGCTGGCAGCCCCCTTGGCCCCGCTCCCGCAGGTGGCTGTTGGCCCCGCCCCCTCAAGTGGCAGTTGGCCCCGCCCCCGTCACCTTCTCAGCGCTTATTCCCGCCTCTTGCCACCACCCCGCCCCTTTCCTGCCATTGTCTTCCTCACTCCCTCTAGCACCGCCCCGCTGACTCTGCCCGGCAACTAGTGGCGATGCCACACGGCGACGCTTTCCGATTGGCTGGTCCGCCAGGGCGAGAGAAAGGGAGGAGCCTGGGCGTGGCAGGGGCGAGGGAGGAGAACAGAGGAGACGGGGCCACGGCGAGGGCGGGGCTAAGAGAAGGGAGGCGGGGCTAATGGGAGGGGCGGGGCCCCTGGCATGGAGGGGGAGGGGCAGGTTGGGGGCTCTCCCCTCCCCTGCCCCCCCTGTCACTCAGGTGCCACTGGGGCAGGACCCCCGCTGTGGGGGTGGGTTTGCTCCCTCCAGCCACCCCTCGGCACCGGGCCAGGTGTGGGGTGCAGTGCCGGTTGGGGGGGCTGCAGGTGGGTGGGGGAAGGAGCAGAATGGGGGCCTGTAATTTTGCCCCCCATATCCCCTCAAATCTGGACCCTGGGTTCCAGCCTAGTTTGCCTGTGGGTGAATCTGACCTGAGCCGGGGACTCTCCAGGGCAGTCGGGGCTGCCCCATGGTGGCGCTTGGGGGCTGTGCTGCAGGGAGCAGGGTGGGAGCACTGGGGGATCCTCCTGGCAGTCAGGGCTGGCCCCACGGCCCCAGAGCGGTGCTAGGAGCTGTGCTGGGCACAGCGGCTCCCCAGGCTGGGGGTCAGGGCATCTCACAGGCACTGACCCTTGGACCGCCTCTGCTCCCCACTCGCTCTGCCCTGGTTGGCTCGGGGAGTTGAGGCAGCAGGTGCTGGGGGGGGACACCGCCGAGCGCAGACGAATAGAGAATTTGGCGGACCATGTGTCCTGGGGAAGAGGAACTGAGCAAGAGCCTGCCGCTGTGCAGAGCACAGACCCCGCTTCCCCCGCCAGGATGCTGCTACCGCTGCTGCTCCTCCCTTGGGCATGGGGAGCCCTGGCCGGTAAGTGGGGACCCCCCCCCGCCCTTTTTGCTACTGAGGGGGTAGGATGGGAGAAATCCTTGGGGCAGGGCCAGGCTGAGCTAGTGACACTTGCTGGGGGTGCAGGCGGGTTAGGGTTCAGCAGGAAGACCCTGTAGACGCAGCGTTAACGAGACAGACTCATTAATCTCTCTCCCCACCCACTTTGTCCTCCACTTCTTTCCTCCCTCCCTCCCCCCCCCACCAGCCTCCCCTTCTGTCACCCCAGGGTCTGTCACTCTCCGGCTGTTCCAAATCACCGTCTTCCATGATGCCAGCTCCACGGACATGCAGGGGATGGCCCTGCTGGGCGACCTGGAGACCCACTCCCTGAACTGCAGCACCTGCAAGATCTGCTTCCTCCAGCCCTGGGCCCACCAGGGCCTGACCCCGAGGCAGTGGCAGGACCTGGAGTTGCTGATCCATCACTACCTGTTCAACTTCAACCGTACCATGAACAGATTAGCTCAGCAGGAGGGATGGGGCTGTGAGTGTGGAGCGCACTGAGGCTGGGATTCCCTCCCCCCCCTCAGGGAGCTGAGAACTGACACACTCACAGCAGCGACAGGGTGGATCAGGGGCACGGCAGCCGGTCTCTGGCCCTTAGGCTGATTGGAGTCTCTGGCCCCTAGTGGGGAAAGGCCCCGTGTCCCACTCCCTGCCCCTAGGTTCAGGGGCTTTCCTAACAGGAACCCTGGCACTTTCAAAGGCTGGTTATTTGGGACGGGGGGTCTGTATCTTAGGAGCCCTTTGGCCAGGTCACCCCAAATCAGCACCACAAACTGTCTCGCTGCGATTTTCGAGCCAATCTGACTGTGCATGTGGCCCCAGGAGCCCCTGGAAAAATCAGCTTTAAAGAGAACCCGCAGCGTATGTACCCTGCACTCCAGCCAGAGCCGCCCACAATCCAGCCGCTGTCTGGTGCTCAAACGTCCTCATTGCACTTGACTTTGCCTCTTTATTCCCCGTCTCTCTATTCCTGCCCCCGCCACCGCTGACCTCTGCATGGCTCATCCCTGTCCCCTCTGCCCTTCCTGTTCCAGACCCCTTTGTCATCCAGTCCTCCATCGGCTGCCAGCTGCACCCCAACGACACCTCCAGGGGATTCTACGATGCTGCGGTGGACGGCGAAGGCTTCATCAGCTTCGACATGGAGGCGGGCACCTGGGTCGCTCGGCAGCGGGATAAACTGGCGCTCGACGTCCAGGACCGTTTAAACAAGGACAAGGGCACACTGGTCACGATTCAGTCTCTTCTGAACACGACGTGTGTCACTGTGCTCAAGAGCTTTGTGCAGTACGGGAGAGAGTCTCTGGAGAGGCAAGGTGAGGCGGGGCAGGGCAGCCCTGGCTGAGATGCAGCCGCTTCTGGGGCAGGATGTGGGGCTTGTTTTCAAACTTTTCCAGCTCAGCCAGCCCTTTGGGTTCTGTTGGAAAAAGATTCTAAATGAGGTTCGTTTACCCTGCACCAGACAGAAAAGAGATCCACGCAGGCATTTGGGCAGTCTCCAAGTTTTATTCTTACAGAGATCAGACACTTCCCAGCAAGTGGTCAGTGTGAGACCCCGAAGGCATGCTCTTTTGCATATTTATACAAACATAGACAAAGAAATTATATATGCATAAATTCTTAATACTTAATGCTTATAGGTACATTCAAATTATTCTTATTACTATTGGCCTACTTCTTCTAAAGGTATTCATAACAAAAAACAGGCTATCAGAAGATTTCAGCTTATCTCTCTGGGCTGCTTGGTCTCTCTCAAAGCTACATAACGAGTTAGAACCAGTTGAGGCTATCTCCTTGCTTCTTCTAGGAACACTTTCTCTGACCTTGGTATAAGACAAACACTGTAAGAACAAAAAAGGAGGGGGCAGGCAATCTCTACAAGAAAGCAGAACACTAAAAAGAACTAAAATGGAGTAACTGTGCTCAAGCAGACAATTATTTTCTTTCAGTTCCCACTTCTGGTTGCCTGACTCTCAGTCCAGACAAAAATAAACCCAATACCTGCCCCTCCCCACCCGGGGTTGCCAGGATCGGGGGAGGCCCTGCAACCATCTCTGGGGCAGAGCCGGCACTGGGCGCAGAAGCTGCCGGGAGCAGAAATCGGGGAGGCTGCAGTGGATGTTGACACTGACCCCCAGGCTGGGTGGCCTCCTGAGGTGAATTGGGCTGGAGGTGACACTGCCTCCCCAGGCCCTGCTGCATGGGGGGCCGAGCTGCTCAGCACCCTGAACATTTGTCCGTGTCCCCTTAGGGAGGCTCGCCCCACAGTTTGAAAACCTCTGTCATACAGGGTTTCCTCACATGGTATGGAGATGCAGCCACCTCTGGGGTGGGGCACAGCGGCTGTTTATACAGGGACTTTTTGCCTGGTGTACAAGTGCAGCTGTGTCTGGGGTGGAGCGCAGCAGCCGCTTCATAGCTGCTCTCCACAGCAGTTTGGGACAGGAAGTGAAGGGGGATTCCATTACCACGGGTAACTGCAGGAGACAGATCTGGGGTCTGGCCAGGACAGCTGAGTCGACGCCCAACCCCGGGAAATGGAGCTGGGTTTGGCTAGCAAGTCCTGGAAGCTCAGACTGAACCGTCCCCTCTCCCTGACCCTGTCTCTCTCTCTCTGCCCTGTCTCAGAGCGGCCGGTGGCCGTGGTGTTTGCCCGAGTGTCTCCCCCAGCCGGGACCCCCGCGCCGTTACTGCTGGTTTGCCGGGTCACCGGTTTCTACCCCCGGCCCATCCATGTGGCCTGGCTGCAGGACGGGGAGGAGGTGGAGCCAGGCTGGCGGCTGAACTCCACCGGGACCCTGCCCAACGCCGACCTGACCTACCAGCGGCGCAGCTCCCTGGCCGTGCAGCCGGGCGACGGGCACAGCTACGCCTGCCGCGTGGATCACAGCAGCCTGGGGGGCCAGAGTCTGCTGATCCCGTGGGGTAGGTGCACATCTGTAGGAGGTGGGGGGCATGGTCATGGTCTCTGTGGGTACTCCTGCACGCTCTGAGTGGGACTGGAGGGCAGGGCAGCAGAGGGGATGGGCAGGAGCATGGAGATTATCTAAGGGAAGGAGGATGGAGGAGCTGAGGGGGACGGGAGAGGACTGGGATGAGGGGCAGGGGAGGGCTGAAAGGGGCATGACTGGGGTGGGGTTGAGAGCTGTGTGGAGGGGGACGGGATTCAAGGAAGGCAGCGCTAGGGAGGGCCTGAGAGTGTTGGGGAAAGAGGAAGTGATCAGGAGGGTATCGGTCAGAGAGGAACGGGACAGCAGTGGGGGGAGCAGGGATGGGAATGTGGGGCAGAGGGAACAGAGCTGAGGGCAGTGAGGCGGGGGGGCAGCAGGGGCCTGCAGGGGAGGCAGAGGGAACAGGGTCCTTATTCCCGCGCCCTTTCCCAGCGTGGCACCCCTGTGTTTTACAGACCACGGCAGCCGCTGGATCCACGGCCTGGCTGCGGGCATCATCCTGGGAGTTCTGGCTGTGGTCGCCATGGCCGCGGTGCTGTGGTGGAGCAGACGCAGGTGAGTCCTCTCCCTCTCTGGGGTGCGGGTTGGGGGCCCGTTACACCCCATAACCCGTCCTGTCTGCTCTCTCCTTCCAGGGGCTACCAGGATTTTGGAGTGGGGGAGTCCAGGGCCTGAGGGGGCAGCACCGGCCCAGGCGAGAGGATCGGCCCCTCCCTTGGGGACATGGAGCTTGGGACTAGATCCGTGCCTGGCTCCGGAGCTGAGGGGCCCGAGGGCTGGTCCGCACTGGAGCGCTAGGAGGTCGGGGCGCTGGGTGGGGGGTGGGAATCTCCTCCCTCTGGGGCGTTCGGGGCACGTTGGACACTTGGGGTGCCGTGCAGTGGCTGGGACCCCAGATCTGCACGGGGCCGGCGCTGGTCAGTGTCATTCAATAACCCTTCAGGGAGGGGCTGCAGGAGCCGGGGTCCTGAGTGCAGGGGTCAGGCCCGGCTACGTACACAAAGGGGGAGGGTGCAGGGGGGTTCATGGGAACCAGGTGGGGGGCCTGACGGGGTTTCAGGCTGAGCTGGGTGCCCGTGGGACGTAGGCCCGGCTACCTGACGGCACCACAGCCCTCGGGACAGCAGGGAGGCCGCGCTGAGCCTGTGCGCCATGCCCAGGAGCTGTGCAGGCCGGGGCACTCCGCGTTTTATGGCTGAGTGGGACAATACAATACACAATACACGCGGCGCTGCCTGCCCCGAGTCCGAGCCGGCTCCGCTTCTTTTACCAGCGGACACTGGGCCGGGCCGAGATCGGCGGGACCGGCCCGCGGCGGGGACAGGCGCCGGCTCTTGCTCGGCCTCCAACAGCGGGGCCGGGACCGGCACTCCCGGGTTCGAGCCCCGCCCCGAGGCGGCTCTTGGCGGCGGGTCATTCTCAGGTGGGGGCGGGGCCGCTCGTCGCTGCTCGGCTTCTACTTCCGGGTCTGCGGCTCGGCCCGGAAGCGGAAGTGCGGTACCGGCGGTTTTCACTCAGCCCCCCCCCGCGTCCCTCTCTCGGACGTTGTTGAGGCCGGGGCCCGGGCCGGGCGCGGGGCTCTTCCTGGAGGAGGGGCGGGGCCAGCACCGCGAGCGGCAGCTACCGGGGCAGCGGTTCTTCCGGGCCCCGAGAGCACGTGACACCGACCGGGGGGGCGGAGTCCCGTCACTTCCGGCTGGGAACGGTCAGCCGCGCGCGCGGGCACCTGGACTGTGTGTTACAGCCCCTCCCCCCCCATTCTCCTCCAAGGGGGCCGGGCCGGGCCGGGCCTGGCCTGGAGACAGGGGGAGGGGCCAGTTCAGGGGTGAATCCTGCCCCCCCCCGCTCTACTCCCCCCCGCTAGCGGCCCCCCCCGATACCCGGGCCGGGGCTTTTGCAGAGCGATGGAGGCGCCTGGTCCCGCCCCGCCCCCAGCGTGCAGAGGGGCCCCTCTCCTGTGTATCCCCCCCAGGGCCCCGACCCCCCGTGCTGCACCCAGCCCCCCCTCGCCTGGGCCGGTGCCCCCCCTCAGGCCCTGGCCTGCCCCACTGCAAGGTCCCGGTAGCCCCTGGGAGGAGCGAGCAGACGGGACGGGTTACGGCCCCCAGTGAGGGAGAGGTCGAGGTCCCGCATGCACAGTCAGATTGGCTCGACAATCGCTGTGAGACAGCGGGGCCCATGGCAGCGTTTGCGGTGCCGATTCGGGGCCACTTGGTGAAGGGGCTCCTGAGATGCAGACCCCCCCACGACAGGAGATTCACAGTTCAGGTTCTCAGAGGGTTTCCGCGGGCCTGAGCCTCAAAGATCTTCTCTGGCGGGGCTCCCTTGAGCTCAGCGCCGCAGGGGTACCAAGGACAGGTTTGGGTTCCCAGTGTCACCAAAGCCACCGTGGGTCTGCCTGTGGAGCCGTGCGCCGGGTGGGGGCACGCACCCGTGCCCACAGACCGTTCACACCTCTGCGAGCGATTGTCTCCTCAGCCGCCCCTCCGGGCCCAACACACCAGCAACACACTCGCCCAGCGGGAGAGGCAGCAACCCCTGAGCCCCAGGTACCCCTGCCGAAGGCCTGTCGCCGAGGCTGTGGGCACAGGGAAACGCACGTGCACGGGCTGACTGCTTGAAACTAGCTGTGCCACAGCAAAGCCCCTGGTGGGGCAGATATGGGGGGCAGTTGGGTAAGGGGTTCCTGAGAGAGAGCCTCCCCCAGGGCCCTGCTATTTTTGTTCCGGCGTCGGACACCCAGCGCAGACGCTGGGCAGAGAAGCGGTGAGCTGGGATCGGCCCATCCCTGGAGCAGAGCTGGCAGTGAGGGACGGGGACGCCCAAACGTCCCGGGTTGGGGTTTCGTGGTTTGCAGAGGTTTCCAAGTTCAACGTTCAGGCGGGACAGGTGGCGCGGAGAGCAGCCTTCCCCTTTGGCAGGGCGGGACATGTGGTTGTGATAGCGCATGAGCCTCGGTCAGGGGACGGGCCCCGGGGCCTTTCCCCTCTTGCACAGGCGCTAGAATCTGGCCCCTGAGCTGAGGGGCTGGCTGGCTCAGTGGGGTGAGGAAAGGCATACAGGGCCTTTGCCCTGTACGGGATGCAGCTCCCCTCTGGCCCCAGGGGAAGAGACGGGCTGGCTTGGGGGTCAGGGAATAGCCAATCAAGGGGCATCATATTTGCCACCTTGTGAGGACACACTGTGTGTGTGTGGGGGGGGAGGGGCTGTGACCCAGACATGTGGGGCAGGGCTGAACCTCCCGGTGCTGGGGTAACTGCTCCCACGTGTCGGAGGGTTGCCTGCTTTTTCAAAAACCACAAGCCGCGTTGACTCTAAGAACAGCAGCAACAAGCAGCTCCTTAGCCAACGGACACGTGCACAGCTGGCTTTTGAACAAGCAGCGGCAATGCAGGGAGGGGCTGCAGGGACAGAGCGTTTTCTGCAGCTGGGCCCACGCACGGCGGGGCCCAGGCGCCTCCACAGGCCCATTCGGGTGCGATTTTATTTGGCTGCTCTGGTGGTGCCCATTCCTGTTCGTTTTCCTGTGGCCCCAAACGGCCTGAGCATGGAGCGATTCGCGCACCATTCTCCACATGAGAAAACGTAACCTGTGCTCATTCAGCAATGCCAGCGCCATCGAGGACAGGCCTCGTCCTGGCCGCCTCGCCGTCCTGATGCGAGCGCGGTCCTGCGGGTTCCTCTGCTGGCACACGGGACGCCGATGTGCTCAACACTGTGGCATGGCCGGGCACATTCGGGGCCTCTCGGGTCAGTGTTTTCTGTCCAGGTCAGATTCTCGGCTTCCCCTTAACCATGTTCATCTGTGGGAACATCCTTTCTGCAGCCACTTTGCTTAGTGGCCTGTCCAAACCAGTGTGTGTGTGTGTATGTGGGGAAGGGAAGCGTTTCTGTCCTTCACTTCCAACACTGTTTGAACGAATCGTAGGCAGAAAATGTTCAGACAGCCGGGCGCCTTCTGAATGGACGGTGCCCCTTTGAAATGGTTTGTTTTAAATCTTAGGTTTTGCTTGAAAAAAACCCCACTTAAATGCACAGTGTCCCTTTCATGTGAGCAGAAGCAAATCCAGAAATACAACTTTTATTAAAGCTCGTGCTATAAAATAATCAAATACGGAGTTTTTTGAAGGAAAGAATTTCTGTGCGTCTGGGAGTCGGGCAGAGATTACCCCCAAGGTACAAGGTTTGGTTCGAAAGTCATTCAGTGCACAGAGTGCATAATCTGCCATACCCCAGATCAAGGGTTATCAGTTTAGGGCGACAGGTAAGATACAAGCATTGACACATTCGGGTACCTCACTTACACAAAGAAATACTGAGATGGGTTTAGTGGGAAGCAGGTCTAACGCTGAGCGTTGATCGTCCCTCGTCGAACGGCAGGTTCAGAATAGTCCTGCAGCAAATACAGGCCGCAAACCAGGCCTTTCTGCCCCGTTCTCCCAGTCTGCTCCGGCTCCTTCCTGGCATGGCCTGTGCCCGGCGACGTGTTCTGCGCAGCTGTCCCTGGACCGCTGGATGGTGTCCAGCACCATGAGACGCCGCCTCGGCCGAGCGTAACGCTGACCGATTTGTTGCCGGGGTCCCGTGCGCCCAGGGCCCCGACAATCCAGGGGTGCGTTTGCACCACAGAGCAATCCGATCCGGGAGTAATGGTGGGGAGCAGCGCGGGGCGACGGATCACGAAAGCATTCGAGCCTGATCTGCTTTGGAGAGTCACATCGGCCGGGGAGGTGAAAGATTCACACCCAGCGCACAGATGAAGCTGAGCTCAGCCCCTGCGTAGCCAGCGCTCGGCCAGCGGGAGAATTGTTCTGTTGACCTGGCTACCGAATCTGGGGTGTCGGCGGGAGAATCCCGCCCGGCGTGGCCGGAGTGTCTGCCCTGAAGCGCTGCAGCAGCATGTTAAGTGTAGACAAACCCTGGGAAATGAGCCCTGCGTGTGAACTTTGTTCTCTTTAGGCAGAGGTCGGTTTTGCTCACGGCAGCACCTGCTCCGCCATCACCACAACATCGGGTGCAGCGTCTGCGTCGTCATCGGAATCTCTTCCTCTCCCAGGGTTTGAGACGTTTCGGTTCCTTCCCCACTATATCTCCCTTCCCCCCTGCCCTCCTCCATCCCCCAGCTCCCCTCACTCCCCCCCGAACAGCTCTCCGCTCTCCCGGGCCCCATGTCTCAGCTCCAACGGTTCCTGTCTCCGCCCCAGGTCCGCGGGCCGTGCGGCAAAGCTCAGCCAGGGGCGCTGAGCCCCACGCCAGGCCCAGACACGAGCAGCTGCTGCCCGGGAAGGTTCCCTCGAACTCCCCGCGCTCCAGCACGGCAAACCCGTCACGCCAGGCCCCTACCACATGACCTGCCCCCCCACCACGCGACCTGCCCCGGCCCGCTGCCCCCAGGCTGGCTCCAAGAGCTTGAGCCGGTCGCTGGGCGGGGGGAGCTGCCCTGAGTGTGTCTGATGCTGCCTGAGTCTGCAGAGAGCCTGAGTCAGTCGCTGGGGGGGGCTAAGAGCAGGGGGGCTGGTCAGCTGAGAGCAGGAGGGGGGGCGGGGGGCTGCGGCCAGGCAGCTGGGAAGGAGGGGGGTGGCCAGCGGAGAGCACACGGGTGGGGGGCTGGGCCTGCGCCCCAGCAGGCGCGCTGTTTTCGGCAGGGAGGGGGCGGCTGCCGCGGGGCCCCCAGCGCTCGGGGCGGGGACTGGAGCGGGGCGGACCCGGGCCGGGCCCCGCCTGCGCCGGGCGGGTCCGGGCCCGGGGGGCGGCTCTGCCCGCCCCGCACCAGGGGTTGGGCTTCCTGGGTCAGCGGCGCCTGCTGCGTCCTTCCGCGGCTCGGCCGCTGCTGCCCGGCCGGCGGGTCCGTGGGGCGGGCGGAGAGAGCCCGGGGTCCCCGGCCCGGCCGCTGGGACGGGCTGGGCTGGGCTAGAGCCGCCCGTGGGCCGGGCAGCGCCGGTGGTAGGCGATGGAAGGACCCGGGGTCGGGGAGGCTGGAAGGGGCGGGGGGAGGGTGCAGACCCCCAAGCAGCCGTGGGGCAGGGTCAGCCCCCACCAGCGTCCCCTGGGGTGTTTCTCCCCCCGGCTGGAGGCAGCGACGGGCGGGGAGGGGGGGACAAAAATCTGAACATCCCACAGCCCCTCCTGGCCCCCCAGACCCCGCCGCGTGTCCCCCCATGCGCCGGGTGCCTGCAGCGGGACAGGGAGACCCCAGGGGCTGCTACCAAGAAAATGCCCTCTGGGGTCCCCCCCCCGGGGTGGTATCCCCCCCCTCCCTGCACCCCGGGTCATTCCCTTGGGCCCATCTAGCCCAGCATCCTGCCCTCTCCTGCTGCTCCGGGCCAGGCCCGTTTCCCGGAGCAGAACAGGGCCGGGTTACAGCCATGGGCCGGTCTTTGTAGCCAATATTCTCCTGCTGCGTCGCCCGCCAGGTCTTGCCTGTTCCCGTCCCCCGAGAAGGATTTCAGCTGCCCCAGATGGAGCCAGGGGCGGAGCCAGGGGCAGAGCTGGGGGTCCCGGCTCCTGGCGGCTCTGAGGAAAGGGAGACCCCGCGAGATGCCCGCACAGGTGAGGAATCGCTTAAACCCACTCGGAAGCCAGGGGTGAGGTCAATCCTCGGAAGTTCCTGCCCCTGGCCCCGCGCCGTGTTGTGGTTTTACAGCCTTGAGTTTGTGTGTGGTTGTAGCTCTTTTTAGATGTCCGTCTCCATCTGTAGGCCGCAGTCCCTGTCTGTCCGTCCATAGGCCTCTGTCCCTGTCTGTCTGTCTGTCTGTCTGTCTCTGGATGCTGGGGGCTCGTGTTTTCGGGTCTCAGGAGTGTTGGGGTCTGTCCCCACAGGCGGCCCGGACTGGGGCCTCGTGACACTAGCATGGCAGTCTGTCCCCTTCTCTAGATCTCTCTCTCTCTGTCCCTCTGTCCCCACCTGCCTCTGCTGCTGCTCAGCTGCCCCAGGTCTGGCCAGCTCCCCTTTGCCCCCGCTGGGAAATGCCGAGCAGCCGCAGAGGCCCCGGATCTCCCTGCCTGCAGGCTCAGGAAGGCAGCAGGGTGGGAGGTTGAAGATGCTAGCGGGAGGGGTGGGGGATGGAATTCTGCAGGGCTTCCTGGCTCAGGACCCCTCCCCCCTGGGTCCCAACTCCCAGCGGCGAGGGGATAATTCGTGCTCTGGTTCATTGGTTTTTCCTGAGCCGGGAACGGCTCCGACCTGCGTCCCCTCTTTCTGTGCCCTGGGGGTTCCCGGCGTTTCGCCTAATGACCCGGGACCGAGAGGAGAACCTGGCTTCACCAAAGACGGGGAAAAAACCCCGTCCAGACAGGTATGGCGGAAAACCCCTGCACGATAAGGAATAAATCAGCAGCCAGGCTAGGAGACGTTGACGCTGGGCGCAGAGCACGTGGCAGGGCGGCTGCCCTGTGGACTTGCGGCAAAACCCCACGTATAATAAAAACGCAGAGGGACGAGGAGTAGGCCCTGCTGCGGGGGAAGCATTGTCAGGCCGGTAAGAATGTGAACGTGACCCTTCCTTGTTCCCGCAGGCGGGGGGCCGGCCAGCGAGGACGAGGAGGGGGATCCCCAGCTGGGAGGCCTGGAGCGAGCGGAGCCACACGAGGTGTTACCAGCCGAGTCCCGGGAGAATAATCTTCAAAGCCCCGGTGCCTGCGAGAGCCGGCGGGAAAACCCTGCTGGGCAGAGAGAAGCGGGGCCGGAAGAATCCCCGCTCCGGGCCGCGGGGACGGCTGGCAGTTCGGCCCCGGCGCCCCAGCGGGGGACCCGTGCCCCGGAGAGACCTCGCGGCTCCGCCCCGGCGCCCGGGCGGCAGTACGCCTGCCCCGAGTGCGGGAAGGCCTTCGGGCAGAGCTCCCACCTGACCCAGCACCTGCGCATCCACACGGGCGAGCGGCCCTACGTCTGCCCCGACTGCGGCCGGGCCTTCAGCGCCAGCTCCAACTTCCTGGCGCACCGGCGGACCCACACGGGCGAGAAGCCCTACGACTGCGCCGTCTGCGGCCGCAGCTTCCGCGCCAGCTCCACCCTGCAGCGGCACCGGCGGCTGCACACTGGCGAGCGGCCCTACCGCTGCGGGCACTGCGGCCGCGCCTTCTCCCAGAGCTCCTCCCTGGCCAAGCACCGGCGGCTGCACACCGGCGAGCGCCCCTACCGCTGTGGCCAGTGCGGGGAGTCCTTCGCCGTCCAGTCGGGGCTGGCCGCCCACCGCAGCCGGCACACGGGCGAGCGCCCCTTCGCCTGCCCCGACTGCGGCAAGGGCTTCCGGCGCAGCTCCGACCTGGTGCAGCACCAGCGGGCCCACACCGGCGAGCGGCCCTTCCGCTGTGGCCAGTGCGGGGCCGGCTTCAACCTGGCCTCCACCCTGGTCAACCACCAGCGCAGCCACACCGGGGAGCGGCCCTACCGCTGCCAGCGCTGCGGGGCCAGCTTCGCCCGCAGCTCCACCCTGGCGCGCCACCGGCGGGGCCACGGGCCCGAGGGCGCAGGGCGGGGCGGCCGGCGGGATGGGCAGCCGGATGCAGAGCCGGCCGCCCAGCCGGGACCCCCAGCGGGGGAGCTGGGCCCTCTCCCCCAGCAGGGCCGGCCCCCCGGTCGTGGCTCAGACCCCATCCCCCAGCAGGACTCCCTGGGTCCCGACGTGGACCCCCTTTCCGGGGAGGACCCCCTCGCCCAGGAAGGCCCCCTGGGTGACAGCCCGGATCCCGCCCCCCAGCCGCAGGCTGCCCCGTCTCAGCCCCCCGCCAGCCCCCCGCCTCGGCCCCCCGCCCCGCCGCCGGGCGAGCGCCCCTACCCCTGCCTGGTGTGCGGGAAGCGCTTCTCGCGCAGCTCCAACCTGGTGGCTCACCAGCGGATCCACGCGGGCGACAAGCCCTTCCGCTGCCCCGAGTGCGGGCGGGCCTTCCTGCGGGGCTCCAACCTGCGCACCCACCGGCGGCTGCACACCGGCGAGCGCCCCTACCCCTGCCCCGAGTGCGGCAAGCGCTTCGGGGACACCTCCGTGCTGGTCAAGCACCAGCGCATCCACACGGGCGAGCGCCCCCACCGCTGCCCCGACTGCCCCCGCCGCTTCAGCCAGGCCTCCGACCTGGCGGCCCACCGGCGGGTGCACACGGGCGAGAAGCCCTACGCCTGCGCCGAGTGTGGGCGCCGCTTCTCCCGCAGCTCCAACCTGCTGACCCACCGGCGGCTGCACCGGGGCGAGCGCCCCTTCCCCTGCCCCCAGTGCGGGAAGAGCTTCGGGCAGAGCTCCGACCTGCTGCAGCACCAGCGCACCCACACGGGCGAGCGGCCCTTCGCCTGCCCCCAGTGCGGGAAAGCCTTCAGCAAGGGCTCCACCCTCACCGGCCACCAGCGCATCCACACGGGCGAGCGGCCCTTCGCCTGCCCCGCCTGCTGCAAGCGCTTCCGCCACAGCTCCCACCTCACCGCCCACCTCCGCGTGCACGCCCGCCAGCGGCCCACGTGAGCCGGGGCGCCCCCACAGACCCCCGGCCCTGCCCCCGGGCTCCCACCCCGGCCTGCCCACCCGCATGCGGCTGCCATGAGACGGGAGCCCTGCAGGGTGTCATAGACGCTGCCCCCCAGCCACATCAGGGGGCGCGTGCCCAGCAGAAGAAGCCGAGACACGGCTCCCCCCAGCTGCGGGAGGGGAGTGGGGGTCTCGTGGGTTAGAACCGGGGTGGCTGGCAGCCAGGACTCCTGGGTTCTCTCCCCGGCTGTTTTCCATTCTCCCGTCTCTCAGCGAACCCTGGCTTGATTTTCCCCTCGTCTCTTTCATTTCCCTCCCTCCCTGAGAACCCGACCCCTGGGTTTTGCCCCTGCGGGGGCTGCCCCCCCCCAGCTCGTCACGCCCGGCCCCAGCTTTGCCTTATGCTGCCCAGTGCTGCTCTTAGAGCTTGGAGACTGGAGGCTGGGTGCAGACCTGGGCGCTGTATCCCCAGCTCCTGGAGTCAGGTTACTACAGCCAAATGGGAGCCGGCAGCCTCTGTGGTTGTGGGGAGAAGTGCCAGACTGTGCCCCTGCTGCCTGCCTGAGTGTGCAGAGAGCCTGAGCCTGTCCCCGCACTGCTCGGGGGACCCAGCGGCCGGGGAAGTAGCAGGAACGTGAGGCTTCCCTGTTCCCGCTGGATAACGCCTGGGTGGTCCCAGGGATGCGCAGAGTGTAGCAGTACAGGCACGGGCCCCTGTGTGGTGATCCGACCCAGCGCCGCGTCAGCTCCTTCCCCGCTGGGGAGCCGCGTTGGCGTCCCGCCAAAGGGGGGCATCCAGCCGGACTCTGTTGATTTGTCCCCTGGTGTAAATAAATGTGAAGCGCAGAATTCAGCTCCGGGGACTCCTGATTCCTGAACGTGGAGCCCGCCTGGGGTAGGGGTGGGAGACTGGCTGGCTCAGTGGGGCAGGGAATGGGGCAGGGGGCCTTTCCCCTCTGGGAGCGAGGCACCGGCTCTGCACATCCCCGACCACTCAGGTTTTATTGGTAGGAATTATTTCTGCCCTGCGCCCTGGCTCTGGGTTCAGGCACGGAGACACCAACACAGCAGCCGATTGGAAGTGATTCTTTATGATCTGTACAGTAGCCGTGCCCCTGGTGCTCGGAGCTGTACAGCCCGCGAGCAGAGCGGGGCAGGCAAGGCAAGTTCCCTGGCTTCTGCATTCATTATCTTCCCGCCTCGGCATGGAGGCCGTGGGAGGGATGGCGCGGGCGAGGGGTGCAGAGGTGAGACAATCTGGGGGGCAGCCGAGTTGGGGAGGAGGGAATCAATGACAATCAGTGGGTCCCGAGGTTCTCAGTTTCCCTGGCTCCTTCCGGGGCCAGGATCTAGTCAAGTGTTCAATCGCTGGGCCATAACCTGCCCCCGTCTGCTGGAGGTGAGGAACCCAGGCGTCCGGGCCGAAAATCCCACCTGGGGAGGAAAAAAAGGGAAGGAGAAAATAGAATGTGGGGGGGTGGGGGGGAGCCTGTGGATGGCGGGAAAGGAATTAACCAGGGAGTGTCAGGGAGGGGGCTGGGGAAGAGGCTGAAGTCCCCCCCCCCCAGAAATCCTACTGGGGAGCGGGGGTTGAAGGGGAACTGGGGGGGCTGGCTGTACTGGGAGCTGAGGGAGTCCAGGGTTGCAGTACCTGATGTGGCCATGAGGTGGCGGATCTGCACCCCCCCCCCAAATCTGTGGGGCTGTGGGGGGAGGGCGTGTGCTGTGGCGGGCGGGGGGGGGGGGGGGAAGGCTGGGGTTACTGCACTTACCGACCCACAGGATCAGCTGCTTTCAGCCACTTCTTCCTCTGGGGAGGAGAAGGGGGCAGGTGAGTCAGAGCACGGCGGGGGGCTCCCAGGGGGATGGGGGCACTTGGGGGGTGAGGATGGGGGGGGCTCCCAGGGGCACATCTCCCATGGGGAAGGGGAATGTGTGGGGCAGGGAGGTCCTGGGGGTGGAACCGCAGGGGGAGGGGGCTTCCAACGGCCTGTCCCCCCAGGGAAGGGAGAGCCGGGGGGCCCCCTGGGGATGTAGGGGAAGGGCCCCTGGGGGCATATCCCCGTGGGGAGGGAGATCCTCGGGGCATATCCCCAATGGGGGAGGCTCCAGAGGGTGTATCCCCGTGGAGAGGGGGGGCAGGGAGGGGGGTCCTGGAGGTGGTATCCCCGTGGGGAGGGGGACCCTGGGGACATACCCCCCCAGGGGCCCCACTTCCTGTATAAAGGGGACACGAGGTGGGGGTCGCTCACCTGAAACGAGGTTCAGTCTGGACAGTCCGTTACTCCACCGAGCTGCAGGGACACAAGCGGTGGGTGAGTTCGGGAGTTGAGTTGTGTCCGTTCTCAGCCCAGCTGAGCCCCACCCTAGAGCCATCCCCCAAGCCCCCCCTTCCTTCCCTGGCTCTTACCTCGCTTCCTCCAGAGCAGCAGTGCCCCGACCAGGCCTGCCAGGCAGCCCAGCGCCCCCAGCGCCCCCACGGCCGCGGCCCCAGGGGAGACGCCTCCTCCGCCCGGGGTCCCAGGGACTGTGTGAGAGACTGGGAGAGAACGGTTAGAAATTGGGGTTGGGGGGTAGCCTGGCAGCGGGGAAGGGGGTGTTCAGGGTCTTTGGGGGGGATCCCAGCAGCAGAGGGGGGTGGCAGGACTATGGGGGGAAGGGGGCAGTGTGAGGGGTGCAGGGTTTTGGGGGGATCCCCGCAGCAGAGGGGGCGGCAGGGCTATGGGGGGAAGGGGAGATGCTGGGGGGGATCCCGGCTGCAGGGAAGGGGTGGGGAGCTATGCGGGGCTCTTACCCCACTCCGCCTCCAGCGGCGTCTCCAGGTCCCCGTGCCTGGCCTGGCAGCGCACCCCCCGGGCCTCTCCTTCGGGTACCTGCAGACGGCTGTGGCGCTGGTAGCCCCCGTCCCCACCGGGCAGCCCCTGGCCCGCCTCGGCCCCCGGCAGCGTCGCGTTGCCCCGCAGCCAGGCCACCTCCCCGTCCCGGGTGGGGACGCCCCCGGCCAGGCACCCCAGCGTCAGCCAGCCCGGCCGGCCGGGCGTCGGGTGGGCCCAGGCCTGCAGCTGGGGGGCGGCTGCAGGCGAGAGAGCCAGTGAGACCCCCGCCCCCCAATCCATGGGGTCCCCCCTTCTCCAGGCCCTGTGCCCTGACCCGCTGCCCCCTGTGCCCCACGCCTTTCCCCTTCCCCCCACACCTGCCCCCCGGCTGGCCAAGCTCCGCCTCCCCGGCCCCACATCTGCCCCACACGTCCCCCCCGGCCCATACCTTCTTTCCTGGCCCAGGCTCGGCGGCTGCGCAGGAACCGGCCCAGCCACTCCAGGCAGGTGTCGCGCAGGTAGCCCTGCAGCTGGTGCCCGAAGGCGGGCTGGGCGTCCCAGTGGCGCCCCGTGGCCTCGGCCCAGGGCACGGCCGCCAGCCAGCGCTGGTTGCCTGGGTCGAAGAGCAGGAAATCCTCCCCGTCGTAGGCGAACTGGTACCAGCCGCGCACCACGCCCCCCGGCTCCAGCTCGCAGCCCACGGCCCACTGCAGGGTGTGCTGGCCTGGGGACGGAGCCACGCGTCAGGCCACGGTGATGGCCACGGGGGAAGAGGCCATGGGGAGATCCACATTCAGGCCATGGAGCAGCCACGGGGGCAGGGGCCACGGGACGGGCCATGGGGGGCACAGGATGGGCACGGTGCTGTCACGGCACGGTGTGCCGGCCTGGGGACGGAGCCATGCGTCAGGCCATGCGGGGGCCACGGGATGGGCCACGGGGGCGAAGGGGAGAGGAGGTCAGAGATGTGGGGTGGGAGTCGAGGGGGCTTGGGGAGACCCAGATGGAGGCTTTCGGGGGCTGTGGAGGGGACCTCCTGGGAGGGACGGGGGCGGCGTTGGGGGCATGGAGATTTCAAGGGAGAGGGGTACGGGGAGGGCTGGGGGGGCAGAGCGGGGGATCAGAGCCACGGAGGGGATTGGGGCAGGGGGCACAGAGGGGGCGAGGGGCTGGGGGGGGGGGGCAGGGCCGGGGGGGGGGGGGGGGGCTCACCCTGGGTCTGGTTGGTTCGCTGCCTGAGGATCTCCACGTTGCGCCGGAACCAGTCCTCCTTGGCGGCCCGCGAGATGCTGCCCCGCTGCCAGTAGGCGGGCTCCAGCTCCGCCCGCACCCAGGGCCGGGCGGGCACCTTGGTGCGGGTGGCCCGGTCGTAGCCGTCCAGGGGGGCCCCGTCCAGCTGTCCTGCCGCCCAGAACTCCAGCAGGCCCCCGGCGTCGTAGGTGCCCGCGTAGTGATAGGAGAGCGCGTGGGGCCCGCTGGGGTCTGTGCCACGCAGAGGGGTGAGTTCAGGGTTCCCCCCCCCCACAGCCCTCCCCACACAGCCCCACCCCCTAAGGCACGGCGACCCGCCCCCCCACTCTGCCCCCTAGCACAACACCTGCTGCCCCGCGCCCCTCCCTGCGGTACAAACCCCCTGGCACTGCCCTGGGGCACCAGAGCCAGCCCCCCGCCCCCCCCCGGAGGTTTTCCCTCCACCCCCCCACCCCTGATCCCCGGTCCCCCCCCCCGCCCAGGACTCACCTGACTCGGCCAGGCCAGGGAGGGGCCCCAGGCCCAGCTGTAGCCACACCAGCAACAGCTGCCGCCAGGCCCCCATGCCCACCGCAGGGCTGAGGGACCCAGGTGTCCGGGGCAGGAAACCTCAGCGACGGGGTGTCCGGGGGGGGGGGGGGGGGGGAGCTCGGCTCCCAGCGACCCAGGGCAGCGGCCGGCGAGAGTGAAACCGAAAGCGGGCGCCTGGGTGGAGACTCGGCAGCTGGGCTGGGCTCATTTATTAACTGGATCCTGGGCCTGCAGTGGGGGGGTCCCGGGGACGGGGGGGCCCTGTGCTGCCGGGGCGGGGTCACCAGGGGGTGCTCTCCCCGGGCGCTCGGGGCTGCCCCACGGCGGGGCTAGGGGCTGGGCGGGAGGCGGGCTGCCAACGGGGGATTTCAAAAATATGGGGCCGGTCTCGGGTGTCTTGACTCGAATCTCGGGAGGGGGGGGGGCAAAGTCCCTTCCCCCCCCCCGCCTTGGGTCTCTCGCCCCAGCTCAGCCGGGATGGTCCTTGCCGGTTGTGGGGCTGGGCCCCGTTGGCAGAGACTCTGCAGGCGGGCAGGCTGCCCCCCCCCCCCCCGGGAATCCTGACGCCCCCCGCCCCCCGGTTGTCCAGAGCCTGTCCTGACCCCGGCCCCCAGCCCGCCAGCCGGTGCCTGGTTCAGGGCCTGGAGTCAGCCGGGCCGGGCCTCGCGGGGCATCTTCCCACCCTTGGGCGCCGACGGGCCAGGAGTGGGGGTCCGGGAAAGATCCCTCCCCCCCGTGAGGTCTGGCCCCGGCGGGTGAAATCCGGGGGGGCGCGGGACAGGCCAGGGTGCACCGACTAAGGGACGTCCCTTGGCACCAGGGCCCAGGCGTAATTCTTTTGGGTCCAGCACAAACTTGTAACACGGCCCCTCCCGGCCCCCCCCCCCCCAGCACACAGACCCATGGGGCTTGTAGCCTGGGCTGGGCCCCCCCCCAGGGCCTCCGGGCTCCAGTAACGTGTACCCCTTTCACGCCCAGGTGGGGCCCGGCTTGTCATACGGGGCTGTTGGCAAGGCCGGGTGTGGGGGGGGTGGCGTGATCGGGGCTGGCCCCACGGCGGCGCTGTGGGGCTGGGCCGCGGGGAGCGGGCGGGTGACTCGGTGGCCGGGTGCCGAGTGCGGGGATGAGCTCAGGGATGCAGGCGCCAGCAGCCCGTGAACTTTTGCAGCTGGGCCGGGCGATGGATCCCAGATGTGGGCCAGGGCCGAGCTGGGGGGGGGTGGGGGGGGGCGGAGACCAGCCCCCCCCCAGCTCTCCCTCATGCCCCTGGCCTCCTCGGCGGCTCCTGCACCGGCACCATGTCGGCCGTAGCGCACAGCCCCTGCCGGGGGGGCTGGGAGCCCAGATGCCTGGGTTCTATCCCCAGCTGCGGGAGGGCAGTGGGGTCTAGTGGTTAGAGCAGAACGGGCTGGGCGCAAGGACACCTGAGTTCTGTCCCCACCTGCGGGAGGAGAGTGGGGTCTAGTGCTCAGAGCGGGGTGGTGCGGGGAGCCCGGACGCCTGGGTTCTCTCTGTGTGATGCTCTCCTCACCAGTGCCCCCTACGGGCAAAGCGTCTCTTGCCGGGGCGGCCGGGTTGCGCTCGCCAACGGCTGAGATCCGTGGCCCGAGAGGCCTGTTATTTCTCCAGCACAATGTGCTCCCTGGGTGCTCGGCCCCAGGCCCGTGATTTACGGCCGCTTCGCACGGACCAGGAATGATTTCACAAGCGAGAAAACAAACACACAGACAGGCAAGCGCCCTCCCGGGAGGAGACGGCATTTTCCATCCGTGCCGGAGCCATCACGTCAGCGTCAGCACCTGCTACCGCCCCGGCGGGATCCCCCCAGCCCCGGGACCGGCCCCCAGACACTTGTTGACTCACAGCAAGACACCTGCCTGGGCCAGGAACACACGACCCCTGTCCTGGCTCCCAGACCCCGCTGCTCTAACCACTGCACCCCGCTGCCCTCCTTCAGCTGGGGCTGGAACCCAGGAGTCCTGGCTGCCGGGGCCCGGGATCGGGCTGGGTTCGGCGCCAGCAGAATTCTTCCGTGTCGTTAGAGAAACAACAACAGCGAGGGACGGGCCCTGGGGCGTGGGCCAAGTGTGAGTCACGGTCCCGTCACCCCCGCCTCCCTCCGTCCATCCGTCCATCCCCGGCCCCTCCGGCTGCCAGGCCCCACGCAGGCGGCCGGCCCGGTACAGCCTGTGCTTCCCCATCTGCCCCCCAGAGGCAGCTGGGAACAAGCCTGGGGGGGTCGGGGGGCAGGGCTGAATGTGCCCCTAGGAGCTCTGGAAGGCACAGACTCCAGGGTCTTTCACCTGGAGGGGGGGCGCCGGCCCCGATCCGGCCCCAGGGCAGGCACTGGCTGTCTTGGAGGGGGACAGGGAATGGGGCATGGGGCCTGTCGACTTGGGGGGCGCCGATCCGCCCCAGGGCGGGAACTGACTGGCTCGTGGGGGGAGGGGGGCATTGACTGTCTGTCTGAGGCCAGCCAGGCCGCCTCAGTGGAGTGGCTCTGTGCAGAGAGACAGACAGACACACTCCAACGGCTGGGGTGGGGCCCTGCCAGGGTCTGCCCCGGGGAGGGGGACAGCGTCACACTGGACCCCCCTACCCGCCCCGTCCGCTCCCAACCAGGACAGGCGCCATCTGTGTGTGGGGGGCAGGGCCCAAGCCTAATTTTTTCGGGCCCCCCCCTGCCCACACTTATAATGGGGGTTGCAGCCTGGGCTGGCCCCCCCCAGGGCCTCCAGGCCCCGGTAAAGTGCATCCTTTCCCCCTCCCCATGTGGGGGCTCTGATGAGTGGGGGGGCTGCCGCTGAGCCCACGGGTCCCCCACCAGCCCCGTCTCGCCCTCACCCCCCAGGTCAGGCCCCTGGGCCCAGCCGGCCGGCCTCACGCCTGCATTTGGGCTTTTCATGGCTCATTCGCCCGCTCGCGTCTCCTTCTGTCACTCCTCCGCGGCCTGGCGTTCGTCCCCCCCACCTCCCCAGGTCCTTCCTCCCGTCCGTGGGCCTGTCCCCCGTTCCGTCCGTCCGTCCTTCTCTCACTGGCTCGTCCATTTGTTTTTTGTTCTTTCCCTCCCCCCCCCTTGGCCGCGGCCTCACCTTCTCCGTCAATGACTAAACCAGACCTGGGGCCCGACCCGCCCCCCCCCAGCCGGACAAGACAGTGGAAAATGTGAGTGCCCCCCCCACCCCGGTACCACCGAGCCAGGAGCCCCCGGGGCCTGCGCCAGCCCCGGGATTGGGGCCAGGGCCTGGGCGGGGTCGGCCTTTTATTATTCTGTTTATTTCCTCGCTGCCCCTGAGTCAGCGCTGAGCCTGCCCCCCCCCACCCCGCGCAGGGCTAGGGGGCACAGCGTGTGTGTGTGGGGCAGAGGGGGCTGTGGGGCAGGAGTGAGGGGCACCTGCGCGTCGTGTCAAACCCCGCTGGCGTCACGCAGACACGGACGGACAGACGGACGGACCCAGCGGGGGGGGGGGGGAAGTGGGGGCCCGCTGGCCCTGGCGGGGGGTGGGGGGGGTCTGTCTCTGCCCTCACACCCCAGCAGCTCCCCGAGTCCCCTGCCGGCCGGGTTGCCTCATCGCTGTGCTATGGCATCTGGATGCTCCAACATCTGTAGCCAAGATACAGATGTTTGGTTGCCCTGGCAACCGCCGTAGGATGGGTAAACAAGTGCGGAAACTTTCCTTCCGTCCTGACCTTCTTCCTTCCCCTTCCAGCAAAACAGGGGGGGGGGCAGGACGCCTGGGTTCTAGCCCCGCTCGGGGAGGGCAGTGGGGGCTAGTGGTGCGAGCAGGGGGGGTGCTGGGAGCCAGGACTCCTGGGTTCTACTCCCTCCAGGCCATGCAGCCAGCCCCGGCCCGGCTGGCACTGCGTCGCCGGGTTGCTGGCACGGGGGCCTGCAGCTCCTGAGATGCCCCTTGTTTGCGCTGAGGCTCCTGGGGGCGACGGCCAGAGGTGGGCGGGTTTTTTCCCCCCGAGCGGCTCCGTGTCCCGGACAAAGAGCCAGGAAACCGAGATGACTCTGGCTCTGTCCCTGCCAGGCTGGGCAGCCAACGGGGGGGGGGGGGGGGGGGGCAATGGCACAGCCTTGAGCCGTGCCTCAGTTTCCCCAGCCGCCGCGTGAGGCATGAGACGGACGCTCGTGGGACCCTGGGGCTTGTCCCTTCTGTGGGGCTGGCTCCAGTCGGGCCTTTCCAATGGGGAAACCTTCTCCCATAAATATCCTCATTAATCCAATCTGGCAGATTCCTGCTGCTTTAATGGGACTGGGAGCCAGGACGCCTGGGTTCTTTCCCAGCTCTGGGGGGGGGGGGGGCTCTAGTGGTTGGACCGGGGTGGGGCTGGGAGCCAGGACGCCTGAGTTGTATCCCCGGCTCTGGGAGGGGAGTGGGGTCCAGTGGTTAGAGCTGGGCGCCAGGACGCCTGGGTTCTCAGGTTCTGCCAGGCAGGTGCGTTCCCCGGCCGGACCCGTAGAGCGCGTCCTGGGCCTTGGAACCCGAGCCGGGGTGGGGCGGGAGAGGCTGAGAGCTGGGGCCTGAAGGCGGTGGAAGGGGTGTCGTGGGGGGAGGCTAGGGCTGGGAAATCCTTCAGCATCAGCATCCCCCCCCCCAGGTCTGCTGGTGCCCCTCACTCCCGACCCACAGCCCCAGCCCTGGGCTCTGTCCCCCCCCCCCCGCCCCCGTTGCTGCAGTCCCACCGGTGCTTTCTCACACTCTCTCGCCCCCCTCCGCCCCCCCGGGGGCTCGTTAGCGTATTTTTATCCATGAGCTCAGCCCTGCTGCGCTGGGTCCAGCTGGACCCACGTCCCGACCCGGAGAGAGACGTGGGGGGGGGCCTCTGACCTCCCTTCCCCCACTCATCTCCCCGAGGCCCTGCCCCCACCCATGTCCCCCCTTCCCTTCGAGCCCCCCGAATCCCTCCTCAGCTGCCCCAGTCCCTGCCCTGCACCCACCCACCCGGCCCCCCTTTCCCCTGCTTCCAGCTCCCCTCCAAGACTGCCACAGCCCAGCCCCCCGATTCCTCCTCAGCCCCCCCAAACCCTGCCCTGCCCCCACCCATCCTGGCCCCCGTGTCTGTGGGGGGGGTGTGTGTGAAAGGGCATGAGAAAAGCCCCATTGACCAGGGGTCAGGACACCCGTTGACCCCCCCAAACATGAAAGATGCTTCCAGACGCCCCCATGGGAGCGGCAGAGACACGCTCGCTCTGTCCCTGCTCCCGGGCCTGGGCTGCCAAGGGCGGCCGCCTCGAGTAACCGGGCGCATCTCCGGCACCCTCCGTGCCTTGGCCAGTTACCGACGCCCGGGGGATCCTGGCCACAGCGACTCCCAGGGGGATCCTGGCCCCGGCGACTCCCGGGGGAACTGGCCACGCGACGCCCCGGAGTCCCGGCTGCTCCCGCGGGTTTGTTTTTACACTTTTGCTCCCGCTCGGGGGTCTCGGGTCCCGTGCGTCGTGCGTCGTGCCAGGTTCTCGCACGTCTGCCGTGGGCCCGACGGCGGTTTTCACCGTCACAGCAGCGTCCGTCTCTCGTTCTCGCTCGTCCCCTGCCTGGCGCCCCCGTCCCTCCTCGCTGTGTCCCCCCCCCCCCGGCTCCCGCTCTCGGTCGCTCGCCCCTTTTTGCTCCTCCGTCTCCTTTTCTCTCTCCTTCTCCGGCTCAGGGCTTCGGCCCCTGGTCGCTGCCGCAGGCCCACCCCTTCGCGCTGGCTCCCTGCTGTCCTTGGCCCCGCGCCAGGACGGGCTCACAGAGCTGCGTGTGTCCGCCGGCCCCAGCCCGTCCAAAGCAAACGCCGCCGAGCCGCGGCCTCCTTCCAGGAACCCCCTGGCACCTGGGGCTGAGATGCGGAGCGGCCACAGCATCACTGGGGCCTTTCAAGCCCTTGTGGGGGGCGCGCCCCGGGGAGGAGGGGGACTGGAGTCAGCCAGGCTGGGGGAGAGTCCGGCCTCCCAGCCCCCAACCCACACAGACCCTGTCATTAAATTGCGGCCACCTCTGGGGTGGGGCACGGCAGCATCCCACAGCAACGCTGCTCCCCGCAGCATGGGCCTCCTGCTTGGACTCCATTGTCCTCAGCCATCAGCCCGGCCCTGAGCGTCCCTCCCAATGGCTCTGCTGGTGCCCCTCACTCACCCCACTGCTAGCCTGGCCCTGCCCCCCTGGTGCCCCTCACTCCCGACCCGCAGCCCCCTGCTAGCCCGGCCCTGGGCTCCCCACACCCAGCGGTGCCGGGGCCCCTGGGTCGCGACCGTGGCGCTGTGGTGGGCCGCAGAGCGGGTGCCACTGAATGAATGCAGCTGTGGGCTGCCGTGGGGGGGCCTGGCACCGACATGTTTCCAGTGGCGTCGGCTCCTTGGGCCCTTTGTGTGCTGGCCGAGGCGGCCGTGCTCAGTCCCAGCCAAGGGCCACATCGGCTGCGTCGCCGTCCTGGGTCAGCCAGGATGGGGCACGGGCCTGGCCCATCTGTGGGGCGCTGGCTCCCACCCAGCCTAGGGACGGGGGACTAGCTGGGTCAGGGGGGCAGAGAGAGGGGCATGGGGCCTGGCCTGTCTGTGGGGCGCCGGCTCCAATTAGCGGCACAAGTTTGCTGGGTCTCAGTTGAGCTTGTAGCAGGGGCAGACGCCCCATTCGCCACCGGCCCCCATGCAGGGACGCAGAGGTGTGGGCAGGTCCTGGCCGTAGGCCGCCCCCCGCTGCTAGGTTTGCAGGTGCCTAGGAGGGGGGGGGCTGTTGCAAGTGGGGGATCCCCCCCCCCTCGCGTTCAGCTCCAGAGGGGCTGTTGGAGGGTCCCTCGGGCTGCTGAGCCGGACCCGAAGAAAGCGGCAGATGCAGGAAGGAGGGGAGGGAACAGGCCGCTCTCCGGCCACCCTCCTGCATCCAGCCCTGCTCCGGCTGTAGGTTCGAGTCCAGGGGCCCCCTGTGACCTGCCCCCAGCCAGGAACGGCCCCTGGGTCCCTCCGGTCCCCAGGCGAGATGGGGCGGTGGGAACCAGTGGCAGCGAAGGGGGCTTGGGTCTGACACTGGAGGGGAGAGCAGGAAACCGGCGCGGGGGTCCCAGGATGTCGGGCTGACGAGCAGGGGCCGAAAGGGCTGGGATGGGCCTGGCGCGTGCTGGGTCGGGAGCGCGCCCCACTCCAGGTGCTCGGAGCTGTACGTGCGGGGGGGCGCCTCGGCTGGCTGGAGAGCGAGTCTCTTCCCAGCCGGCTCCCAGAGGGGAGAGCGGGAACGGGGCCGGGCCCGAGGGAAGCCGGGCTGAGCAGCGCCGAGCCAGACAGACACACGGGCCGGGTTGGGGCAGCCCGTGGCGGGGGCGGGGCAGGTTCGGGCGGACGCTGACCCGGCCCGCCCATGACATCACCCCCAGCCGCCCCCCCCCCCCCCCCCCCCGCGCGGGGAGCGAGGGGACGAACCGTGCGTATGAAAGAGCGAAGCGGGGCCAGCCCCGGCCACACCCGCCCCGCGCAGCCCAGCCCGGCCCGGCTCCGGAGCGCAGCGCCCGGAACGCGCAGAGCCCCCAGCCCGGAGCGCAGCGCAGAGCCCCGAGCGCGCAGAGCCCCCAATCCGCAGCGCAGAGCAGCGCCCCGAGCGCGCAGAGCCCCCAGCCCGGAGCAGCCGCCTCTGCCCGGCAGCCGCGTCCCCCCCCTCCCCCCCCAATCTCAGGTAGGGCCGCGCCCACGGGCCGGGCACCGGGGGCAGCAGGTGGGGCGGGGGGGGGCAGGACGGGCTGGAATCGGGGGGGGGGGGGGCAGGGGGTTTGGAAAGTGCCGGGGAGGGAGACGGTGCCGGGGTCCCGCACCGCAGCGGGAGGCAAATGGGGCTAGATCGATGGGCTGGGGGCTGGACGGAGGGATGGACAGAAGGATGGACAGGCTGGGTGGCTGGACTGACGGACAGACAGAGGGCGCGTGGAGGGGTGAGCGCGGACAGCTAGAGACGGGGGGGTGGAGGTGCAGAGGCAGAGGGAAAGGCGTGCGCGGGGCGGGACGGACGGAGCGGGAAGGGTGGACGGACGGACGGACGGACGGACGGAGGTGGTACGGAGCAGGAGCGGTGGAAGGCGCGCGGGTGGACGGAGGGACGGACGGATCTAGCGGCGGGTGGACGGGGAGGGCCGGACGGAGCACGGCGCGGCGCGATGTGGGGTGTCCAGGCTACCTGAGGAATCTGGGGGGCTGGGGCGCCCCTGGGAATGAGCTGCTGGGATCCCCTCCCCCACGCCCGGCACTGAGCCAATCCCGCCCGGAGCGCCTGAGCTGAGCAAAGGCAGGTGCTGGGGGGCTGGAGACAAATCACCCCCGTGCCCCCCACTCCTGCCCCTCCCCCATACCCCCACTCCTGCCCCTCCCCTGCCCCAAACCCTGGTGCCCCTTCCCCCTCCGGGCCCAGCACAGCTCTATGCCCCCCGATTTAGGGGCCCGGGGGGTGGGAATATTGGGGGCAGGGACAGAGCGCGGTGGGGGGAGCTGGAGCCCCGGGGGAGGGGGCTGTGGGGAGAGGACAGAGGCCCTGTGTGTGTCGGGGTTGGGGGGCAGGAGGGGGCCCAGGGGGGCTGTTCTGTGAGTCCCACAGCTGGGCAGAGACCAGGCCAGCTCGCTGCAGGGGAGGCCAGAGACACGAGGGTCAGGTGGGATGAGTCCTGGGTCTCTGGGTCCCCTGCCCCACTCCCCACCCCCTCAGCTGCCCCCCCCCCAGGCCTCCCCACGTCTCCCACCCCCGCAGCCAGGCCGGGCCGGGATCTGGGTGGGACCCTTATCTCCTCGCACAGGAATTTCTCTGGCTGTCAGCACTCGCTGGAGGGAACCAGGCTGGGGTCAGGCCCTTGGGACGTTCTCCGGGCGCTGCTGGGGCGTCCCGGGCCTGGCTGGGAGACGGGGCGCGGCTAGGAGCCCCGGGCTGGTTTTCCAACCCCCCCATCACACCCAGCCCCCCGTGCGACCCAGGCAGCCGGGCCTGGCTCCCCCAGCAGAGCCAAGTCTCATCCCAGCCCGCCAGGTGCCAGGACTGGCCTGGGCGCGGCGCAGGGGGTCCGACACACGGCCTGGGGGCAGAGGTGGGGCTAGAGAGCAGCATCCCCCCTCCCTGCCGGCCTGCACGCACCCCCTCTGCCTAGCTAGTGCGTTAGCGGGCGGGGGGGGTCTGGGAGCCAGGACTCCTGGGTTCCATCCCAGCTCTGGGTGGGGGAGTGGGGCTAGTGGTTAGAACATGGGGGCCAGGACTCCTGGGTTCTCTCCCCAGCTCTGGGAGGGGAGTGGGGGCTAGTGGAAAGAGCAGGGGTGGGGGCTGGGGGCCAGGACTCCTGGGTTCCGTCCCGGTTCCTGGTAGCTGCAGGAAGACGAGCTGAGCAGGGAGTTCTGTACACGGCCCAAGCAGCGGCTCCCAGGGGGGGGCCAGGGAAAGTCCGCGCGGTTGTTGGACGCCGTAATGAGTCTAGAGCCGCAGCTGGACAAATAACAAACCGCAGGGGTTTGTCCAGGGCTCAGGAACGCCGGGCTGCGTGTGAATGGCCACAGGCTCAGCCGCGCAACCCCCCCCAGCCCACCTATCAAGATCCCCATTATGCCGAGGGGAAACTGAGGCATGGAGAGGCAATAGAACCCAGGTGTCCTGGCTCTCAACCCCCCCCCCCACCCCAGCTGTAACCCACTGGACCCCCACTGCCCTCCGAGGAGTCCCGAACACGAAGGCCACGCTGATTAACCCAGATAGTTGGTAACAGTGGGGGTTCCTGGGGGCAGGATGTAGCGGGGGGGACGGGGCCGTGTCTTGGTGCCGGGGTCCCCGGGGCCTGGGATGGGGGGACAGGCCCTGTCTTGGTGCCGGGGTCCCCGCGGGCTGGATTTGGGGGTGGCTGGTTTGTTTCTCTCCCTGTGATTCCAGTGAGATTTGTCTCCGGGGGCTAGAGGGGAAGTGTCTCGGGGGGGGGGATCCCTGGGGGTCTCTGTGCCCCCACCACTAACCGCCTGCCCCTCCCCCACAGGTCTGCCCCCCATCCGGCCACGCCATGGGGCCCTGGATGCTGATGTCTCTGCTGCTGCTGGTGCAGGGGGCACCTCCCCCGCCAGGTGCGGGGCTCCTGGCCCCCCGCCGGGCCGCGGACCCCGCCAACGCCACCATCTTCTCGCACATCTACAGCATCCGCCGGGCGGCCTGCGAGGGCTGCAGGGGGGCAGGGCCCGAGCCCCCCCAGGAGGCGCTGGGCCCCCCCAGCCAGCCGCAGCCCCCCCAGCTCTACGAGCACACGCTGGAGGGTGACGAGCAGGTGGTCTTCACCCACCGCATCAATCTGCCCCCCCAGGCCTGCAGCTGCGAGGGGGGGGCCGGGGCTGACAGCTCCGCCCTGCGGGAGGCGCTGAGCCGGCTGCGGGCGCTGGAGGCCCAGGTCCAGGCGCTGCGGGAGCAGTGTGGGGCTGGGGGCTGTCGCCACCGCGGCGCCTTGGCCACCGCCCAGGCGGGCACAGGTGAGACGGGGCAGATGGGGAGGGGGCGGGAACGTGGGGGGAGGGGGTTGATGGGGTGGGGGTGGAGACACCAGGGGGGCACGGAGAAGGGACAAAGAGGGACTGACGTCGGGCAGGGGCGGAGTCAGAGGAGGGGAGCAGGGTGTCAAAAAAGGGCGGAGCAAGTGTGGGAGAGGGTGGGGCCATAGAAAGGGGCGGGGCTCTGGAGAGGGTTAGGGGGTGGGGCAGTGGGCGTGGAAACCAGGAGAGGCGGAGCCAAAGGAGAAGGCAGGGTGTCAAAAAGGGGTGGAGCCAGGAAAACGCCCTGGGCAGAGGCAGGGCTGTGGAAAGGGGCGGGGCCGGGAGCCAGGGGCGGGGCCAGGGCAAGCGTGAGCGCCCCCCGGTGGGCAGCGGTATAACCCGGGCCCCGTCTCCCTCCCCGGCTGCAGGCCAGACGGACACCCAGAGGCTGTGTAGCCAGCACGGCACCTTCGACCTGGCCGCCTGCCGCTGCGTCTGCCGGCCGGGCTGGGCCGGCCCCACCTGCGCCGAGCCGGGCTGCCCGGGGGGCTGCGGGGAGCGGGGCGAGTGCCTGGCCGGCCGCTGCCTCTGCCCGCCCGACGCCACCGGCGCCCGCTGTGAGACGCCCGTCTGTCCCGACGAATGCAACGACCAGGGCCGCTGCCTGGCCGGCCGCTGCGCCTGCTTCCCCGGCTACACGGGGCCGGCCTGCGACCAGCCCGCCTGCCCCGGCGACTGCGGGGGGCGCGGGGAGTGCCGGCACGGGGAGTGCCGCTGCCGGGAGGGCTACGCCGGCGAGGACTGCGGCATAGGTACGGCCCCCTGCCCGCCGGCCCCCCGGCCCCCTGCCCCCAGCCCCCAGCCCACCGCATCCTGGCCCCTGCCTGCCGTGTCCTGGCCCCCTACCCACAGCGCCCCTCTGCCCGTTCCCCACAGCCCTGGGTATCCATCCCCGTGACCGGGAGAGGGGGTCCCTTCCCTGCCCGCCCCGTCTGGGGCAGCACCGAGCTGAAGGGCCGTTTTGTGCCGCCGACCCACGGCCAAGGCGAGGGGCTGGTGGGGGTTGGGGGGAGAAGCTCCCCCCCCGCCCAGATTTACAGGGAAGCCGGCACCCCCTGGCCCGGGACGTCCTGTCCCCAGGTACAGAGCCCCCCCTGTTAGGAGCCGCCCGCCCCGGAGCCGAGCCGGCCAAGATCAGCCTTGGCACCGCGCCCCCTCCGGCTCAGGTTCCCCCTATAGAATCGGCCCCATTCATCCTGGCTGGGGGGGCGGCGCCGGGGGGGGGGGGCAGGGATCTGAGCTTTGCTTGTTCCACAAGGTGTTTGCTCCCCCACCCCCGCCAGGGGCGGGCGAGAGATCAAAGACCCCGGCCGGATGGAGGGGGGAACCCTGAGGGGGGGACCTTTCCCCTCTGCGGCGGGGAGGGGGAGGGGGGCTGGGACACGAGGCCTGTCCCCTCTAGGGGGCGCTGGTCCCGACCCAGCCCCAGGGCGGGGGGGCTGGCTGGCTGTGGGGCAGGGAAGGGGCTTTGGGGCGCTCACCCCCGTCCCCCCACAGAGATCCCGGCCGTGACGCTGCGCGTGGGGCGTCGGGACGAGGGGTCCTTCCGCCTGCACTGGGCTCGCCCCAAGACCCCCGTGGATGGATACGACATCCGCCTCGTTCCCACGGTAATGGGGGGCCTGGGGGGGTCAGTCATCCTCTCACCCCACTGCAGGGGGGCTGGTCCCAGCTCCCAACAGTGCAGGGGGGCAGGGGATGTCAGTGGGGGAGGAGGTTGTGTCACCCCTGGCCCCCTCCCTGGGGACCCTCACTTTTTGGGGGGGGCTTTGGCGTAGGGTTCAGAAGAGGGTGGGTGCAGGTAGGGTTTGGGGGTGCAGTGGAATGGGGCCTAGGGGGGTTCACGTCCCCCCATTCCCTGACCCATCTCCCCCCAGCGGCGCTGTGGCCCCCTGTTTGGGGAGGGTGGTGGGGGGCGGTGCCAGAGAAGGCTGGAGGCACGGCCCCCCCACCCCTGACCCCCGCTTTCTCCCCCCAGGGTGACCCCGAGGGCACCGTGTCCCTGCGGCTGCCCGGTTCCGCCACGTCCTTCGAGCGCTCGGGGCTGGGCCCGGGCCAGGAATTCAACGTCACCGTCCGGGCCGAGCGGGCCCAGCGCCTCGGGCCCCCCACCAGCCAGAGCGTCCGCACCCGTGCGTGGGGGGCAGGCAGCTGGGGGCCGGGTGGGCGGGGCGCTGTGGGGCAGGAGGTTTGGGGGTGTGATGGGTCCCAGGGGAGGTGTTAGTGGGAGGCACTCCGGGATGGGGGGTGGAGGGGGAAGGGGGATCTCTGGGGGTTCAGGGGGATCTCTCAGAGGGTCTGGGGGGCATTGTCTGGGGAGGGGCTCCTTGTCCCCGCTCTCACCCCCTTTCCCCCCCCAGGGATCGACGCACCCCGCGGCCTGCGCCCCACGGGGGCCACTGCCACCTCGCTGAGCCTGCGCTGGGATCCCCCGGCCGCCCTGCCCGACGGCTACACCCTGCGCTACGGCCCGGTGGGGCAGGAGGGCACCGAGCCCCCCGCCCGCCTGGCCCTGCCCCCCGACCGCACCACCCTCACCCTGCACGGCCTGCAGAGCGCCACCCGCTACGCCCTGTCCCTGACCGCCCGCCGGGGCCCCGACGAGAGCCCCCCAGCCCGAGCCAGCGCCAGCACCGGTGGGTGCCGGGGCCCGGGGGGCAGTGGTGACGTGGGGGGCGGCGGGGGGGCATGGGGTGAAGGGAGGAGGACGAGCGGAGGGAGCAAATGGGGGGGAGCACATGAGTGTGGGAGCCGCGTGGCAGGACAAGAGTGTCTGTCTGTCTGTCCGTACGTCCATCTGGCTGGTCGTCCCTCCGTCCACTCGTCCGTCCGGCTGGCTGACTGTCCGTCCGTCCGGCTGGCTGTCCGTCCGTCTGTCCACTCATCCATCCATCTCTCCATCCGTCCATCCGGCTGGTTGTCCATCCATGCATCCATCTGTCCGTCCATCCATTTGGTTGGTCGTCCATCCGTCCACTCCTCCATCCATCTGTCCATTCGTCCATTTGGCTGGTCGTCCATCCATCCATTCCTCCATCCATCCGGCTGATCATCCATCCATCCATCCACTCCTCTGTCCGTCCATCCGGCCGGCAGCCATGTGCCTATGCAGGAGCTGACGTTTCTCCTTCTCTTCTCCCCCCTCTTACGCTCAGGGTTTTTCGTCCCCTCTCTCCCGCAGCGAGCGATTCATTCCTACTGCCCAGCGCGGGGCTGCCCGGGAGGCCCCCCCCGTCCCTCGCTCCTCCTCACCCCGCATTTGCCGTCCGCAGGTCACGGAGCCGAGCGGCCGCGGGCCGGCCGCGCTAACCCACTTCTCTCCCCTTCGCTCCTCTTCGCTCCTAGGTCACAGGCAGCAGCTGGGGGCCCAGGGCCCATGGGAGGTGCCGGCTCGATCCAGCCCCATGGTGGGGACTGGCTGGCTCGGGGGAGGGGTGTGGGGGGGCAGGGAACGGGATCCCCTAATTGCACCAATATTTGCTCCTGGCAGCGCTGATGCTTCCCCTGCCCCTGCCCGGCCGGCCGCACCCAGAGCCCACGCGTCCCCCAGTGCCCCATCTCCAGCCGCCCGGCCCCGCGGGGAAGCCGGGCCCCCAGCCCAGCCCGGCCAACGCCTCCTCGCTCTCCGGCCAGCCCTTCCTGCGGACCGTGGCCCTGAACCTGCCGGCCAAGCTGGCCCGCTACAACGGGACCCTGCTGCACCGCCTGGAGAGCTACCTCCGCGCCACGCGCTTCCCACTCCAGGGCAACCAGACCTTCCCCGGCGTGGCCCGGGCCTTCTACCTCTACCTGCTGCGGAGGAAGCTCGTGGACCTGCCGCCGGGCGAGCCAGGGGCCACGGCGCCCGCCCCAGAGGAGCCCACGGAGCCCCCCGGCAGCTTCCGCATAGACGGGGAGGTGGGCAGCATCTTCTCGGAGGGTTCTCCCGGCTCGGAGACCAGGCCCCGGCCCCACGCCAAGCCGGCGGTGCTGGCCCGCTCCCCCGGCTCCATCGTGGTCTCGCTGGACGGCCTGCGCGGCCACTCGGAGCGCGTGGTCATCCGCTACCGGCCGGTGGGCCGCGGCGGAGCGGCGGGGGAGCTGGTGGTTCCCGGGGACGCTGCCACGGCTCGCCTCCACGGCCTGGCGCCCGGCACCACCTACCACGTGGAGATCCACGGCGTGGTGCGGGGCCGCTCCTCCAAGTCCTATTCCTTTGTCGCCTCCACAGGTTAGAGGGGCTCTGCGGCTCGGGAACCGCGCCGGCCACGCACCCTGCTCGGCTGCTCACCGACGGCACACGCTGGCGCTAACCCGCTCGGTTCTGCCCCCCTCTTTCCCACAGGCGGCCGCCTTCCTGCCGCGGGACGGGCGTGGCCATCGGACGGGTCGACCGCGCCCTCTGCTCCCGTCCGTCCGTCCCCTTCCCTCCATCTCTCTCCTCCAGCACTAACCCCACCCTTTCTCCGGCAGTTCTGGCTTCCCCCAGCTACGGGCCTGACCCTACGGACTCAGCAGGGAACGGGGCAGGGGGGGCCATTCCCTTCTGGGGGGCGCTGACTCCCATCCGGCCCCAGGGTGGGGGACTGGCTGGCTCAGGGGGGCAGGGAATGGGGCATGGGGCCTTTCCCCCCTTGGGGACGCCCTTTCACCCTTTCACGTCCCCCCCCCCAGCTCCGGAGGCATCTGGCACCAAGCAGCCCACGGAGCCCCCCCCGCCCAGCCTGCCCTCCCCTGGGGACCTGGCGGTGACGGACGTCTCCCCCGATCGGTTCCGCGTCACCTGGACGGCCGGGCACCGCATCTTCCAGCGCTTCCTGCTGCGCTACGGCGAGCCCGGCTCCACGGCGCCGCCCCGGCAGATCGAGGTGCCCGGGGGGCAGAGGAGCGTGGCCGTCACCGAGCTGAGCCCCGGCACCGAGTACAAGCTGGAGCTGCAGGGGGTGACCCCAGACGGGACCATCTCAGAGCCCGTCACCACCAGCGTGTCGACAGGTGACGCCCCCGGCCTGCGCCCTGGCCCTGCTTCCTCGGAGAACCCAGGAGTCCTGGATCCAAGCCCCCCCTGCTCTAACCCCCTAGTCATCCCTCCCAGAGCCGGGGAGAGAACCCAGGCGTCCTGGCGCCCAGGTCCCCCCGCTCTAACCATTAGTCCCCACCCCCTCCCAGAGCCAGGGACATAACCCAGGAGTCCTGGCGCCCAGCCCCCTGCTCTAACCCACCAGTCCCCACACCCCTCCAGAGAACCCAGGCGTCCTGACGCCGGCACACCCTCTCTCTTGCAGCGCCCCTGGGCGGTGTCCCCGGGCCCAGTGTGCTGGGGGGTCTGGGGGTCCAGAACGTGACCAGCGAGGGCTTTGGGGTGCAGTGGAAGGCGCGGAAGGGCCTGTTCCAGTCCTTCCTGCTGCGCTACGAAGACGTCTCCGGCTGGGCGGGACCCCAGGAGGCCGAGCTGCCGGGGGCCGAGCGGGCGACCCGCGTCGGGGGCCTGCGGCCCGGCACCGAGTACAACGTGACGCTGTACGGCGTGCACCGCGGCCAGCTCTCACCACCGCTCCGAGCCAGCGTCCGGACAGGTAGCGTCACCCCGGCCGTGCGGCTCCCGCCTCCCCCCCGCCAGCCGGGCAGCGCCCCCCCCTCCTCCATATCCTGCCCCCTCCCTCAGCCCCGCTCGGTGCGCGGGGGACAGCCGGCTTTCCTTCCGCAGTCTGAGGGGGCAGGGCCCAGGAGTCCCGCCCCCCACCCTCTGCTCTACCCACTAGACACCACTCCCCTCCCAGAACCTGGCAAGTTCCCCCCAGTCCAGCCACCGTCTTCACGCCCCTCTCTCTGTTCCAGCTGCGGCACAGCCAGAGGAGACACCCGCCCCCACGCCCAGCCTGGGGGAGCTCTCGGCCTCCGACGTGACCCACGACTCCGCCCTGCTCTCCTGGACCGTCCAGGCCGGGGACTTTGACTCCTTCCTCCTCCAGTACAAGGACGCGGAGGGCAGAGCCCAGGCGCTGCCCGTGGACGGGGGATCCCGCTCGGTCACCGTCACCAGCCTGGTGCCCTCCCGCAGATACAAGTTCAACCTCTACGGCATCTCCGGCCGCAAGCGCCTCGGCCCCGTCTCCACCGACGCCGTCACAGGTCAGCGGCCGCCTCGGGGCACCAGCACCTTCCCCTCCCGCCCCTTTGCTTTTCAGCGAGGCAGGGACACCGGCCACAGAGCCGGGACCTTCCCAGGAAGATGCTTCCAAGGCTCCCCAAGCAGATCACCGGCCCCTGAACAGCTGTCGAGAGCAGCGTGGAGGGGTGGGTGGGGCAGGCTGAGCGGGCGGGTAGACGTGTACCTGGGTGGCTGGAGCTAGGAGGCTCTCTGGGGGTGGCTGCAGATTGGGTAGCAATGCAGGGACGGCCGAGCGGGCGGATGCGTACGGGGATGGACGGGTGTTTTCGGGGGACACATGCGGAGATGTGCACGTGTCATCGTCTGCCAGGAGGTGCTGACCGCAGTAAGGACTGGGCTGGGTATTGTGATGGATGGACGGACGGATGGCTGGGTGTCTGGGTGTCACTGGGGATCGTTCCATCGATGTCGGTGGCTTTGGTTCGCCCCTGTCTCTTTCTCTCTCGTTTCTTCTTCCTTCCCTCTCTCCCCTCCCGTCTCAGCTCAGTTCTCGCTGTGGTTTGTGCCGGTCGCTCTGGGACGACCCCTCCACGGAGGCGTGGTCGCCGCGGGAAACCTGAGAATGTGCGATCCTCTTTGCAGACATGCCCCGTCCATCTGTCTGTCTGGCCCAGCTCTCCTTCGCAGCAGCAGGATCCGGCTGTGCCCTGGGGCCAGTCCCTGGGGCTCCCTGCACCCTCCCCCACTAGTCCTCTCTGCAGATCCCCTCTGGCTGGAAATAACTCAGCCACCCAAGGACCCGGCGAGCCACCCCCACCCCAGCCGCACCCTTCACCCCCCTCTCTCTGTTCCAGCCACGGCACCATCAGAGAAGAAACCCGGCCCCCCACCCAGCCTGGGGGAGCTCTCAGCCTCCGACGTGACCCACGACTCCGCCCTGCTCTCCTGGACCGTGCAGGCCGGGGACTTTGACTCCTTCCTCCTCCAGTACAAGGACGCGGAGGGCAGACCCCAGGCGCTGCCCGTGGACGGGGGATCCCGCTCGGTCACCGTCACCAGCCTGGCGCCCTCCCGCAGATACAAGTTCAACCTCTACGGCATCTCCGGCCGCAAGCGCCTAGGCCCCGTCTCCACCGATGCCGTCACAGGTCAGCAGCTGCTCCTGGCGCACCGGCCCTTTGCCCTCTCATCCCCTTTGCTTTGCAGTGGGGCAGGGACGCCGGCCACAGAGCCGGGACCTTCCCAGGAAGATGGTTCCAAACCTCCGGCCCCCAGAGCAGCTTACGGGCCATTCAATGCAGAGAGGCAGAAGGCTGGGTGGGGATGGGTGGGTGGCTGGGTGTGCGGGGCAAGGTGATGCATGGACAGACGTGCACAGGGATGGATGGATGGATGGATGGTAGGTAGGTGGGTGGCTGTCTCTGTGGCTGGATGGTGGGGATGATAATCTGCACATACTGAGGAGTGGACGTGTGTGTGAGTTGATGGCAGATGGGCAGATATGTACGGGGATGGATGAACAGGCAGATGTGTATTGTGATGGATGGTTGGATGCCTGGACGGGTGTGTGGACAGATGATGCAGATGGACAGACAGCTGGACAGGTGGGGGCAGCTGTGTATGGGGATGGATGAATGGACGAAATGGTGGGTCCATGTGTAGGGCGATGGATGGACGGATGGACGGATGGCTGGGTGTCTGGGTGTCTGGGGGCTGATGGGTGTCAATGGGGATCGTTCAATCGATGGTGGTGGCTTTGGTTCACCCCCGTCTCTTGCTCGCTCATTCGTTCTTCCTTCCTTCCCGTCTCAGCTCAGCTCTCGCTGTGGTTTGTGCCGGTCACTCTGGGCCGACCCCTCCACGGAGGCGGGTTGTCCATGGGGAACCCAGGAATGTGGGATTCTCTTTACGGACATGCCCCGTCCGTCTCTCTGTCCCCAGCCCTCCTTCGCAGCAGCAGGATCTGGCTGTGTCCTGGGGCCAGTCCCTGGGGCTCCCTGCACCCTCCCCCGCTAGTCCTCTCTGCAGATCCCACCTGGCTGGGAATAACTGAGCTCCCCCAAGGACCCGGCGAGCCACCCCCATCCCAGCCGCACCCTTCACTCCCCTCTCTCTGTTCCAGCTGCAGCACCATCAGAGAAGAAACCCGGCCCCCCTCCCAGCCTGGGGGAGCTCTCAGCCTCCGACGTGACCCACGACTCCGCCCGGCTCTCCTGGACCGTCCAGGCTGGGGACTTTGACTCCTTCCTCCTGCAGTACAAGGACGCGGAGGGCAGACCCCAGGCGCTGCCCGTGGACGGGGGATCCCGCTCGGTCACCGTCACCAGCCTGGCGCCCTCCCGCAGATACAAGTTCAACCTCTACGGCGTCTCCGGCCGCAAGCGCCTCGGCCCCGTCTCCACCGATGCCGTCACAGGTCAGCGGCTGCTCCCGGGGCACCGGCCCTTTGCCCTCTCATCCCCTTTGCTTTGCAGCGGGGCAGGGACGCCGACCACAGAGCCGGGACCTTCCCAAGAAGATGCTTTTATATCCTCCACAAGCACATTACCGGCTCTTCAACACATAGAGAGAGCAGCGTGCTGGAGGGAGGGAGGACGGATGGGGAAGGGACGGAGGGGTGGATGGATATGTTTGGAGCAGGGTGATGAATGGATAGATGTGTTTGGGGCTAGATGGATGAGTAGATAGGTAGATGGATGGCTGTCTACAGGGGTGGATGGATGGATGGATGGGGATGGTCATTGAAGGACAGATACAGGAATGGACGTGCATGGGGATGGATGGATGAACAGCTGGGCAGATGTGTCTGGGGGTAGATGGATGGGCTGGCGGTTAGACATTTATGGGGTGAATGGGTGTTTTGGGATTCATGGGTAGATATGTAGGTGTAACCCTTCTACCAGTTGGCTCAGGCAACAATAAGGGCAGGGTTGAGTATGGGGATGGACGGATGGATGGAGGCGTGTCTGGGGACGGACGGACGGACGGCTGGGTGTCTGGGTGTCTGGGGATGGCTGGGTGTCACTGGGGATCGTTCCATCGATGTCGGTGGCTTTGGTTCGTCCCCGTCTCTTTCTCTCTCGTTTGTTCTTCCTTCCCTCTCTCCCCTCCCATCTCAGCTCAGCTCTCGCTGTGGTTTGTGCCGGTCGCTCTGGGCCAACCCCTCCATGGAGGTGGGGGGGCCATGGAGAACCCAGGAATGTGGGATCCTCTTTGCAGACATCCTCTGTCCATCCGTCTGTCTGTCCCCTGCTCTCTTTCCCAGCAGCAGGATCTGGCTGTGTCCCGGAGCCAGTCCCTGGGGCTCTCTGCATCCTCCCCCCACTGGTCCTCCCTGCAGATCCCCTCTGGCTGGGAATAACCCAGTTCCTCAAAGACCTGGCGAGTTGCCCCCCCATCCTGGCCACGCAGTTCACCCCCTCTCTCTGTTCCAGCTGCAGCACCGCCAAAGGAGGTACCCGCCCCCACACCCAGCCTGGGGGAGCTCTCAGCCTCCGACGTGACCCACGACTCCGCGCTGCTCTCCTGGACCGTCCAGGCCGGGGACTTTGACTCCTTCCTCCTCCAGTACAAGGACGCGGAGGGCAGAGCCCAGGCGCTGCCCGTGGACGGGGGATCCCGCTCGGTCACCGTGACCAGCCTGGCGCCCTCCCGCAGATACAAGTTCAACCTCTATGGCGTCTCCGGCCGCAAGCGCCTCAGCCCCATCTCCACCGAGGCCGTCACAGGTCAGCGGCTGCTCCTGGGGTGCCGGCCCTTTGCCCTCTTATTCCCTTTGCTTTGCAGTGAGGCAGGGACGCCGGCCACTGGGCCGGGACCTTCCCAGGAAGGTGCTTCCATATCCTCCACAAATTACCAGCCGTTGAAGAGATAGAGGGAGCTGTGTGGGTGGATGGAGGGAGGGAGGGTTGGATGAATGTGTACGTGGCAGGGTGATGAAGGGATAGACGTGTTTGGGGATGGATGGATAAGTAGATAGGTAGATGGATGGCTGGCCACAGGGATGGATGGGGATGATCATGGAAGGACAGATACAGGAATGGACATGCATGGGGATGGATGGATGAGCAGCTGGGCAGATGTGTCTGGGGACAGACGGATGGACTGGCGGTTAGACATCTATGGGGTGGATGGGTAGACACATGGGTAGCTATGTAGGTGTAACCCTTCTGCCAGTTGGTTCTGGCAACAATAAGTGCGTGATTGAGTATGGGGATGGACAGACGGACGGACAGTGATAGATGGCTGGATTGAGAACTGGCTAAGGGCGGATGGGTGTCAAAGGGGATCGTTCCATCGATGTCGGTGGCTTTGGTTCACCCCCTTCTCTTTCTATCACATTTGTTCTTCCTTCCCTCTCTCCCCTCCCGTCTCAGCTCAGCTCTCGCTGTGGTTTGTGCCGGTCGCTCTGGGCCGACCCCTCCATGGAGGTGGGGTGGCCGCGGAGAACCCGGGAATGTGGGATCCTCTTTGCAGACATGCCCCGTCCATCTGTCCGTCCCCAGCTCTCCTTCCCAGCAGCAGGATCTGGCTGTGTCCTGGGGCCAGTCCCTGGGGCTCCCTGCACCCTCCCCCCACTAGTCCTCTCTGCAGATCCCCTTTGCTTAGCAATAACACAGCCCTCAAGGACCCAGCAAGCTTCTCCCCACCCCAGCCACCATCTTCACCCCCTTCTCTCTGTTCCAGCCGCGGCGCCATCAGAGGAGGTATCCGCCCCCCCACCCAGCCTGGGGGAGCTCTCGGCCTCCGACGTGACCCACGACTCCGCCCTGCTCTCCTGGACCGTCCAGGCCGGGGACTTCGACTCCTTCCTCCTCCAGTACAAGGACGCGGAGGGCAGACCCCAGGCGCTGCCCGTGGACGGGGGATCCCGCTCGGTCACCGTGACCAGCCTGGCGCCCTCCCGCAGATACAAGTTCAACCTCTACGGCGTCTCCGGCCGCAAGCGCCTCGGCCCCGTCTCCACCGACGCTGTCACAGGTCAGCGGCTGCTTCTGGGGCACCGGCCCTTTGCCCTCTTATTCTCTTTGCTTTGCAGTGCGGTGGGGAGAGCAGGTGCCAGCCAGGACGTTTCTGGAAGACGCTTTCCAAACTCCAACCTCCTTGACACATCTACTGGCCACACCATGGATAAGAGAGTGTGGATCGGGATGGATGGATGGCTGTCTCGAAGAATGGATGGGGTTGGATGGTCATAGGTGGACAGACAGATGAATGGGTGTGGACGGATGGAATGCATGGAACTGGATGGATGTGTTCAGGGATGAACGGGGAGAGGTTTACGTGTATGTGTAACTGTTCTGCCAGGTGGCATGGGCATCCGTAAGGACCAGGGTGTGTATCATGATAGGTGCAAGGATGGATGGATGGGTGTATGTGTGGAGCGATGGATGGAGGAATGTCTGGGGATGGATGGATAGATGGACGGATGGCTGGGTGTCTGAGAGCGGCTGGGTGTCACTGGGGATCGTTCCATCGATGTTGGTGGCTTTGGTTCACTCCCGTCTCTTTCTCTCTCATTTCTTCTTCCTTCCGTCTCTCTCCTCCCATCTGAGCTCAGCTCTCGCTGTGGTTTGTGCCGGTCGCTCTGGGCCGACCCCTCCATAGAGGCGGGATGACCATGGAGATTCCAGGAATGTGGGATCCTCTTTGCAGACATGCACCGTCCGTATGTCTTTCCGCAGGTCTCCTTCCCAGCAGCAGGATCTGGCTGTGTCCTGCAGCCAGTCCCTGGGGCTCCTGCACCCTCCCCCCGCTAGTCCTCTCTGCAGATCCCTTCTGCTTAGGAATAACACAGCCCTCAAGGACCCGGCAAGTTTCTCCCACCCCAGGCACCAGCTTCACCCCCCTCTCTCTGTTCCAGCTGCTGCGCCATCAGAGGAGGTATCCGCCCCCCCACCCAGCCTGGGGGAGCTCTCGGCCTCCGACGTGACCCACGACTCTGCCCTGCTCTCCTGGACCGTCCAGGCCGGGGACTTCGACTCCTTCCTCCTCCAGTACAAGGACGCGGAGGGCAGACCCCAGGCGCTGCCCGTGGACGGGGGATCCCGCTCGGTCACCGTCACCAGCCTGGCGCCCTCCCGCAGATACAAGTTCAACCTCTACGGCATCTCCGGCCGCAAGCGCCTCGGCCCCGTCTCCACCGACACCGTCACAGGTCAGCGGCTGCTCCTGGGGTACTAGCACCTTCCCCTATTGCCTCCCATTGCTTTGCAGCGAGGCAGAGACGCCGGACACTGAGTCGAGAATGTCCCAGGAAGAGGCTTCCAAGCCTCTGGCATCCACGACCTGGATTCAACAGACAAAGAGAGGGAGTTGTGTGGATGATGTATCCAAGAATAGGATGGAAGGATGGCAGGACAGCTGTGTGTGGGATGGAGAGCTGGATAGCAGGATATTTGGGAATGGGTGGGTGGACACTGAGTGTTGATGGGGATGGATAGATGTGAATACGAGTGGATGGAGGGGTGTGTTTGGGGACTGAGGGATGGATGGTGTATGCGTGGAGCGATGGATGGAGGAGTGTCTGGGGATGGCAGAGCAACAATGAGGATCGTTCCATCGATGTCGGTGGCTTTGGTTCGCCCCCGTCTCTTTCTCTCAAGTTTGTTCTTCCTTCCCTCGCTCTCCTCCCATCTCAGCTCAGCTCTCGCTGTGGTTTGTGCCGGTCGCTCTGGGCCGACCCCTCCACGGAGGTGGGGTGGCCGCGGGGAACCTGGGAATGTGGGATCCTCTTTGCAGACATGCCCTGTCCGTCTGTCTGTCCCCAGCTCTCCTTCCCAGCAGCAGGATCAGGCTGTGTCCTGGGGCCAGTCCCTGGGGCTCCCTGCACCCTCCCCCCGCTAGTCCTCTCTGCAGATCCCTTCTGCTTAGCAATAACACAGCCCTCAAGGACCCGGCAAGCTTCTCCCCTCCCCAGCCACCATCTTCACCCCCCTCTCTCTGTTCCAGCCGCGGTGCCCCCAGAGGAGGTATCCGGCCCCCCTCCCAGCCTGGGGGAGCTCTCGGCCTCCGACGTGACCCACGACTCCGTCCTGCTCTCCTGGACCGTCCAGGCCGGGGACTTAGACTCCTTCCTCCTCCAGTACAAGGACGCGGAGGGCAGACCCCAGGCACTGCCCGTGGATGGGGGATCCCGCTCGGTCACCGTCACCAGCCTGGCGCCCTCCCGCAGATACAAGTTCAACCTCTACGGCGTCTCCGGCCGCAAGCGCCTGGGCCCCGTCTCTACCGACACCGTCACAGGTCAGTGGCTGCCCCTGAGGTGCTGGTCTCTTCCCCTCTCATCCCCTTTGCTTTACAGTGTGGTGGGGACATCAGTCAATAGCTGAGATCTTCATGGGATGACACTGCCAGGACTTCAGTCTCCGTGACTCTTGTATTGGCCATTCAAGAGCTAGGGATAGAGGGGTATGAACTAGTGGGCTGTGGGTGGATGGATGGATGGAAGGGTGGACAGATGGATGGTCAGGTGGACGGACAGACGGATGGGTGGGTGCGTGTGACGGGCTCCCCAGGGTAAAACCTGGAACTGTGGGACCCCTGTGCCCCCTTCACTCTCCAGCCTGGGCTGTCTCTCACCAAGCTTTGGCAGTGACAAGCAGTAAACCCCTCTAGACCCTGTGATCGCTCAGGCAGCAGCATGTGGGGACCCACACCCAGCTGTACTGCATGAAGGCTCTCTCAGCCCCTCATGAATCGTACAGAGAGAGGCACCGGCCGCTCACCTCAGCCTGGCACCCAGAAACGTGTCCCTTGGACAGTGCATGCTCATTAATTAGTTCTCCACTCCCACAAAGGGTAGTGGGCGTGCAACAGCCCTTGTTCACCTGGGCTGAGGTTCTCTCAGGACTTCGGCCAAACCCACACTGTTTTAGGTGACATATACAACTGATGTATTACGTACAGGAATAGAGGTGTTAAGTGATTGTGAGTAGCAGGCGTAGAGAGCACAGTTGGTTTCCCAAGAAATAAAAGTAGAAACGCCATCTGAATTCTGACTCCAACAGACTAAGCAAGATCTGAATCCAACAGTCTCTCATCCGGTGAGATGTTACAGGCAGCTCGCAGTTTTCAGTGCTCAGACTGGGCTCCCATCCCGCCTGAGACCCTTTTTCCCAGTTCACATGTCTGGCCAGCGATGGCTGCACCTTCGTAGCCATGGAAAGGCCGGTTGTGGGCGTGTCCCAACTTCTCAATACATTTCAGTACCAGACACAACAATACTTCACAACTTCACCTCCATTGGTAGCACACACAATCCTTCAGGCTAATAATATTCAGCAGATCAAGACTTCTTAAATAGTGCCCCACAAAGCAGCATTTTACCAAGCACAGCTGGGTAGGAGGGTGGATGAAGAATGGGTGATTTTGGCGTAGATGGAAGGACGTATATTATTGGTGTATGGGGACGGATGCCTAGATGGCTGGACATGGCTATAAATGGAAATGGACGGATGGGTGGTGGGATGCACGGATTGATCGATGGATGCCTGTTTGTGGAGATTGACAGATTCAGGGACATGGGGGGATGGAAGGATGGAGGAGTATCAGAGAGAAAAGATGGATCGAAGAATCTATGTGGAACTGGATGGGGTGGGTGGATGACAGGATTGGAAGGATGACGGCTATGTCTGGAGGCTGATGGGTGTCAGTGGAGATCACTCCATCAATATCGGTGGCTTTGGTTCACCCCGTCTCTTTCTCTCTCATTTGTTCTTCCTTCCCTCTCTCTCCTCCCATCTCAGCTCAGCTCTCGCTGTGGTTTGTGCCGGTTACTCTGGGCCGACCCCTCCACAGAGGCAGCGTGGCCGTGGGGAACCCAGGAATGTGGAACCTTCTTTGCAGACATGAACCATCTGTCTGTCTGTCTGTCCTCAGCTCTCCTTCCCAGCAGCAAGATCCAGCTGTGTCCTGGGGCCAGTCCCTGGGGTTCCCTGCACTCCCCTCTCCCCACTAGTTTTCTCTGCAGATCCCCTGTGGCTGGGAATAACCCAGCCCTCCCAAGGACTTGGTGAGCCAACCCCCACTTAGCCACGCCCTTCACCTTCCCCTCTCTGTTCCAGCCGCGGCACAGCCAGAGGAGAAACCCACCCCCCAGCCCAGCCTGGGAGAGCTCTCGGCCTCCGACATAACCCACGACTCCGCCCTGCTTTCCTGGACCGTCCAGGCCGGGGACTTCGACTCCTTCATCCTCCAGTACAAGGACATGGAGGGCAAACCTCAGGCACTGCCTGTAGACGGGGGATCCCGCTCAGTCTCCGTCACCAACCTGGCGCCCTCCCGCAGATACAAGTTCAACCTCTACGGCGTCTCTGGCCGCAAGCGCCTCGGCCCCGTCTCCACTGAGGCCGTCACAGGTCAGCGGCTGCTCCTGGGGTGCCAACGTCTTCCCCTTCTGCCCCCTTTGGTTTGCAGTGAGGCAGGGACGCCGGCCACAGAGCTGGGACCTTCCGAAGAAGATGCTTCTCACAGTCTGGCCTCCATGACCAAGTTACCGGCCAGGCAACAGCTAAAGGCATATGGATGGGTGGATTGGTGTGTATGGAGCAGACTGAATGAATGGATAGCAGTGTATGCAATGAATGAATGAATGAATGCGTAGAGGGATGGAGGGACTGATTGACAGATGATGGCTGTATTTGGGTGGGGATGGAGATGGATGTATGGAGGGGATGGTCATGGATAGATGGATAGATAAATGGATGTGAATGGGGGTGGATGGATGGAGTTCGTGGAACTAGATGGGTGTGTGCAGGGACACACAGGTAGAGGCGTTTGTGTATTAGTAACACTTGTGCCGGGTGGTACTGGCACTGACAAGGATTGGGTTGGGTACGGTGATGGATGGATGAGTCTGCGGATGGATGGGCATCAATGGGGATCTTTCCATAGATGTTGGTGGCTTCAGTTCGCCCCCTTCTCTTTCTCTCACATTTGTTCTTCCTCCTGTCTCAGCTCAGCTCTCTCCATGGTTTGTGCCGGTCGCTCTGGGGTGGCCCCACGGAGGTGGGGTGGCCATGGGAAAGCTGGAAATATAGAATCCTCTTTGCAGACATGCACCATCCGTCTGTCTGTCCCTGATTCTCCTTCCCAGCAGCAGGATCCGGCTGTGTCCTCGGGCTCCTTGCACCCTCCCCTAGCTAGTCCTTTCTGCAGATCCCCTCTGGCAGGGAATAAGCCAGACCCCCAAGGACCCGGTGAACTGCCCCCCACCCCAGCTGCACCCTTCACCCCCCTCTCTCTGTTCCAGCCTCAGCACCATCAGAGAAGAAACCCATCCACACACCCAGCCTGGGGGAGCTCTCAGCCTCCGATGTGACCCACGACTCCGCCCTGCTCTCATGGACCGTCCAGGCTGGGGACTTTGACTCCTTCCTCCTCCAGTACAAGGACGCGGAGGGCAGAGCCCAGGCGCTGCCCGTGGACGGGGGATCCCGCTCGGTCACCGTCACCAGCCTGGCGCCCTCCCGCAGATACAAGTTCAACCTCTACGGCGTCTCCGGCCGCAAGCGCCTCGGCCCCGTCTCCACCGACACCGTCACAGGTCAGCGGCTGCTCCCGGGGCACCAGCACCTTCCTCTTCTCCACCTTTGCTTTGCAGTGGGACAGGGATGCCGGCCACAGAGCCGGGACCTTCCCAGGAAGATGCTTCCAAGCCTCTAGCCTCTACAAACAGACTATGGGCCATTCAATGAGGATCTTTCCATTGATGATGGTGGCTTTGGTTTGCCCCCGTCTCTTTCTCTCTTGTTTGTTCTTCCTTCCCTCTCAGCTCAGCTCTTGCCGCAGTTTGTGCCGGTCACTCTGGGCTGACCCCTCCACGGAGACAGGGTGGCCACAGAGAACCCAGGAATCTGGGATCCTCTTTGCAGACATGAACCATCCATCTGTCTGTCTGTCCCCAGCTCTCCATCCCAGCAACAGGATCCGGTTCTGTCCTGGGGCCAGTCCCTGGGGCTCCCTGCACCCTACCCCCGCTAGTCCTCTCTGCAAATCCCCTCTGGATGGGTATGACTGAGCCCCCCAAAAACCCAGCCAGTTGCCCCCCACCCCAGACTCACCCATCAACCTCTCTCTGTTCCAGCCGCGGTGCCCCCAGAGGAGGTACCCACCCCCCCACCCAGCCTGGGGGAGCTCTCGGCCTCCGACGTGACCCACGACTCCGCCCTGCTCTCCTGGACCGTCCAGGCCGGGGCCTTCGACTCCTTCCTCCTCCAGTACAAGGACGCGGAGGGCAGAGCCCAGGCGCTGCCCGTGGATGGGGGATCCCGCTCGGTCACCGTCACCAGCCTGGCGCCCTCCCGCAGATACAAGTTCAACCTCTACGGCGTCTCCGGACACAAGCGCCTTGGCCCTGTCTCCACCGACGCCGTCACAGGTCTGCGGCTGCTCCCAGGACGCCGGCCCTTTGCCCTCTTATTCCCTTTACTTAGCAGTGCGGTGGGGACAGCAGCTGCCAGCCAGCACCTTCCCGGGAAGATGCTTCCCAGATTCCAACCACCAGGACCCATCTACCGGCCATTGAATGGATCAGAGTGTGGATCGGGATGGCTGACTGGCTAGATCGACGTCTATGGGGGTGGATGGATGAATATATGATCAGATGGATGGATGGCTCTATGTGGAACGGTTGGCAATGGGGAGGGTCAGTGATGGATAGATTGATGAATGGATGTGTGTGGAGATGGAAAGGTGGATGGACAGATGGATAGATGGACGGATGGATGGATGGGTGGATAGGTAAATGGATGGCTGTGTATGGCAATGGATGGAGGTGGCGGGTTAATGATGGATAGATAGATGAATGGATTGTAATGGGGGCGGATGGATGGGGTGCATGGAACAGGATGGGTGTGTTCTGGGATGTGCAGGTAGATGTACGTGTATGTGTAACCACTCCTGCCAGGTGACACAGGCAGCCGTAAGGGCCAGGCTGTGTATTGTGATAGGTGCAAGGATGGATGGACGGATGGATGTGTGGAGCGATGGACAGAGGCGTTTCTGGGGGCGGCTGAGTGTCACTGGGGATCTTTCCATCGATGTCGGTGGCTTTGGTTCGCCCCCGTCTCTTTCTCTTTCGTTTGTTCTTCCTTCCCTCTCTCTCCTCCCGTCTCAGCTCAGCTCCCGCTGTGGTTTGTGCCGGTCACTCTGGGCCGACCCCTCCACAGAGGTAGGGTGGCCGCAGAGAATCTGGGAACGTGGGATTCTCTTTGCAGACATGCCCCGTCCATCTGTCTGTCCCCAGCTCTCCTTCCCAGCAGCAGGATCCAGCTGTGTCCTGGGACCAGTCCCTGGGGCTCCCTGAATCCTCTGCCCACCATTCCTCTACAGATCCCCTCTGGCTGGAAATAACCTGGTTCCGCAAAGACCCGGCTAGCCGTTCCCCACCCCAGCCACACCCTTCACCCCCCTCTCTCTGTTCCAGCCGCAGCGCCAACGGAGGAGACACCCACCCCCCCGCCCAGCCTGGGGGAGCTCTCAGCCTCCAACGTGACCCACGACTCCGCCCTGCTCTTCTGGACCGTTCAGGCCGGGGACTTCGACTCCTTCCTCCTCCAGTACAAGGACGCGGAGGGCAAACCCCAGGCGCTGCCCGTGGATGGGGGATCCCGCTCAGTCACCGTCACCAGCCTGGCGTCCTCCCGCAGATACAAGTTCAACCTCTACGGCATCTCCGGCCGCAATCGCCTAGGCCCCGTCTCCACTGAGGCCGTCACAGGTCAGCGGCTGCTCCCGGGACGCCGGCCCTTTGCCCTCTCATCCCCTTTGCTTTGCAGTGAGGCAGGGACGCCGGCCACAGAGCCGGGACCTTCCCAGGAAGATGCTTCCAAACCTCCACCCCCCAGAGCAGCCTACGGGCTATTCAATGCAGAGAGGCAGAAGGCTGGGTGGGGATGGGTGGGTGTACGGGGCAGGGTGATGCATGGATCGACATGCACGGGGATGGATGGATGGATGGATAGGTAGATGGATGACTGTGTACAGGTGGACGGATGTACAGGGGGCGAGATGGATGGACTGGCGGGTAGACATGTAAGTGGTTTGGTGGGTGTGTTTGAGGCTACGTGGTTAAATATCTGCCAGGTGCTCCGAGCAGCATTAAGGGCTGTACTGAGTATTGAGATGGATGGATGGATGTGAGGATGGACAGATGGATAGCTGGGTGTCTGGGGGCGGCTGGGTGTCACTGGGGATCGTTCCATCGATGTCGGTGGCTTTGGTTCGCCCCCGTCTCTTTCTCTCTCTTGTTTGTTCTTCCTTCCCTCTCTCCCCTCCCGTCTCAGCTCAGCTCTTGCCGTGGTTTCTGCCGGTTGCTCTGGGCCGACCCCTCCACGGAGGCAGGGTTGCTGTGGGGAAGCCGGGAATGTGGAACCCTCTTTGCAGACAAGCATCGTCCGTCTGTCTGTCCCCAGCTCTCCTTCCCAGCAGCAGGATCTAGCTGTGTCCTGGGGCCAGTCCCTGCGGCTCTCTGCACCCTCCCCCAGCTAGTCCTCCGCAGATCCCCTCTGGTTGGGAATAATCTGGCCCCCCAAAACCCCAGATGCCCTGCCATCCTGGCCGTGCCCTTCACCCCCTCTCTGTTCCAGCTGCAGCACCATCAGAGGAGGTACCTCCCAGCCTGGGGGAGCTCTCGGCCTCCGACGTGACCCACGACTCCGCCCTGCTCTCCTGGACTGTCCAGGCCGGGGACTTCGACTCCTTCCTCCTCCAGTACAAGGACGCGGAGGGCAGACCCCAGGCACTGCCCGTGGACGGGGGATCCCGCTCGGTCACCGTCACCAGCCTGGCGCCCTCCCGCAGATACAAGTTCAACCTCTACGGCATCTCTGGCCGCAAGCGCCTGGGCCCCGTCTCCACCGACGCTGTCACAGGTCAGCGGCTGCTCCCGGCGCACCGACCCTTTGCCCTCTTATTCCCTTTGCTTTGCAGCGAGGCAGGGACACCGGCCACAGAGCTGGGACCTTCCCAGGAAGATGCTTTTATATCCTCAACAAGCACATTACCGGCTCTTCAACACATAGAGAGAGCAGCGTGGCTGGAGGGAGGGAGGGAGGAAGGAAGGGACGGATGGGTGGATGGACGGAGGGGTGGATGGATATGTTTGGAGCAGGGTGATGAATGGATAGATGTGTTTGGGGATGGATGGATGAGTAGATAGGTAGATGGATGGCTGTCTACTGGGGTGGATGGATGGATGGGGATGGCCGTGGAAGGACAGATACAGGAATGGACGTGCATGGGGATGGATGGATGAACAGCTGGGCAGATGTGTCTGGGGATAGATGGATGGGCTGGCGGTTAGACATTTATGGGGTGAATGGGTGTTTGGGGATTCATGGGTAGATATGTAGGTGTAACCCTTCTACTAGTTGGCTCAGGCAACAATAAGGACAGGGTTGAGTATAGGGATGGATGGATGGATGGAGGAATGTCTGGGGATGGATGATGGATGGATGGATGGATGTGGGGAAGGAGGGATGGCTGGGTGTCACTGGGGATCGTTCCATCGATGTCGGTGGCTTTGGTTCGTCCCCGTCTCTTTCTCTCTCGTTTGTTCGTTCTTCCCTCTCTCCCCTCCCATCTCAGCTCAGCTCTCGCTGTGGTTTGTGCCGGTCGCTCTGGGCTGACCCCTCTATGGAGGTGGGGTGTCTATGGGGAACCCAGGAATGTGGGATCCTCTTTGCAGACATGCGCCGTCTGTCTGTCTGTCCCCACCTCTCCTTACCAGCAGCAGGATCAGGCTGTGTCCTGGGGCCAGTCCCTGGGGCTCCCTGCACCCTCCCCCGCTAGTCCTCTTTGCAGATACCCTCTGTCTGGGAATAACCTGACCCCCCCAAGGACCTGGTGAGCCGGCCCCCACCCCAGCTGCACCCTTCACCCCCCCATCTCTGTTCCAGCCGCTGCACCAACAGAGGAGACACCCACCCCCCCTCCCAGCCTGGGGGAGCTCTCGGCCTCCGACATGACCCACGACTCCACCCTGCTCTCCTGGACCGTCCAGGCCGGGGATTTCGACTCCTTCCTCCTCCAGTACAAAGATGCGGAGGGCAGACCCCAGGCGCTGCCCGTGGATGGGGGATCCCGCTCGGTCACCGTCACCAGCCTGGCGCCCTCCCGCAGATACAAGTTCAACCTCTACGGCATCTCCGGCCGCAAGCGCCTCGGCCCCATCTCCACTGACGCCGTCACAGGTCAGTGGCTGCTCCCAGGGTCCCAACGTCTTCCCCTCCCGCCCCCTTTGCTTTGCTTTGCAGTGGGGAAAACAGCCACCAGCCAGGACCTTCCCGGGAAGATGCTTCCCAGATTCCTACCTCCAGGACCCACCTACCGGCCATTGAATGGATCAGAGTGTGGATCGGGATGGCTGACTGGCTGGATCGACGTGTATAGGGGTGGATGGATGAATATATGATCAGATGGATGGATGGCTCTCTGTGGAATGGGTGGCAATGGGGAGGGTCAATGATGGATAGATTGATGAATGGATGTGTGTGGAGATGGAAAGGTGGATGGACAGATGGATAGATGGACGGATGGATAGATACATGGATGGATGGGTAGATAGATGGGTGGATAGATGGACAGATGGATAGGTACATGGATGGATGGGTAGATGGATGGGTGGATAGATGGACGGATGGATAGGTACATGGATGGCTGTATATGGGAATGGATGGAGGTGGCGGGTCAATGATGGATCGATAGATGAATGGATTGTAATGAGGGCGGATGGATGGGGTGCATGGAACAGGATGGGTGTGTTCCGGGATGTGCAGGTAGATGTACGTGTATGTGTAACCGCTCTGCCAGGTGACACAGGCAGCCGTAAGGGCCAGGCTGTGTATCATGATAGGTGCAAGGATGGATGGATGGATGGATGTGTGGAGCGATGGATGGAGGAATCTCTGGAGATGGATGGACAGACGGATGGACGGATGGCTGGGTGTCTGGGTGTCTGGAGGCAGCTGGGTGTTGCTGGGGATCTTACCATCGATGTCGGTGACTTTGGTTCGTCCCCGTCTCTTTCTCTCTCATTTGTTCTTCCTTCCCTCGCTCTCCTCCCGTCTCAGCTCAGCTCTCGCTGTGGTTTGTGCTGGTCGCTCTGGGCTGACCCCTCCACGGAGGCAGGGTTGCTGTGGGGAAGCCGGGAATGTGGAACCCTCTTTGCAGACAAGCATCGTCCGTCTGTCTGTCCCCAGCTCTCCTTCCCAGCAGCAGGATCTAGTTGTGTCCTGGGGCCAGTCCCTGAGGCTCTCTGCACCCTCCCCCAGCTAGTCCTCCACAGATCCCCTCTGGTTGGGAATAATCTGGCCCCCCAAAACCCCAGATGCCCCGCCATCCCGGCCGTGCCCTTCACCCCCTCTCTGTTCCAGCTGCAGCACCGCCAGAGGAGGTACCTCCCAGCCTGGGGGCGCTCTCGGCCTCCGACGTGACCCACGACTCCGCCCTGCTCTCCTGGACCGTCCAGGCCGGGGACTTTGACTCCTTCCTCCTCCAGTACAAGGACGCGGAGGGCAGACCCCAGGCACTGCCCGTGGACGGGGGATCCCGCTCGGTCACCGTCACCAGCCTGGCGCCCTCCCGCAGATACAAGTTCAACTTCTACGGCGTCTCTGGCCGCAAGCGCCTTGGCCCCATCTCCACTGACGCCGTCACAGGTCAGTGGCTGCTCCCAGGGTCCCAACGTCTTCCCCTCCCGCCCCCTTTGCTTTGCTTTGCAGTGGGGAAAACAGCCACCAGCCAGGACCTTCCCGGGAAGATGCTTCCCAGATTCCAGCCTCCAGGACCCATCTACCGGCCATTGAATGGATCAGAGTGTGGATCGGGATGGCTGACTGGCTGGATCGACGTGTATAGGGGTGGATGGATGAATATATGATCAGATGGATGGATGGCTCTCTGTGGAACGGGTGGCAATGGGGAGGGTCAATGATGGATAGATTGATGAATGGATGTGTGTGGAGATGGAAAGGTGGATGGACAGATGGATAGATGGATGGATGGATAGGTACATGGATGGATGGGTAGATAGATGGGTGGATAGATGGACAGATGGATAGGTACATGGATGGATGGGTAGATGGATGGGTGGATAGATGGACGGATGGATAGGTACATGGATGGCTGTCTACAGGAATGGATGGAGGTGGCGGGTCAATGATGGATCGATTGATGAATGGATTGTAATGAGGGCGGATGGATGGGGTGCATGGAACAGGATGGGTGTGTTCCGGGATGTGCAGGTAGACGTACGTGTATGTGTAACCACTCCGCCAGGTGACACAGGCAGCTGTAAGGGCCAGGCTGTGTATTGTGATAGGTGCAAGGATGGATGGATGGATGTGTATGTGTGGAGCGATGGATGGAGGAATCTCTGGAGATGGATGGACAGACGGATGGACGGATGGCTGGGTGTCTGGGTGTCTGGGAGCGGCTGGGTGTCGCTGGGGATCTTACCATCGATGTCGGTGGCTTTGGTTCACCCCCGTCTCTTTCTCTCTCATTTGTTCTTCCTTCCCTCGCTCTCCTCCCGTCTCAGCTCAGCTCTCGCTGTGGTTTGTGCCGGTCGCTCTGGGCTGACCCCTCTACGGAGGTGGGGTGTCTATGGGGAACCCAGGAATGTGGGATCCTCTTTGCAGACATGCACCGTCTGTCTGTCTGTCTGTCCCCACCTCTCTTTCCCAGCAGCAGGATCCGGCTGTTTCCTGGGGCCAGTCCCTGGGGCTCCCTGTACCCTCCCCCGCTAGTCCTCTTTGCAGATACCCTCTGTCTGGGAATAACCTGACCCCCCCAAGGACCTGGTGAGCCAGCCCCCACCCCAGCCGCACCCTTAACCCCCCCTCTCTGTTCCAGCCGCTGCACCAACAGAGGAGACACCCACCCCGCCGCCCAGCCTGGGGGAGCTCTCGGCCTCCAACGTGACCCACGACTCCGCCCTGCTCTCCTGGACCGTCCAGGCCGGGGACTTTGACTCCTTCCTCCTCCAGTACAAGGACGCGGAGGGCAAACCCCAGGCGCTGCCCATGGATGGGGGATCCCGCTCGGTCACCGTCACCAGCCTGGCGCCCTCCCGCAGATACAAGTTCAACCTCTATGGCGTCTCTGGCCGCAAGCGCCTCGGCCCCATCTCCACCGAGGCCGTCACAGGTCAGCGGCTGCTCCCAGGGTCCCAACGTCTTCCCCTTCTGCCCCCTTTGCTTTGCTTTGCAGTGGGGAAAACAGCCACCAGCCAGGACCTTCCCGGGAAGATGCTTCCCAGATTCCAACCTCCAGGACCCATCTACCGGCCATTGAATGGATCAGAGTGTGGATCGGGATGGCTGACTGGCTAGATCGGGGTGGATGGATGAATATATGATTAGATGGATGGATGGCTCTCTGGAACGGGTGGCAAAGGGGAGGATAAATAATGAATAGATTGATGAACGGATGTGTGTGGAGATGGATAGGTAGATGGACAGATGGATAGGTACATGGATGGAAAGGTAGGTGGATGGCTGTCTACGGGAATGGATGGAGGTGGTGGGTCAATGATGGATCGATAGATGAATGGATTGTAATGGGGGCGGATGGATGGGGTGCATGGAACAGGATGGGTGTGTTCCGGGATGTGCAGATAGACGTACGTGTATGTGTAACCGCTCTGCCAGGTGACACAGGCAGCTGTAAGGGCCAGGCTGTGTATTGTGATAGGTGCAAGGATGGATGGATGGATGGATGTGTGGAGCGATGGATGGAGGAATCTCTGGAGATGGATGGACAGACGGATGGACGGATGGCTGGGTGTCTGGGTGTCTGGGGATGGCTGGGTGTCACTGGGGATCTCTCCATCGATGTCGGTGGCTTTGGTTCGCCCCCGTCTCTTTCTCTCTCGTTTGTTCTTCCTTCCCTGTCTCTCCTCCCGTCTCAGCTCAGCTCTCGCCGTGGTTTGTGCTGGTTGCTCTGGGCTGACCCCTCCACGGAGGTGGGGTGGCCGCAGGGAACCCAGGAAAGTGGGATCCTCTTTGCAGACATGCACCGTCCATCTGTCTGTCCCCAGATCTCCTTCCCAGCAGCAGGGTCTGGGATCCCTGGGTTCCCTGCCCCCTCTCCACACCATTCCTCTCTGCAGATCCCCTCCGGGTGGGAATAGCCCTTCACCCCCCTCTCTCTGTTTCAGCTGCGGTGCCGCCAAAGGAGGAACCTGCTCCCCCACCCAGCCTGGGAGAGCTCTCAGCCTCCGACGTGACCCACGACTCCGCCCTGCTCTCCTGGACCGTCCAGGCCGGGGACTTCGACTCCTTCATCCTCCAGTACAAGGACGTGGAGGGCAAACCCCAGGCGCTGCCCGTGGATGGGGGATCCCGCTCAGTCACCGTCACCAGCCTGGCGCCCTCCCGCAGATACAAGTTCAACCTCTACGGCGTCTTCGGCCGCAAGCGTCTGGGCCCCATCTCCACCGACACCGTCACAGGTCAGCGGCTGCTCTCGGGTGCCAACATCTTCCCGTGTTTGTCCCTTTGCCCTGCAGCACGGTGAGGTTGCCAGCATTGGGAAGACACTCTCATCTTCTCAGCCACCTTCCCGTCACCGCCTCTCTCCATTGCACAGGGGCTGGGCACACATGGAGTGTTGCTTCTGCCCAGGTTCCTCTGCCCCGCTTGTCAGAGGCTGCCCCGTTCCTTCTTCCTTGGACTGTCCATGGACCTCTTCCAGCTGCCTAGATGTGACTGTGTCCCACCGTCCATCCCTCCATCCGTCCATCCCCATACACACCCATCCATCCAGCCCCATACACACCCATCCATCTATCCATCCATCCATCCAGCCCCATACACACCCATCCGTCCATCCGTCCATCCATCCAGCCCCATACACACCCATCCATCCGTCCATCCATCCGCATACACACCCGTCCGTCCATCCGTCCGTCCGTCCGTCCGTCCGTCTGTCCGTCCATCCATCCATCCCCATACACATCCATCCATCCCCATACACACCCATCCATCCATCCATCCAGCCCCATACACACCCATCCGTCCATCCCCATACACACCCATCCATCCCTCCCTCCATCCATCCATCCATCCCTATACGCACCCCTACGTCTGCACGTCTGTCCAGACTGCCCACTGCCATATCCCCTCAGCACCGGTTGCTGCTCTCCCAAGACTCTCTCGCACTCAGGACACACCCAGGCCCCATCTCCCAACCCTCCTCTTTGCTCCCTTGTGGCCTCCCAGGTTAACCCTTCACTCCCTGCAGGGTCCCTGAGCAATGGGGTACGAGCCCCCGGCCCGTTCCCTGCCCCTTTTCTCTGGTTAATCGTTCCTGGCTGGACTCAGCTGATGGCCGCGCTCTTCACCCTCCCAATCTCTGTTCCAGCCGCGGCACCACAGGAGGGGGCCAGGGCGCAGCTCCGCCTGGGCGAGCTCTCGGCGGCCAACGCAGCCCACGATTCCCTCGACCTCTCCTGGACCGTGCAGGAGGGGACCTTCGACTCCTTCCTCCTCCAGTACCGGGATGCGGAGGGCAACCCCCAGGCGCTGCCCGTGGACGGTGCCCTGCGCTCCCTCCATCTCCACGACCTGGCGCCCTCCCGCAGATACCAGTTCAACCTCTACGGCGTCTCCGGCCGCAAGCGACTGGGCCCCGTCTCCACCGAGGCCGTCACAGGTCAGCGGCTGCTCCCGGGTGCCTGGGTCTCCTCCCTGCTCTGGCTCCCCGAGCTCCCCATCGCTCTCTGCTGCCACTTGTGCCCTTGCTGAGGACGGCAGCCCACGGTGCGGCACGGCGCGCTGTCTGTCTGTCTGTCTGTGCCATGCCTGCTGGCCCCCAGCCTGTCCCCAGGGCCCAGGGGCTTTCCAAGGGCGGCTGAGTCCTGCCTCTCCGCCCCCTCTGCCTCATTCTGTCTCCTTCCCCATCCTGCCTTCTGTCCATTCCCTGGCCTCCTTTATCTCGCCCACTCTCCTGCCTGTACTTTCAGCGGGTTTGTTCCTTTCTTTCCACCTCCCCCCGTCTTTCGATCTGCGTCCATCCTCTGTGATCCCCCTTCGCTCCCCCTTCTGGGGTCTGTCTCCTCTTCATCCTTCTCTTCCCGTTGCTCTGCCTGTCCAGCCTGCTCCGTCCACTTCTCTCCCTTCGTTCCTCGGCCGGCGCTGCTTTTTCAGCTTTCCTTTCCCATCAGCCTCCTGTTCCCTCCCCTCCCCCCTCATTGCCCCCTCCCTTGCTGATCTCGCTCTTTCTCCCCACCTCCCTTCATTCTTTCTTCTATTTTCCTTCCTTGGCTGCATCCTCCGATTTTCTCTCGTCTGTTTCCTCGTCTGTTTCACATTTTCTTTGGTCGCTTTGGAGTCTATATTTTTCTCCACTCGGCTCCTTTTCCTTCCCTCCAATCGTTCCCTTCCATCACGGGCAGCGACCCACACCTGTCACCCGCCTCTCTCTGTTCCAGCCGCGGCGCCAACGGAGGAGACACCCACCCCCCCGCCCAGCCTGGGGGAGCTCTCGGCCTCTGACGTGACCCACGACTCCACCCTGCTCTCCTGGACCGTCCAGGCCGGGGACTTTGATTCCTTCCTCCTCCAGTACAAGGACGCGGAGGGCAGACCCCAGGCACTGCCCGTGGACGGGGGATCCCGCTCGGTCACCGTCACCAGCCTGGTGCCCTCCCGCAGATACAAGTTCAACCTCTACGGCGTCTCCGGCCGCAAGCGCCTCGGCCCCGTCTCCACCGAGGCCGTCACAGGTCAGCGGCTGCTCCCGGCGCGCCAGCCCTTTGCCCTCTCATCCCCTTCACTTTGCAGTGGGGCAGAGACGCCAACCACAGAGCAGGGACCTTCACGGGAGGAGACTTCCCAGACTCTGTCCTCCATGAGCTGGCTAGCAGCCATTCAGTGTAGAGGGACATGACTGTGTCCGGGGGGATGGACGGCTGGGCATACATGGGAACGGAAGGAAGACAGGAGCGAGTTAACTCGCTGGTTGTGCGGAGGATGGAAAAACAGCTGCGTATGGGGATGGATGGATAGATGTGCAGACACTGGATATTTTTGGGGATGGAAGGATGGACGGATGGCTGGGTGTCTGGGTGTCGGGGCGGCTGGGTGTCACTGGGGATCTCTCCATTGATGTCGGTGGCTTTGGTTCTCCCCCGTCACTTTCTTTCTCATTTGTTCTTCCGTCTCTCTCTCCCCTCCCGTCTCAGCTCAGCACTCACTGTGGTTTATGCCGGTCGCTCGGGGTTGACCCCTCCACGGAGGCAGGGTGTCCATGGGGAACCTTGGAATATGGGTCCTTTTTTGCAGACATATCCTGTCCATCTGTCTGTCTCCAGCTCTCCTTCCCAGCAGCAGGATCCGGCTGTGTCCTGGGGCCAGTCCCTGGGGCTCCCTGCACCCTCCCCTGCTAGTCCTCTCTGCAGATCCCCTCTGCTTAGCAATAACACAGCCCTCAAGGACCCGGCAAGCTTCTCCCCGCCCAAGCCACCATCTTCACCCCCCTCTCTCTGTTCCAGCCGCTGTGCCATCAGCGGAGGTATCCGCCCCCACACCCAGCCTGGGGGAGCTCTCAGCCTCCGACGTGACCCACGACTCTGCCCTGCTCTCCTGGACCGTCCAGGCCGGGGACTTTGACTCCTTCCTCCTCCAGTACAAGGATGCTGAGGGCAGACCCCAGGCGCTGCCCGTGGACGGGGGATCCCGCTCGGTCACCGTCACCAGCCTGGCGCCCTCCCGCAGATACAAGTTCAACCTCTATGGCGTCTCCGGCCGCAAGCGCCTCGGTCCCGTCTCCACCGAGGCCGTCACAGGTCAGCGGATGCTCCCGGCACGCCAGCCCTTTGCCCTCTCATCCCCTTCGCTTTGCAGTGGGGCAGAGACGCCAACCACAGAGCCAGGACCTTCACGGGAGGAGACTTCCCAGACTCTGTCCTCCATGAGCTGGCTAGCAGCCATTCAGTGTAGAGGGACATGACTGTGTCCGGGGGGGATGGACGGCTGGGCATACATGGGAACGGAAGGAAGACAGGAGCGAGTTAACTCGCTGGTTGTGCGGAGGATGGAAAAACAGCTGCGTATGGGGATGGATGGATAGATGTGCAGACACTGGATATTTTTGGGGATGGAAGGATGGACGGATGGCTGGGTGTCTGGGTGTCGGGGCGGCTGGGTGTCACTGGGGATCTCTCCATTGATGTCGGTGGCTTTGGTTCTCCCCGTCACTTTCTTTCTCATTTGTTCTTCCGTCTCTCTCTCCCTCCCGTCTCAGCTCAGCACTCACTGTGGTTTATGCCGGTCGCTCGGGGTTGACCCCTCCACGGAGGCAGGGTGTCCATGGGGAACCTTGGAATATGGGTCCTTTTTTGCAGACATATCCTGTCCATCTGTCTGTCTCCAGCTCTCCTTCCCAGCAGCAGGATCCGGCTGTGTCCTGGGGCCAGTCCCTGGGGCTCCCTGCACCCTCCCCTGCTAGTCCTCTCTCCAGATCCCCTCTGCTTAGCAATAACACAGCCCTCAAGGACCCGGCAAGCTTCTCCCCGCCCAAGCCACCATCTTCACCCCCTCTCTCTGTTCCAGCCGCTGTGCCATCAGCGGAGGTATCCGCCCCCACACCCAGCCTGGGGGAGCTCTCAGCCTCCGACGTGACCCACGACTCTGCCCTGCTCTCCTGGACCGTCCAGGCCGGGGACTTTGACTCCTTCCTCCTCCAGTACAAGGATGCAGAGGGCAGACCCCAGGCGCTGCCCGTGGATGGGGGATCCCGCTCGGTCACCGTCACCAGCCTGGCGCCCTCCCGCAGATACAAGTTCAACCTCTACGGCATCTCCGGCCGCAAGCGCCTCGGCCCCGTCTCCACTGATGCCGTCACAGGTCAGCGGCCACCTCAGGGAGCTCCCACCCCCCCACCTCCGCCCTCTCCTCCCTGCTCTTTTGTCTCCACGGGGCTCACACTGGAGGCATTCCTTGGCACCCCGTGAGCCCCCTTTCCTGGGTGTTTCCTTTCCCTCCAGCTCCTGATCCGCTCGGCGCTTCCAGCCCTTTTTCCTGCTCTCACGCTCCCTCGATGGCTTTTCATTATCCGGGGGGCGGTTTCCATCACAGTTTCTGCTCCCCCTGCCCCAGGTCACCTCCTCGGGAGAATCCACCTCCCAAAACTTCACCCCCTTTTATCCGTTCCAGCTGCGGCACAGCCAGAGGAGACACCCGCCCCCACACCCAGCCTGGGGGAGCTCTCAGCCTCGGACGTGACCCACGACTCCGCCCGGCTCTCCTGGACCGTCCAGGCCGGGGATTTCGACTCCTTCCTCCTCCAGTACAAGGACGCAGAGGGCAGACCCCAGGCGCTGCCCGTGGACGGGGGATCCCGCTCGGTCACCGTCACCAGCCTGGCGCCCTCCCGCAGATACAAGTTCAACCTCTACGGCATCTCCGGCCGCAAGCGCCTCGGCCCCGTCTCCACCGAGGCCGTCACAGGTCAGCGACTGCTCCTGGGGCACCGGCCCTTTGTCCTCTCATCCCCTTTGCTTTGCAGTGGGGCAGGGATGCCAGCCACCTGGGCAGGATCTTCCGTAGGAACTCTTTCTCGCTGTCCCATGAGCCACTTACCAGCCAGGCAACAGCTAGGAGTATGGGTGGGTGGATTGGTGTGTATGGAGCAGACCGACTGAATGGATAGAGGTGTATGGAATGAATGAATGAATGGTTGTCTGTGGTGACTGCTGTTATGGATTGATGGGGATGGTCATGAATGGATACATGAATGAATGAATGTGTGGGGGCGGGAGGGACTGACTGACGGTAGGGAGGGAGATGGATGGATGGGGGTAGATGGGGGTGGATGGCTGGAGTTTATGGAACTAGGTGGGTGTGTTCAGGGCCGCACAGGTAGAGGGGCACACGTGTGTGTAACCCTTTGCCAGGTATAGTGATGGACGGACGGACGGATGGCTGGGTGTCTGGGTGTCTGGGGATCTCTCCATCGATGTTGATGACTTTGGTTCACTCCCGTCTCTTTCTCTGTCGTTTGTTCTTCCTTCCCTCTCTCTCCTCCCGTCTCAGCTCAGCTCTCGCTGTGCTTTGTGCCGGTCGCTCTGGGCCGACCCCTCCACAGAGGTGGGGTGTCTGCAGAGAATCTGCGAATGTGGGATCGTCTTTGGAGACCTGTGCTGTCTGTCTGTCTTTCCCCAGTTCTCCTTTCCAGCAGCAGGATCCGGCTGTGTCCTGGGGCCAGTCCCTGGGGCTCCCTGCACCCTCCCCCGCTAGTCCTCTCTGCAGATCTCCCCTGGCTGGGAATAACTGAGCTCCCGCAAGGACATGGAGAGCTGCCCCACATCCCAGCTGCACCCTTCACCCCCCTCTCTCTGTTCCAGCTGCGGTGCTGCCAGAGGAGGAACCCACCCTTCCACCCAGCCTGGGGGAGCTCTCGGCCTCCGACGTGACCCATGACTCCGCCCTGCTCTCCTGGACCGTCCAGGCCGGGGACTTTGATTCCTTCCTCCTCCAGTACAAGGACGCAGAGGGCAGACCCCAGGCGCTGCCCGTGGACGGGGGATCCCGCTCGGTCACCGTCACCAGCCTGGCGCCCTCCCGCAGATACAAGTTCAACCTCTACGGCGTCTCCGGCCAGAAGCGCCTCGGCCCCGTCTCCACCGACGGCGTCACAGGTCAGCGGCTGCTCCCGGGGCACCAGCCCCTTCCCCTCCCGCCCCTTTGCTTTGCAGCGAGGCAGGGACGCCGGCCACAGAGCCGGGACCTTCCCAGGAAGATGCTTCCAAGGCTCCACAAGCAGATCACGGGCCCCTGAACAGCTAGCGGGAGCAGCGTGGAGGGGTGGGGCAGGATGAGTGAATGGCAAACTGTGAATGTCAGTGGTGGATGGATAGATAAATAGATGGATGCCTGTGTATGGAGATGGACGGATGGATGGACGGGTAGATCTGCATTGGACTGGATGGATGGATGTGTGCGGGGAGGGATGGATGGATGAACAGACAGCTGGCTGGGTGTCTGGGCATGGCTGGGTGTCAGTGGGGATCTTTCCATCAATGTCGGTGGCTTTGGTTCGCCCCCGTCTCTTTCTCTCTCATTTCTTCTTCCTTCCCTCTCTCCCCTCCCATCTGAGCTCAGCTCTCGCTGTGGTTTGTGCCAGTCGCTCTGGGCCAACCCCTCCATGGAGGTGGGGGGGCCATGGAGAACCCAGGAATGTGGGATCCTCTTTGCAGACATGCCCCGGCCATCTGTCTGTCTCCAGTTCTCCTTCCCAGCAGCAGGATCTGGCTGTGTCCTGGGGCCAGTCCCTGGGGCTCCCTGCACCCTCCCCCCACTAGTCCTCTCTGCAGATCCCCTTTGCTTAGCAATAACACAGCCCTCAAGGACCCAGCAAGCTTCTCCCCACCCCAGCCACCATCTTCACCCCCTTCTCTCTGTTCCAGCCGCGGCGCCATCAGAGGAGGTATCCGCCCCCCCACCCAGCCTGGGGCAGCTCTCGGCCTCCGACGTGACCCACGACTCCGCCCTGCTTTCCTGGACCGTCCAGGCCGGGGACTTCGACTCCTTCCTCCTCCAGTACAAGGACGCGAAGGGCAGAGCCCAGGCGCTGCCCGTGGACGGGGGATCCCGCTCGGTCACCGTCACCAGCCTGGCGCCCTCCCGCAGATACAAGTTCAACCTCTACGGCGTCTCCGGCCGCAAGCGCCTCGGCCCCGTCTCCACCGAGGCCGTCACAGGTCAGCGGCCGCCTCAGGGAGCTGCTGCATCCATGGGACCTTTTCATTTCTCCACCCTGCCTAGCCCCATCCTTGGCATGCCCTGCCGTTCCCTTCAGCATCCCTCCCTCCGCTCAGCTCCTTTGCTTTCTTTCCTTCTGCTGCTTTTCTCCCATCTTCTCTGCCTTTCCCTTGTCTTCTCTTGCTGCGTTTCCCACAGAGATGCTCTGAGCTCCTGGACTGCCAGCCAGACGCGACGGCTGTGACAGTCTCCCCTGACCTCCGGTCCAGCGCAGCCCACGATCTGGGAACCAAATAGATGATCTGATTTTCCGCCCTGGCTTTGGTAGGCGTGACTCTGCTGATGGCCTCTAGCGCGCTTACCGCAGCGAAGGTGAAGGGGGGACTCGATCCTCGTCGGTCGGGAGCTACCTGGGGAGTAGTTATTTAAGACCCGGGTTCTCCGTCTAGCTGGGGAAGGTTGAACGTCAGCCGCTGGCGGGGAGGTGAAGCCAGATGGATTCAGGCTGGAAACAGGTGTACAGTTCTACCATTGCAACAAGCATCCCGCTGGAGTCTCCATCCTGGTCGCTTTTCATTCAGGGCGGGATGCTTTCCCGGAAGAGCTGGTCCCGTAGAACCAGGCATGACGTCAGGGCAGTGGGAGGCCAAAGGAAGCCGAGTGGCTGGTCCTGAGGAAAGCACAGTGAGGGAGCGCCTAGCGGTCCCAGATCTGTTCGAGGCCACTATAAAGCAGGGGCTCGATTGGTCTCCAGGCCTGCTGCAGTAACGGGCTGGATCCGCTTCAGGCTGCCTGCCAGGAAAGGCTTTGTAACTCTCCAGGCAGCTCAGCCCTGGGACAGGCTCCAGGGAGCGTGTGACGCTTTCAGACCAGGTAGGACAAACCCCAGCCGGGGATGGCCACGGTTCACTTGCTCCTGCCCCAGGCTGGGCCTGGGGGTCCCTTCCTGCCCCACATCCCAGTGAGTCTGTCAAGTCCCCGGGCACGAGTTATCCAGGGGGTCAGGCGGGAGGGTCCCAGAGGACCGTGCGGGCCGGAGACCCAGGGCATGTCCAGTGACCCAGACTGTCCTACTCGCCTGTGTACAATCCTGGCACCTCGTCTTTCTTTTCCACTCCATCTGCAGCTCCCAGCCCCGCCCTCTCCTCCCTGCTCCTTTGTCTCCACGGGGCTCACACCGGAGGCGTTTCTTGGCACCCCGTGACCCCCCTTCCCCGGGTGTTTCTCTCCCTCCGCTCCCGAGCCACGCGGCGCTTCCAGCCCTTTATCCTGCTCTCACGCTGCCTCACCAGCTTCTCGTTACACGGGGAGGATTTTTCCATCAGTTTCTGCTCCCCCTGCCCCAGGTCACCTCCTCGGGAGAATCCACCTCCCAAAACTTCACCCCCTCTCTCCGTTCCAGCCGTGGCACCGCCAGAGGAGGAACCCACCGCCCCACCCAGCCTGGGGGAGCTCTCAGCCTCCAACGTGACCCACGACTCCGCCCTGCTCTCCTGGACCGTCCAGGCTGGGGACTTTGACTCCTTCCTCCTCCAGTACAAGGACGCGGAGGGCAGACCCCAGGCGCTGCCCGTGGACGGGGGATCCCGCTCGGTCACCGTCACCAGCCTGGCGCCCTCCCGCAGATACAAGTTCAACCTCTATGGCGTCTCCGGCCGCAAGCGCCTCGGCCCCATCTCCACCGACACCGTCACAGGTCAGCGGCTGCTCCCGGAGCACCAGCACCTTCCCCTCCCGCCTCTTTGCTTTGCAGTGGGGCAGAGACGCCGGCCACAGAGCCGGGACTTTCCCAGGAAGATGCTTCCAAGGCTCCAGAAGCAGATCACCGGCCCCTGAACAGCTAGCGAGAGCAGCGTGGAGGGGTGGGTGGATGGGGCAGGATGAGTGAATGGCAAACTGTGTATGGCAGTGATGGTTGGATAGAAAAGTAGATGGATGCCTGTGTATGGGGATGGACGGATGGATGGACAGGTAGATCTGCATTGGACTGGATGGATGGATGTGTGCGGGGATGGACGGATGGATGAACGGACAGATGGCTGGGTGTCTGGGGATGGCTGGGTGTCACTGGGGATCGTTCCATCGATGTCGGTGGCTTTGGTTCGCCCCCGTCTCTTTCTCTTTCATTTGTTCTTCCTTCCCTCTCCTCCCGTCTCAGCTCAGCTCCCGCTGTGGTTTGTGCCGGTCGCTCTGGGCCAACCCCTCAACAGAGGCGGGTTGTCCATGGGGAACCCAGGAATGTGGGATCCTCTTTGCAGACATGTGCCGTCCATTTGTCTATCTGTCCCCAGCTCTCCTTACCAGCAGCAGGATCGGGCTGTGTCCTGGGGCCACTCCCTGGGGCTCCCTGCACCATCCCCCGCTAGTCCTCTCTGCAGGTCCCCTCTGGCTGGGAATAACCCGGCCCCCCAAGGACCCGGTGAGCCACCCCCATCCCAGCCGCACCCTTCACACCCTTCTCTCTGTTCCAGCCGCGGCGCCAACGGAGGTGACACCCACCCCCCCGCCCAGCCTGGGGGAGCTCTCAGCCTCCGACGTGACCCACGACTCCGCCCTGCTCTCCTGGACCGTCCAGGCCGGGGACTTCGACTCCTTCCTCCTCCAGTACAAGGACGCGGAGGGCAGACCCCAGGCGCTGCCCGTGGATGGGGGATCCCGCTCGGTCACCGTCACCAGCCTGGCGCCCTCCCGCAGATACAAGTTCAACCTCTACGGCGTCTCCGGCCGCAAGCGCCTCGGCCCCGTCTCCACTGACGCTGTCACAGGTCAGCGGCTGCTCCTGGGGCACCAGCACCTTCCTCTTCTCCACCTTTGCTTTGCAGTGGGGCAGGGACGCCAGCCACAGAGCTGGGACCTTCCCAGGAAGATTCTTCCAAGCCTCTAGCCTCTGCAAACAGACTGCTGGTCCAAGTCACCTGCCCCATGCAGACCCCTCCCTACTGCCCAGCAGAGGGGCCATTCCCTCTCTGCCCACCTTGGCTCCAGGCGAAGCCCTGGGAGAATTCGGAGTCCAAGGGCTTTGCCCTCTCTGCACCCCAAGTTCCACCCCCCAAGGCAGCCCCTCCGGCCCCAATCCTGGGGCGACGCTGCCTGAGTCTGCAGAGAGCCTGAGCCCGTTGTGCCAGAAATTAGGGGCTGCCTCTGTTTGCCCCACAGGCCGTTACTGCGCCCCTCACCCTCTCCTCTCTTCCAGCCATGGCGCCACAGGAGGTGGCAGCCAGGACGCAGCTCCATCTGGGGGAGCTCTCGGCCTCGGACGTCACCCACAACTCCGCCCTGCTCTCCTGGACCGTGGAGGAGGGGACCTTCGACTCCTTCATCCTCCAGTACAAGGACGTGGAGGGCAGACCCCAGGCGCTGCCCGTGGACGGGGGATCCCGCTCGGTCACCGTCACCAGCCTGGCGCCCTCCCGCAGATACAAGTTCAACCTCTACGGTGTCTCCGGCCGCAAGCGCCTCGGCCCCATCTCCGCCGAGGCCGTCACAGGTCAGCGGCTGCTCCCGGGGCATCAGCACCTTCCCCTCCCGCCCCTTTGCTTTGCAGTGGGGCAGGGACGCCGGCCACAGAGCCGGGACCTTCCCAGGAAGTTTCTTTCCAGACTCCATCCTCCATGACCCAGTTACTGAGCAGCCTGTGGCTAGGGAGAGAATCGTGGCTGGATGGATGGATCGCTGTGTACGCGGCAGGCTGAGCGGGTGGATATGTGTGAATGGGGAGGGATGGACACCCAGGCAGTAGCTGGATGTCTGTGTGGGGTGTAGGGGCGGCTGGGCAGGAATGGCTAGACGGATGAAGGGGCGGTGGACGGGTGTATCTGTAGGGGACGGATGGTGTTACGGGCGACAGGGGTAGGTGTGTCTGTGTCACTCTTCTGCCAGGAGCTGACCACAATAGGGGCTGGGTTGAGTATTGTGATGGACGGATGGGTGTGAAGGGTGACGGATGGATGGACGGACAGACGGGTGGCTGGGTGTCACTGGGGATCGTTCCATCGATGTCGGTGGCTTTGGTTCGTCCCCGTCTCTTTCTCTCTCATTTGTTCTTCCTTCCCTCTCTCTCCTCCCGTCTCAGCTCAGCTCTCGCTGTGCTTTGTGCCGGTCGCTCTGGGCCAACCCCTCCACGGAGCCGGGGGTCAGCAATGTGGGATCCTCTTTGCAGACATGCCCCGTCTGTCTGTCTCTCCAGTTGTCCTTCCCAGCAGCAGGATCCAGCTGTCCTGGGGCCAGTCCCTGGGGCTCCCTGCACCCTCCTGCCTCTTGTCTTCTCTGCAGATTCCCTCTGGTGGGGAATAACCCGACCCCAAGGACACTGCAGGCGACCCCCCACCCCAGACTCACCCTTCACCCCCCTCTCTCTGTTCCAGCTGCAGCACCATCAGAGGAGGAACCCGGCCCCCCGCCCAGCCTGGGGGAGCTCTCGGCCTCCGACGTGACCCACGACTCCGCCCTGCTCTCCTGGACCGTCCAGGCCGGGGACTTCGACTCCTTCCTCCTCCAGTACAAGGATGCGGAGGGCAGACCCCAGGCGCTGCCTGTGGACGGGGGATCCCGCTCGGTCACCGTCACCAGCCTGGCGCCCTCCCGCAGATACAAGTTCAACCTCTACGGCATCTCCGGCCGCAAGCGCCTCGGCCCCGTCTCCATCGACACCGTCACAGGTCAGCGGCTGCTCCCAGGAGGTTCCCATCCAGTGCCCGCCTGCTGCCCCCTGAGCTTTCCCAGGATCCCCCCGGCCCTTCACCGCTTCTCCACCTCATCCCCTTTGCGCCCACTCTGCCGCCCCTGCGTGTCCTCCTCCGGGACCCTCCCGGTCTCCGTTTACCCCTTTCGTCTCCTCCTCTCCTGTCCGCGCCTCCTGCCGCTCCACCGGCTGTCCCCGCCTCTGCCAGGGCTTTGCTCACGTCCCTTCATGCCCAGCCGCCTTGTCCTGCCCCTTCCACGGCCCGTCGCTCACTGCCAGTGCAGCACCACAGCTCACGGCTCCACCTCCGGCCCTGGGGAAGTCAGCGTCCAAGGGATCTTGCCTCCGTCGGGCTTTTTGCTCCCCTATTTCCACCCCACAGAGGGGCCCCGACCGCAGGGGTAACGCTGCCTGAGTTTGCAGAGAGCCTGGGCCTGCTGCTCCGCCAGGCAGGGGCTGCCTCTGTTTGCCCCGCAGGCCAGGCCATTACCGCACCCTCCCCTTCTCTTCCAGCCGCCGCACCCCCGGAGGAGGGAGCTGGGACGCGGCTCCGCCTGGGCGAGCTCTCGGTCTCCGACGTCACCCACGACTCCCTCGACCTGTCCTGGACCGTGGAGGAGGGGACCTTCGACTCCTTCATCCTCCAGTACAAGGACGTGGAGGGCAGACCCCAGGCGCTGCCCGTGGACGGGGGATCCCGCTCGGTCACCGTCACCGGCCTAGCGCCCTCCCGCAGATACAAGTTCAACCTCTACGGCGTCTTCGGCCGCAAGCGCCTGGGCCCCGTCTCCACCGACGCCGTCACAGGTCAGCGGCCACCTCGGGGCCTTCCCAGGAATTTCCCCTCTCAGCTCTGCCCCCTGTTGCAGGGTCTGATGGGCTGGAATCGCCACTTCCTCTCCGGCTCTCTGCGGTGTCCGTGGGTCTCTGCCTCAGTCTCCTCCCGGCCGTGGGCGTAGCCTTTCTGTCGAAACTGGATGGAAAATCCTCCGGCAGGAGCTGCTGAGAAATGTCTAGAGCCCCTGGGCCGGGCGCAGCCGCTGGCCAGCCCCTCTGGAGATTGCTGCCTGTGGGTGCCCACGCCACGGACTCCCTGTCCCCTGATCCGGGCAGGCTCCCGCCAGCCCCAGCTCTCCCCATGGCCTCTGGCGCCGGGCTGTCAGGGGCCCCAGCACGGTTTTGGGACGGGGTCCCCTGTCCTCGCACCCCAGAACCAGAGCTGCCCCCCCCCCCCACTGAAGCCTAGCCCACTCTTTCCCCCAGCTCCAGCCCTGGGGATGCCCGTGGGTCCCGGTTCCCCTCCTCTGGGGCACATGGGATTTGGAGCAAACTGACCCGGGGCTTTGCAAGGGCTCGTGCCGGCCGGTCCCGCTCGATGTCAGCCGGCACTGGGGGGACCCCAACCCAGCGTGCACCGAACCCAGTCGGCCGCAGCCCCCGCAGAGCCCAGCCCTCGGAAGAGTCGGGGCCCCTGGATCCTGCCCTGCTGTGGAGTCTCTCCCCCGCTGGCACCGCCTGTGTCCTGGCTGGCCGGGCAGGGAAACCGAACCCGCTATGGGCACAGGCCCCCTTTCCTTTCCCTCCCTGGGCCTCGCTGCTTGTCCAGGACAGCTCGGCCCAGCCCTGGGCGCGTCTGTGGAGCTGTCCTGCGAGGCGGCCAGTTCCCGCCGCGCCCTGCCCGGCGCCTGTGTCCCAGACGGCCCCGGCGTAAACGTGGCGGCTCCACTACGGGCTCCGGCACCCGTGGTCTGAGCTCAGCCTCTGCCCTGCCAGCCAAACGCTCCCCCTCGCCCCCAGAGCAGCCGGCACCGCGGCCCGGGGCCCATAGGGCTCGGCTGCATCCCGCGGCCCTTGGAAAACGGACCCCGCCCTTCGTCAGCGGCTTTTGGCCCGGTTCCGAATGGGGGGGAGGGAACGTCTGGTGCCGTGGGGCTGGGCGGGCCGGGTGTGAGCGGCTCTCTTGTCCCCAGGCCGGCCGGAGGAGGAAGACGAGGAGGAGGAGGAGGAGGAGGAGGGAGGCGCCCCACAGCCCAGGCTGGGGGATCTTTCCGTCTCCGAGGTCACCAAAAACTCCGTCCGTCTCTCCTGGGCCGTCCAGGCCGGGCCCTTCGACTCCTTCCTGGTCCAGTACAAGGACGCGGAGGGCAGGGCCCAGGCGCTGCCCGTGGACGGGGGCTCCCGCTCGCTCGTGGTCTCCGACCTCCTGCCCTCCCGCAGATACACGTTCAACCTCTACGGCCTCTACGGCCGCAAGCGCCTGGGCCCCGTCTCCGCCGACGCCGTCACAGGTCAGCGCCGGGCGCGGCCCTGCCCCAAGCTGGTCCTGGAGCCCGGCCTGGGAGCCAGGACGCCTGGGTTCTGCTCCAGCGCCGGGAAGGGCGGGGCTCCAGGGGGTTGGAGCAAGGGATGGGACGTGGGGGGGGGTCAGGACTCCTCTAGCCCCAGCTCTGCCACTGAGCTGCTGGGTGCCCATGCTGTGCCTCAGTTTCCCCATTGGTAAAGCGGGGCTCACGATCCCAATCCCACCAGCACAGGGGCGTTCTGCCTCTGACGCCCTGGGGGTGGGGCCCTTATTCTGCCTCCCTCCATTGCCCCCTTTCCACGCTGCACCACAGCCCCATGGGATGAAATTAACTAACCTGGTCCAGGGCCCCCCCAACCCTCAGCCCCGGGACAGGTGCATGATGGGACAGAATTACCCCCCCCCCCCGGACAGGTGCATGATGGGACAGAATTACCCCCCCCCCCCGGACAGGTGCATGATGGGACAGAATTACCCCTACATCCACAGACAGGTGCAGAAGGACGAGCCCTTCACCCCCCCCCAGCCCCTCTTGACCGGCGCTGCCTGGCCCGTCTCCCCAGGGACAATTAGCCCCGTCCTGCCCAGGCCAGAGCCTGACGCGCCCCCCCCCCCCCACAGCCTCCCCAGGAGCCACCGGCGAGCCCCCCGCCCGGCTGGACCAGCTGCTCGTCTCGGACGTGACCCCGACCTCGCTGCGGCTGAGCTGGGAGGTGGCCCCGGGCCAGTTCGAGACCTTCCTCGTCCGTTACCAGCCCGCGGGCCCGGGCCCCGCCCAGGAGGTGCCGGTGCCGGGGACCCAGCGCTCGGCCGTGCTGCGGGGGCTGCGGCCCGCCACCGAGTACGGCCTGGCGGTGCACGGCCGCCAGCGGGGCAAGGAGACGGCCAGCGTGCACGGCGCTGCGCGGACCGGCAGCCTCGGTATGCATCCCGCGGGCTGGGGCAGCCCTGCCGGGCCCCAGCACCCCGCTAGTGCCCCCCAGGCCTGGCAGCACCCCCAGCTCCCCTGCCCCGCCCCTGCAGCGCCCCCTAGTGTCCCCACCATCCCCCTGCGCCCCTTATTCCCCACAGCCCCACAGCGCCCCTCAGACAAGGGCTGGCCGGGTCCAGCTGTGGCGTCTCTGGTCCTGAAGGCGACCAGCGCCCCCCCCCCCACATGTCTCATTTCTGTGGTTTGGGGCTTTGGCCACGGCTGCTCCCCGGGGAGGTGGGGGGGATGGGGGGGGAGGGGGGGCTGGGATTGCCGGGACCTGGCAGCTGGAGTGAGCTCAGAGCCATGCTGGGGGCCAGGCCGGAGGGAGGGACAGACGGCAGGTGAGGGCAAATGGCTGGATGAACGGGGGGGGGGCGATGGGGGGGCAGCTGGAGGGTGTGTCTGAGCCCCCCCCCAGGCTGTGGGTGGGATGGGATCAGCAGGCTGGTCCTGTCCCCCCTCCCCCTCCCCCCGGTAGCCGCGCTGAGAAGGGTCCCCCCCCAGACGGCTCTGCCTGAGGGGCCCCCCCCCGGCCCCCGCTGACCTCCCCCATCTCCCTAGACCTGGAGAGTCCCCGGGAGCTGCGCTTCAGCGACGTGCGTGAGACCTCGGTGGGGGTCACCTGGGAGGCCCCGGCCGCCCGTGTCGACCACTTCAAGGTGTCCTACCAGCTGACGGAAGGGGGTGAGTGCCCCCCCAGCCCCCCCGAGCCCCCAGTGCCCTGACCCCCCCCCCCAGTGTCCCCCCGACCTGACGCCTGCCGGTGCCCCACCCTGAACCTCCCATCACCCCACACTGACCCCCTCCAGTACCCTCCCACGAGCCCCCCCAGTGTCCCCTGACCCCCCCCCTTACCACCCCACACTGACCCCTCCCAGGCCTTGCCCTGAACCGCCCCGATCACCTCACCCTGACCCCCCGACCCCCCCACAGCACCCCACCCTGATCCCCCACTCTGACCCCCCCCATGCCTCCACTGACCCCTGACCCTGCCTCCCCCGACACCCCAGGCCGGCCCCACCAGGTCCCCTGCAGTACAGCTAACCCCCCACAGACCTCCATGCTGCCCCACAACCTCTGCCCCTGCCTCCCCGCGCCCCCCGGCTGTCCCCCCCCCTCTGCTGACGTCCTGTCACCCCAGGGGAGCCGCAGAGCGCGACGGTGGAGGGCGGCCGGCTGCAGACGACGCTGGTGGGGCTGACCCCCGGCGCCAGCTACGAGGTCAGCGTCATGGCCGTGCGGGGCTTCGAGGAGAGCGAGCCGCTGGTGGGCTACGTCACCACGGGTAAGGGCCCGGACGCCGGGGTCCCCGCCCGGTCCCGCCGGCCGGACGCCGGGGTCCCTGACGCGCTGCTCTCTCCCCGCAGCCCCCGACGGCCCCTCGGACCTGCGCGTCGCCAACCTCTCCGGCTCCACGGCCCTGCTGCGCTGGCGCCCGGCCCGGGGCCCCGTCCAGAGCTACCGGCTGAGCTACGGGCCCCCCCAGGGTGAGCACGGCCGGGCCCCCTCCCCGGCCCCGGGCACCCGGCCAGCGCCAGCATCTCGTGGGCCCGTTTGCCCCATGGGCTGAGCCGTGCAGGGCTGGGGCCCCCCACTGTCCCCAGGCCTTAGCTCACCCGGCGCCCCCGCCCCCCCCCGCTCTCTCGCCCCCCCAGGCCCCGCGGTGACGGTGCAGCTCCCCGGGGACCGGACCGAGCACCCCCTCTCCGGGCTGCAGCTGGACACCGAGTATCAGGTCAGCGTCCTGGGGGTGTCGGGGGGCAGGGCCAGCTCCCCCGCCAGCGCCAGCTTCACCACCGGTACGTGGGGGGGGCAGCCGGGGGGGCGAAGGGGCGGCGGCTGGGAATGGGCGGCTATGGGGGGGGGGGGGGTCGGAAGAAGGCGTGGGGGTGGGGGTTGCAGAGGGAGGGGGAGGAGGATGAGGAGGGGTGCAGAGAGGGTTTGGGGGAGGAGGAGGGAGGGGGCTGGGGGTGCAGAGGGAGGGGGTCAGGGAGGAAGGAGGGGGGTGGGGGTTGGGGGTCCCTATTTCACTCTCCCCCCCACCAGATCTGGATGCTCCCCGGGACCTGCGAGCCACGGAGGTGACCCCCCGCAGCGCCTGGTTGGTCTGGACCCCCCCGCGCGCCCCCCCCGCCGGCTACCTGCTGAGCTACGAGACGCCTGCCGGCCACACGCAGGTACTGGGGACCCCCCCCCACCGCATCCCAGCACCCCCCCAACCCCACCCCCTTCCCATCCATCCCAGCACCCCCCCAACCCCACCCCCTTCCCATCCATCCCCTCCCCCTTCCCATCCATCCCCTCCCCCCACGCTGCCCTGCACCCCCGCTTGGCTCCCCCCCCACATCCTCCCTCTGGCCCAACACTAGTAGCCAGACCCCCCCCCGCACCCCCACTCACTCTCTCCCCCCCCCAGGAGCTCCCCCTCGGCTCTGACGCTGCCTCCTACCAGCTGCACGACCTGACCCCGTCCAGCCGCTACCACGTCCGGCTGCAGGCGATCCGGGGGGGCCACCCCACCACCCCCATCGCCACCTCCTTCAACACCGGTGAGACGCAGGACGCCTGGGTCCTCTCCCTGGCTCGGGAGGGCAGCAGGGTCTGGTGGTTAGAGCGGGGGGGAGGGCTGGGAGCCAGGGCACCTGGGTTCTCTCCCTGGCTTGGGAAGGGCAGCGGGGTCTGCTGGTTAGAGCCGGGTGGGGGGTGGGGTCAGCAGCCCGGACGCCTGGGTTCACTCCTGCTCTCTTCGCAGTCTGGCTGACGTACCCCTTCCCCCGGGACTGCGCCGAGGAGCAGCTGAACGGGCCGGGCCCCTCGCGGGAGACGACGATCTACCTGGGGGGCGACAGGGCGCGGCCCCTGCGGGTGTACTGCGACATGGCGACCGACGGGGGGGGCTGGCTGGTGAGTGCCGGGGGGGAGCTGCAGGGGGCGGAGGGGAGACACGCACGTCCCCCATGGGGGGGGCAGCAGGCACCGTGAGTCTGACCCCCCTCCCCGACCCCCCCGGTGTTCCCGCGCCGCATGAATGGCAAGACGGATTTCTGGCGCGACTGGCAGGACTATGCCCGCGGCTTCGGCAACCTGACCCAGGAGTTCTGGCTGGGTGAGTGAGAGAGAACCCAGGCGTCCGGGCCGGACCTGCCCCGCCCCCTCCACCCCGCCACAGAGCTGGGGAGAGATGAACCCAGGAGTCCTGGCTCCCAGGCCACTGCTCTAACCACTAGACCCCACTCCCAGCCTGGAGAGAATCCAGGAGTCTGGGGCCCCCAGCCCCCGCTGCTCTAACCACTAGACCCCCCCCCCCCGGATCCGGCCTAGAACCCAGGTCTTCAGGCCACCCCCCCCTTCCCCCGCGGCCCGGGCCGAGCGGGGAGAGAACCCAGGTGTCCTGCGCCCAGGTAACGAGGCGCTGCACGCGCTGACGGCGGCGGGGGAGCAGGAGCTGCGGGTGGATCTCCGGGCCGGCGCCGAGGTCGTGCACGCCCAGTACCAGCGGTTCCGGGTCGCCCCCGCCAGCGAGAACTACCGCCTGCAGCTGGGCGCCTACCACGGCACGGCCGGTGAGCAGGGGGCAGCCAGTCGGGAGTGGGGGTGCTGGGGGGGGGCAGGGGAAGAGAGGATGGGGGGTCACGCGGGGAGGGGCAGCAGGGCGTGGCTATGTTGGGGGGCAGTGGATGGGGGGGTCTGAGTTCTAGAGGGGTGGGGGAGGGGCACTGTTCCCCTCCCCCCGCTTACGGCCTTTGCCCCCCCAGGCGACGCGCTGAGCTACCACTCGGGCAGCGTCTTCTCGACGCGGGACCGGGACCCCAACCGGCTGCTGATCCCCTGCGCCGTGTCCTACCGCGGGGCCTGGTGGTACCGCAACTGCCACTACGCCAACCTCAACGGGCTGTACGGCAACACCCAGGACCACCAGGTACGGGCGGCCCGGACGCCAGGGTTCTCCCCGGCTGGGGGTCAGAGCGAGGGGGGGCTGGGAGCCCGGATGCCGGGGTTCTCTCCGTGGGAGGGGGCAAATTAACTCCTTCCCATGCAGCACGTCCAAGCCCGTGGGGAAACTGAGTCACAGAGTGTGCCTGCCCCTAGTACAAACGTGCTGAGGGGGTCGGTCTCTCTCTCTCTCTCTCTCTCTCTCTCTCTCTCACCCCCATTTCTGCCCCCCCCCCCCCAGGGCGTGAACTGGTTTAACTGGAAAGGCTTCGAGTTCTCCATCCCCTTCACCGAGATGAAGCTGCGGCCGCGGCGGGGCTAAGCCAGACGGACGGACAGACGGATGGAGGGAGCAAGAGAGAGAGAGAGCGAGACCGCAGCACCGCTGGGCGCCACCAGGGGGAGCCGGGGCGTCACGAAGAAACCCCCCGACGGGGCCCCCCCAAAGCTTAATTCCCCCCCCACCTCCCCCATTCCCTCCCACCCCCGGGGGGTCCCTGCTCCCCACACTGGGGGGTTCTGTGCACAAGGCCCAGCCTGAAGGGGGCGCCCCCCCAATCCAGCCTGGTAGGAGGGGGCAGGCAGAACCCAGGAGTCCTGCCCCCCAGCTTCTCTGGGGCGCCACCATCACCTCCCTACCTGGGAGGCATCTTTAATCGGGGGGGGGGGGGGGGGGCAGGGAGAGGGGGCCGAGCGGTGACCCCTGGTGGAACGAAGCCTGCCAGCGCAAGGGAGATGGACGGACAGATGGACCCGAAGCACCTTTATTCCGGCGGCGGGGGCGGCCCGGCCGGGCGAGGACTTGGGGGTCAGAGTTAAGGGGGTGGCGGGGCCTGTACAGAGTCTATGGGGGGGGCATAGTTTATATATTAAAAGAACAGCTGAAACCGTGACACGAGCCAGCGCCCGAGAAGCCGTCGGGGGGGGGGGCAGACAGGGGGGGCTCCCCATGGCCTGGGGGGAGCAGGAGTGGGGGGTGTTTGGGGGGGCAGGGAGGCCCAGGGGTAGCGGGGAGGGGGCAGGACAAGGGGGGGACTCACGGGGGGTCCCGGCAGGTTGCAGGGTGACTAGGCGCTCGCGGGGGGCCCCCGGGGCCGGAAGCAGAGGCGGAAGGGGGGGCACCGCACCACGGTGCCGTAGGCGCCCCGCAGGGCTGGGAGGGCGCCGGGCGCGGGCGGCTCGAGCCGGAACTCGCGCAGCACGTGGCCCAGGAAGACGAAGATCTCGGCCCGGGCCAGGGTCTCGCCCAGGCAGGCCCGGGCCCCGCAGCTGAAGGGCAGCAGGTTGCGCTGAGCCAGCCGGGGGTCCTCCGCCTCCAGGAACCGCTCTGCGGGAGACAGGCGTCAGCGGGGACCCAGGCGTCCGGGACGGAGCCCCCCCCTCCCCAATGAGAGAGCCAGGGACCCAGGCGGCCGAGGATGGAGCCCCCCCCCCCCCATGAGAGAGCTGGGGACCCAGGCCTCCGGGAATGGAGCCTCCCACCTCCCATGAGAGAGCCAGGGACCCAGGCGTCCGGGGACAGAGCCCCCCACCTCCCATGAGAGAGCCAGGGACCCAGGCGTCCGGGGACAGAGTCCCCCCACCCCCCGTCCAGTGAGAGGGCTGGGGGGGGGTGTGTCAGTTTCCCCCCTTGTATCTGGGGGCGGGGCCAGGGGCCGGGGGCGGGGCCGGGCCCGCAGTACCTGGTCGGAACTCCAGGGGGCGGCTCCAGGTGCCCTCGTGGTGGTGGGCGGCGAAGAGGTTGGGGATCACGGTGGTGCCCTTGGGGATGGCGAAGCCCGAGAGGCTGCAGGGAGGGGGGGAGGGTCAGACGCTGGGATGCGGGGGGCCGTGGGGGAGGAGCTGCGGGGGGGGTCAAACACTGGGATGGGGGGCAGTGGGGGAGGGGCTGCAGCAGAGGAGGGGGAGGTGTACCTGGTATCCCGTGTGGGGCAGGACAGAAGGGGGGGGGGTCTGTGGGACACGGCAGGAGTTGGGGTGGGGGGGGTCTTTGGGGCAGGGTGGGAGATGGCAGGGGGCTGTGGTAGCTGATGGTGCACTGGGGCAGGGCAGGGGGTTGTGGGGCAGGAGATGGGTCAGGGAGTCCATGGGGCAGGGGTGCCTGGTGTCCCGTGTGGGGCAGGGTAAGGGTACAGGGGAGCTGTGGGGCAGGCCATGGGGCAGGCAGGGTACCTGGTGTCCCGTGTGGCGCAGTGGGGCAGGGCGAGGGGACAGGGGAGCTGTGGGGCAGGCCATGGGGCAGGCAGGGTACCTGGTGTCCCGCGTGGCGCAGTGGGGCAGGGCGAGGGGCGCCACGGGGCGCAGGCGCAGCGTCTCAGAGATGGTGGCACTCAGCAGGGGCAGCCGCTCCCGGTCCACGTAGCTGGGGGGTCGCTCGGGGCCCAGCACCCTCTGCAGCTCCCTGTGGATCCCGTCCTGGATCTGTGGGGCGACCCACTGGCTGCTGAGTCCTCACAGAGCCCCTGTGCCCCCCCACAGCACCCCCCCGTGGACACTAACCCCCCACCCACTCTTATCAGGGTCTCCTGGTGCTTTCCCTGGGCTGCGTGGGGGGGGTTACCCTCCCTATTGTGCGGAAGAGGAAACTGAGGCACCAAGGCTGGACTTGGCCAAGGTCACCCAGAGTCCCCCCTAAACTGCCCCCCAAGACACCAACTCCCCCCCCCAGCCACTGATTGCCCTGTCTGCCCCACACCGAGCCCTGGGGACGGCCCCCACGCCCCCCGGTGAGCAGAGTGGTGATATGGGGGGACGAATCGGGGCAGGAGATTGGGAGGGCAGATGGCAGCCTATGGTGGGGGGTTGGGGGTACGGGGGGGTGCGGTGCCGCAGGAAGGCGCCGGCCCAGCTGAGCAGGGCGGCCGTGGGGAGCTAAGCGGGTGCAGGGGGGTTTGGGGGTGCAGGGGGTTTGGGGGGGCTCACCTCGGGGCGGTGCAGCAGGAAGGCGACGGCCCAGGTGAGCAGGACGGCCGTGGGGAGCTAAGGGGGTGCAGGGGGGTTTTGGGGTGCAGGGGGTTTGGGGGGGCTCACCTCGGGGCGGTGCAGCAGGAAGGCGACGGCCCAGGTGAGCAGGGCGGCCGTGGGGAGCTAAGGGGGTGCAGTGGGGGTTTGGGGGTGCGGGGGGTTTGGGGGGGGCTCACCTCGGGGCGGTGCAGCAGGAAGGCGACGGCCCAGGTGAGCAGGGCGGCCGTGGGGAGCTAAGGGGGTGCAGGGGGGTTTGGGGTGCAGGGGGTTTGGGGGGGCTCACCTCGGGGCGGTGCAGCAGGAAGGCGACGGCCCAGCTGAGCAGGGCGGCCGTGGTCTCGGTGCCCCCGATGAAGAGGTCGACGAGGGCCATGTGCACGTGCTGCGGGGTGAGGCCGCCCCCCTCGGCCGCGGGGTCCCCCCGCCCCCCGCCCCCCGCCGCTCCCCCAGCAGCTGCAGCATGTGATCCACCATGTCCCGGGCGCCCTCGGGGCGCAGCGACTCCTGGGGGGACGCGGAGGTGAGGGCGGGTGACGGGGACCACCCCCCCGCTGGAGACCCCCCCTCCCTGTACCCCACCCCCCATCAGTGACCCCTCACCCCACTGGAGACCCCCCTCCCTGTACCCCACCCCCCATCAGTGACCCCTCGCCCCACTGGAGACCCCCTCCAGCCCCAAGATTCCTTCCAGCCGCCCCGTCCCCCACACCAGTGCCCCCCATCCCGGGACACCCCCCTCAACCTGGAGAACCCCCAGACTCTCCCCCTCCCGAGGCGCCCCCCCCCCCGGCGCCGGCCCCCCCCACCTGGTGCCGCTGGATCTGGGCCCCCACGAAAGCGTCTCGGAAAGTCACCAGCTGGAGCAGCCGCCGCAGAGCCCCGCTGGGGAACACCTGGGGGGGGGGGGGCGGAAATGAGACCCCGCCCCACAGCGCTCCCCGTCCCCCACAGCGCCCCGCGGCCCCCCACTGCCTGCCCCACCTTGCCCCACAGCGCCCCCCGCTGCCCACCCCTCCCCAGAGCGCCCCCGCTGACCCCCGCCCCACAGCGCCCCCCCGCTGCTCCCCACAGCCCTCCCCGCCTCGGCCCCGCCCCACAGCGACCCCCGCTGCGCCCCCCTGGCCCGGCCCGGCCCTGCCCGGCTCACCCGCAGCAGGGGCAGCGCGTCCAGCGCCCGCACCGAGCCCCGGCCCCACAGCGCCACCAGCTCCGTCACGCAGTCGTGGATGTCCCGGATAGCGGCGTCGTCCGGCATCTGTGGGGCGAGGGGGCGGATGGAGCAGGAGCCCCCCCCAATTCCCCCCCGGGCCCCTCAATCCCCCCCCCCGGGCCGTGCAGCTGTAAAGCCCCCGCCCCCCGGGGGGTGGTTATCCCGGTAGCCTGGGTCCCGTCCGCTCCCCCAGACCCTGGGAGCGGAGTCCCATCGGGGAGCTGTCCCGGACGCCTGGGTCCCGTGCCGGAGGCTCACCAGGGGGCCGAAGGCCATGGCGCAGATGGTGCGACACGTCTGAAGGGAGAAGTCTCGGGCCACGTCCACAGCGGCCCCCCCGTAGCTACGGAAAACCTGGGGGGGGGCAGAGATGGGTCAAGGGGGCCCAGCACCCCTCCTCCCCCCGCTGGGCGACAGGCAATAAGTGACACCCCCCGGCCAGGGCGGGGCCCCTCAGGGTGATGGGGGGGGGCCAGGGCAGATCCGGGTTCCGGGCCAGGGGCTCCCCCGGGGGTACAGGGGAGGGGAGTGTGGATGGGAAGTGGAGGGGGGCTCTGTTGGGGGGCTTCCTTAGGGAGGGTTCCCAGGTATGGGGATGGAGGTTCCTGGGGGGTAAAGGGTGGACCCTGGAGGGTGGGAGATCCCAGGAGTGAAAAGGGTCCCTGGAGGGGGGTCCCAGAGGCAAAGAAGGGTCCCTGGATGGCTCCCCAGGAAAAGGGGAGTCCCACAGAGCAAAGGTGGGCCCCTGGGGGTGAAGGGGGGACCCTGGGGGGCCCAGGGGCAAAAAAGGGTCCCTGGGGGGTTCCCCAGGGCGAAGGCTCCTCACCTGGCAGAGGGCGGCCGCCTGCCCCCCCAGCACCGGGTCGAGCTGCAGGCGCTGGGCGCGGGTCAGGGCCGAGTGAGCCGCTTTGCGCTGCAGCCGCCAGCTGGGGGTGAAGTCGCCCAGGGACAGATCATGGCCCCCCAGGGAGATGAGATCCGCTGGGGAGGAGGTTGGGGGGGTTAGCGATCAGGCAGGGAGAGACCACCCCCACCCCCACCCCCTGCAGCACCAGCCCCTCTTGCTCCCACGTTGACTCTGAACACTACTGACAACGACACCCAGGGGAGCTGAGTTCAGAGAGCTGGGGGTGGGGCAGAGCCCCCCAGACACCTCCATGAACCTCCCCCCACACCCTGGCACCACAGCCCCCTGCGACCCAGCCCCCCGCCCTGTTACCAACGAAGCTGGGGGGCGCCCAGCGAAATCAGACCATTTCTGGGTCAGCGCCTGGCGGATGGACTCCACGGTGTTCAGCACCACGACGTCTAGGGGCACAGAGGGGGGGCGGGGGGGTCAGAGCGGGCAGGGATCCGCAAGCGGGGGCTGAGGGGTCACTTCGGGGCCCACGAGGGCCCCACTCACCCTGGGCCCCGAAGCGGAGTCTGTAGACAGGCCCGTAGCGCCGAGCGAGCTCCAGCAGATGCACGGGCAGCTCCGGGTGCAGCAAGTGGGGCAGGCCCCCCACCAGGGGCAGGGCCCAGGGGCCGGGCAGGGAGGCCAAGCCAGCCCCCTTGCCAGCCCCCCGCCCACCCCGCAGCACGGCCAGGGCCAGCAGCACCAGCAGCAGGAGCAGAGCGGCCGTCAGCATGGCTGGGGCACTGGGGCGCAGCCGGCATATAAAGCCCCCGGCCGTCATTCATCACGGGGCCTTGGAGAGACAGGTGTGACGCAGGGCGCCCCACACGCCCGCCCCACAGCCTCCCGCACCCACGCCCTGAGGGCCGTGGGGCAAGCGGAGCCAGGCACTGTGAGGAAAGTGGTTGGGGGGCTGGGGGCAGGCCAGGTGTTGTGGGGCAAGTGGGCAGGTGCTGTGGGGTGGGCAGGTTACACGCCCTTTGCTTTAGTCTGGCTCCACCAGATTTGGGGGACTAAGGGCAGGAGAGGGCGACACCTGCAAGAAGCAAGGGGGGCAGGATGGGATAAAACAAAGAGCCCCCCCCACGCAGGGCTCTGCCTGGAGCTTCCTTTCGCAGCCCATCTCACAGCCGTTCAGTGTCACCGTCCTGCAGCCCCCACACCCTGCCCCAGAGCCAGCCACATCTCAGCCCCCACCCCAGAGCCAGCCGCATCCCGGCACCGGGTCCCTGTATTAACAGCCCCCACGCCCCACCCCAGAGCCAGCCGCATCCCGGCACCGGGTCCCTGTATTAACAGCCCCCGCCCCCTGCCCCAGAGCCAGCATCCCGCATCCCTGTATTAACAGGCACCCCAGAGGGTCCCGGCCCTGTATTAACAGCCCCCGCCCCCTGCCCCAGAGCCAGCCGCATCCCGGCACCGGGTCCCTGTATTAACAGCCCCCGCCCCCTGCCCCAGAGCCAGCCGCATCCCGGCCCCAGCCACGGGACCCCGTCTCTCCAGCCCAGGAATCCCCGTTCCGGCCTTGAGTCGTTGTCAGCACAAATCATCCCAGCGCGTCGTTCACCACCCTTGACCCTGGGGACCCCCGGTCGCCATGGGAACAGCGGGGGGGGGGTCCCATCCATCAGCAAGCGCAGGGGTGTGTGTGTCATGGATGCCGTCCCCACCCCCAGGGGCTTCTCCAAATCCCTTTTTTTCCTAATTGGAAGATAAACAGGCCCAGCCATGAAACCGGGGGTGACGAAGGCCGGGGGCAGATGGGGGGCACCCCAGGATCCCCTCCCCAGCTGCTCCCCCCCTACATAGCCCCCCACACAGGGAACAATTTCAAACCAACTTTATTGACATCACAACAACGGTCCTGTACAATACACACAACACCCCGCTCCAGGGGGTCCCGCTGCCCCCCAGGTCAGGTCGCGCCCCCCATGGCCACTGGGGCTAAGTGCTAGTCAGTGTCAGAGATCTGGGGAGAGGGACCCCCTTGGCACAGGGACCCCCCAGGGGTTCCCCCTCCCGCCCCTCCCCGGGGACCCCCCCACACGGGGTGTTTGGGGCAGGAGAGAATTAAAATCCATCATTAAAAGCCTGGCCCCCAGGTTCAGACTAGGGGGTGAGTTCAGGGGAATAAAAAGAGCAGGGAAAGGGGGGCTGAGATAAAGCACCCCAGGGGGTTGGGGGTCCCCATGGGAGCTTCAGTGGGGGGCAGAGGCCCCATACGAGGGATCGGGAGGTTCCCTGGGGGTTGGGAGGGAGGCTCAGGGGTGCCACGGGGGGTTGAGGCCCCGGGGGGTGTTGGGGATCAGGGGCAGCAGGTTTGTCCCCTGCCCGGCCCAGCGGGTTGTGGACTCCACAGATGTGCTGGGGGCCGGGGCCCCCCCTCAGCCCAGGCCCTCGTGGATGCCGCGGATCCGCCGGGCGAGCTGGATGTCCTTGGGGAAGAGGGTGACGCGCTTGGCGTGGAGGGAGCAGAGATACGAGTCCTCCAGCAGCCGCACCAGGAACGCCTCCGCCGCCTGCAGGGGTGCGGGGGGAGAGTCAGGGGGGCCGGGGAGCTGCGGCAGACCCCCCAACGCTCCCCTCCCCCATAGCCCCTGTGTCACAGTACCGCTCCCCCTCCAGCTGGGCCCCGCAACCCCCCTGGGTTCTTCATCCACCCCACCCCTGCCCCCCAGGGCTCCTTCCCCTGGAGCATTTAGACCCCCTCCTCCCAGGGTCGCCCCCCCTCACCTCCTGCAGGGCGAGCAGGGCCATGGATTGCCAGCGATAGTCCACGCCGCGGGTGTAGGTCAGGCAGATCTCCCGCACCTGGGGGGAGGGGCAGCAGGTGAGACCGGGCCAGGACCAGGCCGGCTAGGCCCATGGGACCGACCTGGGGGGGGCGGGGGGCAGCTCACTCACCACGCGGGAGAAGGGGTGTTTCCGGATCAGCAGGTCCGTGCTCTTCTGGAATTTCCGGATCTCCAGCAGCGCCCTCTCACCGGGCCGGTACCGGCGCCGGCGCCGGGCCCCTGGGGGGGAGCGACAGTGAGCAGGGGGCTGGGACCTCAGTATGGGAAGCACAGCAATCTGGGAAGGCTAGAGGGGCCAGAGGGAGGAAGAGACACCAGGCATGGGGGGCAGGGGAGACCAGGGGGGCCCGAGGATCCCAGGGAGGGCCTGGGGGCTGCAGTGAGATGTTCCCCCCTCCCCTGAGCACGCCCCCCCCAGCACTTAACGTAAGAACGGCCAGACCAGGCCAGACCAAGGGTCCACCTAGCCCGGATCCCGTCTGCGGACGAGCAGAGCAGGCAACATGGAACGATCCGTCCCCCAGCGCCCGCCCCCAGGGCCACCCAGAGCAGGGTTTGGCTCCTAGCCAGCGATGGACCCGTCCTCCAGGAACTCCTCTGGTTCTTAGCTGAACCCCGTTCTCGGCTTGGCCCTCACAGCATCCCCTGGCAGCGAGTTCCCCAGGCTGACTGCGCGGGTGGAGAAACGCCTCCCTTCTCAACCTGCTGCCTGGTCGTTTCGCGGAGCGCGGTGGGACGGGGTAGATGACACTTCCCTGGTCGCTTTCTCCACCCCACCCGTGATTTTACAGACCCGCCAGACCCCCTCAGCCGTCGCTTTGCCAAGCTGGAAAGCCCCAGTCTCATTAATCTCGCCTCACACGCAAGCTGGTCCATCCCCGCACTCATTTTTGCTGCCTCCTCTGAACCTTTGCCAATGTACCCTCTGTTTCCCATCTTCCACCCAGTCACTGATCCAGGAGAGGCCTTTCCTTCTTGTCCCGTGACAGCTAAGAGCCTTTGGAGAGGGACCTTGTCAAAGGCTTTCTGAAAATCGAAGTGCACTCTCTCCAGTGGTCACCCTTGTCCACATGCTCGTTGAACCCCTCAAAGAATTCTAGTAGATTAGCGAGGCATGATTTCCCTTCACAAAACCCACGCTGACTCTTCCCCCAGCAAATCGTGTTAGTCTCTGTGTCAGATCATTCTGTCCTTTACTATAGTTGCAACCATTTTGCCTGGTGCTGAGTTAGGCCGACCCGCCTGTAATTGGGGGACCATCTCTGGAGCCTTTTTAAAAAATTGGCGTCGTATTAGCTAATCTCCAGTCGCCTGGCAAGGCAGCTGATGAAATGACAGATTACACGCCTCCGTTTCTAGTTCTGCAATTTCACATCTGAGTTCCTTCAGAACCCTTGTGTGGAGCCGTCTGGTCCTGGTGACTTATTACTGCTCGACTTATTAATTTGTTCCACAACCTCCCCTCACGACACCTCAGCCTGGGACAGTTCCTCGGATCTGTGATCTAAACCGAATGGCTCAGGATTGGGCCTCTCCCTCACACCCTCAGCCAGGAAGACCGAAGCAAAGAATTCCTTTAGCTTCTCCGCTGTGGCCTTATCTTCCCGGAGTGCTGCCAGTGGCCCCACCGCTGGTTTAGCAGCTCCCTGCTTCTGATGGACTTAAAAACATTGTCCCTGTTACTTTGTGAGTCTTTGGCTGTTCTACAAATTCGCCGTCTGGCCTCCTTAATTCTATGTTTACCCTTCACTTGCCAGAGCTCATGCTCCGGTCTGGTCCCCTTGCTGTGTTTCTTTAGTTGGGGGGGGGGGGGGGTTACACATTTAAATTGAGCCTCTTTTACGCTGTCTTTAAAAAGTTTCCATGCAGCTTGCAGGGATTCCACTTTGGGCTCTGCACCTTTTCATTTCTGCTTAACTAAGGCCCTCATTTGTGTCTCGCTCCCCTTTCTGAAATTAAATGCTGCCCTGGTGTCTCGCCCGCCCGCCCCCCAGGGATGTTAAATCTCATTATGTTCAAGCGCTTCAGCTGTAGCCACCTCCGGGAGCAGATCCTGAGCGCCACTTAAGAACTACCTCAGGACTTGCCTCTCCTCTCCTGGGTTCACGCAGCCACGTAAGGCGTCGAGAAACTTTATGGCTGCATCGCGCCCCGAGGCGACACGTAGCGCCCGGTCCATACGGGGAGCCAAAGACCGCGTCCTTAGCGGGTGTTTTTATGTTCCAGCCTCGCTGACCTCCCGCAGCAGTTCACACTCGCTGTCCCGGCCTGGCCGGGGCTCGGCCCTGGGTCCGGCTGCTCCAGTCCCAGGAGTCCCGCCTGGAGCCACCGGCCCCACAGATTGGCTGGCCCGTTTGGCTGCATTTCAGATGTTTACCTCCTTTCACACTTAGCCCCCCCCCGCCCCCACGCGGGACACGTTTGTGCCCGGGCGTTGCCACGTCCCGTGGACGAGCCTGGCCCCGCTTCCGTGGGGCCCCCTGCGCCCCCTCCGCGATCAGCCCCTGCCCCGCCCCGCCCCCTCACTTACCGGGCAGCCGGGCGGCCGGGGGGGCCGGGGAGGGGGGCCGGGCCCGGCGGGGGGAGACGCGGGGCGGGGGCGGGGAGGGGGGCCGGGCCCGGCGGGGGGTGGGGGGTTTCCTGCGGGCGCCGGGCCGCGGGGGGGAGCCTCGCCTCATGGCCGGGCCGCACCTGGGGAGGAGAGACAGGGTGAGCCGAAGAACCCAGGAGTCCGAGCGCCCCCGCCCCGCCCCGGTGACGTCACAGCGCGGCCCCGTGGCGTCATGACTCGCCCCCCTCCTCGCCGATGACGTCAAGCGGCCCGCCTGAGACTCCGCGCCCACAGCCCCCCTCGCTCGAACCGTGACGTCAACGCGCCCCCTCCGGGCTCCCCTATGACGTCACCACGAGGCACGCACCCCCGCCGCGCTGGCTCGCGCTGACGTCGCCGCCCCGGGCTGTGACGTGGGCGGTTCCCGCGCGTCTCCCACCGAGCGGCGGCGGCTCCGTCGGATTTTTCAAACCTCCCGCGGGGCCCCGCCCCCGGTCGTCACTTCCCCTTTGCGTCGCTTCCGGCACGGCTGGAGCGCTCCGCGTCCGCGCTGCGCCGCCGGCGGACCCGACTCTATGATCCCGGCCGCGGGATTTGCATCCGCCCCCTGCGCGGGGGGCGATTGGCTCCGCGCTGCTCTCATTTACATACCCTCCGCCTGGCCCCGCCCCCCCGAAGGGAGTCACCAATCACCACACAGAGACCGGAGCTGGGGGCGGAGCCGCTTTATTGAGTCACGCGGGGTTCGGGGGGGAGGAGGGGCTGTGTCGGGTGGGGGCGGGGTTCGGAGTTCGGCTCGGCTCGGCTCGGCCCGGCCCGGCCCGCCCCGCTCTCAGTCCACGTCCATGGTGGTCACGGTCTCGTCCAGCAGCTCCAGGCGCAGCGGGGTGACGGCTTCGCTCAGCACCGCCGTGGTACCGGCCTGGTACCGGTACCGGCCCTGCCTGCGGGAGCGGGAGTCAGCCGGGCCCGCAGCCCCGCCCCGGACCCTGAGTCCCTGCCCCGCCCCGCCCCGCCCCGCCCCGGACTCCTGGGTCCCTGCCCCGCCCCGCCCCGCCCCGGACTCCCGGGTCCCTGCCCCGCCCCGCCCCGCCCCGGACTCCTGGGTCCCTGCCCCGCCCCGCCCCGTCTCACCCCGACTCCACTCCCGGCCCCCGCCCCGCCCCGGACTCCTGGGTCCCCGCCCCGCCCCCGGCGGTCTCACCTCTCCCCGCGGGCGATGGGGGTGCGGAAGGGGCGCAGGGTGCGGGCCCCCCCCCCCCGCTCGATGACGCACAGATCCACGTTGCTGCCCGAGCCCAGGTCGCTCAGGATCCCGGCCGTGATCGCCTCGGCCAGCAGCGCCTGGCCCGCGCCCAGCTGCGGGGAGAGCGTCAGCCGGGCCGGACGCCTGGGTCCGAGCCGCCCCCCCCCCCCCACCTGGGTCCTCCCCCCCCCCACACACACAACCAACACCTGGGTCCCCCCCCTCCTGTCCTCCCCCCACACACACACACCGGCCCGGATGCCTGGGTCCCTTCCCCACCCCACCTCGCCACCCCCTTGCCCGGACGCCTGGGTCCTCGCCCCAACCACCCCCAGATTCCTGGGTCCCTGCCCCCACCCTTCGTGCCCCACGCTCACCTCCATGTCAGGCTTGAACCCGTCCTCAAGAACCGCGATGGCAGCTGCAGCCCCGGAGCCTGGGGGGCGGGGAGAGGGGTCAGAGCCAACCCCATAGACTCCCTCCCCCACCCGCCTCTCCCCAGCCGCCCCCAGCCCCGCCGGCTGCCTGCCCCCCCCCCCCCCCCACTCACCCATGGAGGTGAAGGGCACTTTGCTGGTGGAGCCGTGGGGGTGGATGCCGTACAGGTGGGGCCCCGTGGGGTCGACCCCGCCCAGGATCAGCGACGCCCCAATGTGACCCTGGTACCTGGGGGAGACAGCGTCAGAGGCTGTGACATCACATCAGTGACATCACACCGAGCCTGTGAGGTCACACCCACTCTTCCCCCGCCCCCTGCGGTCACGCCGCGATGCCCCGCCTTGTGCAGTGATGTCACACCATGATGCCCCGCCCCATGCAGTGATGTCACCACGATGCCTTGCCCGCGCTGTCCTGCGCTGTGATGTCACGCCATGATGCCCACCCCATGCTGTAATGTCACCATGTTGCCCCTCCCCATGCAGTGATGTCACACCGCGATGCCCCGCCCCCTCACCTGAAGAGCATCTGCTTGAGGAAGCGGCAGGCCGTGACGACGCGGGGCGGGCGGCCGGTGCTCAGCGAGTGCAGCTCCATGTTGGACGAGAGCATCTGGGTCGTCATCTCGGCGTCAGCCGCCACCCCCGCCCCACAGCAACTGGGGAGAGACAGACAGGGCGGGGCGGGAGTGAGGGGAGCAGGGCCGGGCTGGCGGGGGGCTGTGGGGCGGGAGTGGGGGGGGGGTCACTCACTAGATGTTGGGCGCGATGTGGTGGATTTTCTCACAGTTCTTGTCGGCTACGACCATGTCGTCAGTGGCGCGAGTGTCGGCCCCGAGAATCACCCCGTCCTGCGGGGAGATGTGGGGCAGGGTCAGCGCCCCACAGCCAGCCCCACAGCCAGCCCCACGCCGCCACCTGAGAGAGACGCCCAGCCCGACACACCGTCCCCCGGCACAGACGCCACCCCCAGCTCCTTGCCCCCATCCCCCTCCTGCAGCGTCCTGGAGCCCAGCCCTGCCCCCCCCCCCACGGCCCCGTGTAGATCAGGCCGGCGATGGTGGTTCCCGTCTTCCTGGCCTTCGGGGCCCGGAAACCCTGGGGTCCCCCGGCCTTCTGCAGCTCCTCATTCCTGGGGGGAGAAGAGGGGGATGAGACACGGGGCCTGTCCCCTCGAGGGCGGGCGGCCCCCACCAGTGACCGACCCTGGCCGTGTCACCTGCAGCCACGGCCTTTGCCAGGGGAACCCCGGCCGCCTCCCACAGCTCCCATGGGGGGGGCAGGGCCAGGCTGGCAGGGGCTGTGGGTCGGGAGGGAGGGGTGCAGGCGGGGGGGCAGGGGCTGTGGGTCGGGAGAGAGGGGCGCAGGCAGAGCTGGGGGGGGGATTTTGTGTTTCACTTTCACTCTCAGCTCAGGGTGTCGCTGGTTGAGGCAGGGAGCAGCAATGGGGGTCGAGGCCCGTGTGGATGGGGCGGGGGGGTGTCTCAGGAGGGACCCAGGCGTCCGGGTTCTCCGTCTCTGCGGGGGGAGGGGGGGGCGAGTGTCTCACCTGAGGCAATTGGCGAAGCTGAAGCCCCCTTGCGGCTCTGGGGGGTCCACGTCTCTGTCCATGTGGGTCAGGCCGGGAGCTTGGCTGGGGTCGCTGGGCCTGGGGCTCGGACTGGGGTCGCTGGGGGGTCACGCTGGGACCGGTCCCTGCTCGTCCCACGTCTTCCTGTGCCTCTGTCCGTCCGTCCCTCCGTCTGGTTTTTGCTTTCACTTTCCCTTTGGGTCACATGGCGCCAGGCAGGGCCCAATGTGCAGGAGCCAGGCGACACCCCCCCCCTCCGGCCCAGAGACGACAACGGCCAACACAACCCACACAATGCAGCTGACACGGCCCCCCCCCCAGCGTGGCCCAGCCGCCCTGCACTGACACCACCTGCTGCATGACCCACAACCCACAGCCCTGGGCCTGCACGGTGCAGTTCAGCACACAACACAACACACCCTCCCAGTGACCCACACACCACCCCCGCACGCTGCCCCGGCGGAGCTGGGGGCCCAGGGTTGGGCTTGGGGGGGGAGGGGCTGTGGGGCAGGAGTGAGGAACCACCGCGCGCAGTGACATCATCCTGCTGACCTCACAATGCCGCCAGGCGATGACCTCACAGCAGGGGCAGGGCCTGGGTTGCTCCTGAGGATGAAGGGGGCTGGGCGGACCCTGGTTTCCCTGCTCGTGGCTCAGGTCCAGGGTGAGCGAATCCAGGTGTCTGGGACACTCCCCTCCCCCCCCCAGAGACCCCCCCAGGGCTCCCAACCCCGACTCTTGGGCTTCCATTAGCCAGTCTGCTCATTACAGAACCCAGGCGTCCGGGGCCCCATTGGACGGGGGGGATGTTTCCTACCCCTGGGGGGCTGACCCGTTTCCTGCCCCCCCAGGTCTCTGCTCCTGCCCCCCTGAAGGCGTCGCCACGCCGGCCAGCTGGGTCCCGGCTCTCTGCGTCTGGCTGGCCCTGAACCTGGCGCTGCTCGGAGCCCTGGGGGTCGGGGTGGGGCTCGCCCGCCGCAGAAAGGACCCAGGTATCTGGGGGGGAGGGGCGCTGTGGCGAGGACCCAGGTGTCCGGGGGAGAGATGTGCCTGTCCCAAGGACCCAGGTGTCCAGGAAGCCCCTCCTGATCCGGGGTGGGGGAGGGGAGGAGCTTTATTGAACCCAGGTGTCCAGGTGCCTGACTTCTCCCCTCCCCCGCTCTGTTGCAGGCTCCGCCCCCACGAGATGCTCAGACACCAGGCAGGGGGCACCTGCCCCGACGCCCCCTTAGCTGCCCCCCCCCCCCCCCCGCGAGTTCAGCTGCCCAGCGCAATAAACGGGGAGCCCGTCGGGAAAACGTGTTTTATTCCCATCAGCACTGGGGGGTTGGGGGGGGCCTGACTCAGCTCGGCTCGGTTCAGCCAGCGGTTCTGACCCAAGGCAGGCTGGGGGAGGAGGTTGGGTTCTGCTCGGGATGGTTCCAGGCCGGGGGCTGGTTCCAATCCGGTGGGGATTCCGGGCAGGGAGCGGTTCCGATCCGGGGGGGAGGCGGTTCCAGGCGGGGGGCGGTTCCGATCCGGTGGGGATTCCGGGCAGGGAGCGGTTCCGATCCGGGGGGGGCGGTTCCAGGCGGGGGGCGGTTCCGATCCGGTGGGGATTCCGGGCAGGGAGCGGTTCCGATCCGGGGGCGGTTCCAGGCGGGGGGCGGTTCCGATCCGGGGGCTCACACCTTGCAGCCGTTCTGCCGGTAGCCATCGGCGAAGGCCCGGAGCTGGGCGCAGCGGTTCCGATGGGCCGTGGCCCGGCACCGCGTCGTTTCGGGCAGCTCCTCGATCCAGGCGGCCGCGTCCAGCAGGTACCGGGAGCTGGGGGGGGCAGCGGGGGTCAGACGGGGGGCGACCAAGCCCCACCCCACTGCCCCCCATTGTCCCATTCTCCTCCCAGCCCCCCCCACTCACTGGCCCTGGGGGTCGCGGGTCTCCCCGTCCTGCCCCATCAAGAGGTAGCGTCTCCCCGGCACCAGGCGGATCCGACACGAGGCCCGAACCAGGAACCAGCGCCTCTGCCCGGCCTGCAGCCCCACGTCCTCCGCTGCGGGGGAGGGGAGAGGAGGGAGGTTAGAAATCGGGGTGCCCGGTCCCAGGGTCACCCCTTCCCCCCGGGTCCCCGCCCCCACTCACTGAACTGCAGGGGCTCCAGGATCTCAGCCTCGTAGGCCCGGAAGCCACTCAGCTCCTCCAGCTTCTGGACCCGCACCTCGTAGCCTGGGGGGGCAAAATGGGGGGGTCAGCGCAGGGCAGGGGCTGCAGAAATGGGGATCACGTAGCCCCTCCCCCCACCCCCTGCTGCGTCCGGGGGGTGTCCATGGGGGGGGCCCTGGGGGTGTGACAAGGTGGGAACTTTTCATGCTATTTTGGGTGACTGCTGTGCGTGCCTCAGTTTCCCCGATGTGCTGCATCTTTCACGGGGGGGGGCAGGGGCGTGTCCTTTGGCCGGAGGCTGGGCAGACGATGGCCCAGGCATCTGGGGACTAGCAGCCACTGGGCTGTGGCAGGGGGCCATGGGGCAGGGCCGTGGGGCAGGCCTGGGGGGGCAGGGCCGTGGGGCAGGGCTGGGGAGAGGGGGTCCTCACCGTAGTGCACCCGGGGGCTGTAGCAGGCGAACTCCATCCGCACCTCCTCCGTCACCTCGTCCTCCAGGGTCCGCTTCAGCCGGGGGCAGGCGCCTGCGGGGGAGACGGGTCAGGCTGCCGGGGTTCTCTGCCAGTGCCGGGGGGGGGGGACCAGGACTCCTGGGTTCCCTCCCATGGAGCGGCGGGGATGGGGGGGGTCTCACCTTCGGCGCACTGACCGACGTCCTCGGAGCACAGGGCCGAGACGAAGCGGCTCCGGGCAGGGGCCGAGTAGAAGATGCTGCATCGCTGGGCTGGGGGCAGAGGTGGGGGGGGGGATGAGAGGCCGGCCAGGAGCCCCACTGCCTCCCCATGCGCCCCCTGCTCCACCCCACCCCCGTGTACCCCACATTCCCCTTCCCGCCCCCCCCCCCCGGCCCCAAACCTGGCTCGTAGAAGTCGTAGAGGCTGGCGCTGGCCGGCTGGAGCAGCCCCACGGACACCGTCTGGGTGGCCCGGAAGCCCACACAGTCCTTCTCCTGGGGGACCTGGGGGGGCGGGAGGGGTCAGATGCAGAGAGTCCCCCGCCCCCACCGCAACCGCAGGACCCCCGAGGGGCCCCAACCTCCTGTCCCCCAGCCCGCCGAGCTCCCCAGCCCCATAACCTCAGGGCACGGGAACGCTCTGCCCCCCCAGTGCCCCTCCCCCAGACCTCTTCATTCCACCCCCCCGGCCCCCCCCCTCACCGTTTCAAAGTAGAGCAGCAGTCTCTGGCCCTGGAGTTCATAGTGACTGATGTAGCGATCGGCCAGGTCCTTCAGCTGGGGGGGGACAGGGGGGGTTACACACATTGGACTCAGCCCCCCTGAACCACAGACCCCAGCCCCTCCCTCACCCAGACACATGCCCCCCCCAGCCCCTCCTACACCCAGACACAGCCTTCCATAGCCCCCCCCCCCAGGTGAGACCTGGCCCCTCTCCAGGGAGAGGGGCAGGGCGCCCCCCTGTGGCAGGGTGGATGAATGCAGCAGCAGACGGCCCCCCCACCTTGTCGAGATCGTCCATGTGGGGCTGGAAGCCGCTCAGCAGGGTGATGTCGGCGATGGCCATGCCGGAGAGACGGGCGCCCGGCTGCCTCCTGCGGGAGTGGGGAGATAACAGGGTCACACCCGGAAGTCCCGCCCCCCATGTCAGTGTGATATTGCAGGAAGTCCCACCCCTGAAGCACACACAGGAAGTCCCACCCCTCATGGCACATGGATACAACAGTCCCACCCCTATAGGAATTGAGACACGACAGGAAGTCCCAACCCTACAGTGCATGGAGAATAGGAAGTCCTGCCCACAAGGAAATGGGCCTAAGACAGGAAGTCCCTCCCCCCCCCAGCATATGGACAGCAGGAAGTCCTGCCCCCCCAGCAGAAGCAGTGGAGCCAGGTCCCTGGCGCCCCCGACTCACCAGATGCAGACGGAAAAGGCCACGTCCTTGTTGCGCTGGCTGGGGTCGGCTGCCTCCCTGCGGCGCCGGCGCCGGGCGTCAAACCAGTGGATGGGATGGAGCGGGGCCTCGGCCGCAGGGCTCTCCCCGCCATCATTGTAGTCGTAGTCCTCATCCTCCTCCACTGGGGGAGCAAAGGCAGGGTCAGCCGGCCCCACCCAGGAACCGGGGGCTGGCCCTTTAAAAACCGTGGCCTCAATGATGTGACCTCAGGGAGGAGGCGGGGCCTCTGCAGCCCTGAAAGCTCCACCCCTCCACGCCAAGCAGGACATGGGGGGGCTCTGCCTTTAAAAGGTGTGGCCTAAATATGATATCGCTAAAGGGGCGGAGCCTCTCCCCCCCAGCAGCCCTGCCCGTGTTAACCCTTCCCGCGCCGGCGGGGACTCACCGTCGAAGCGCACGTCGCCGCTGACCGTCACCTCCAGCCCCAGGCTCTTGCACGAGCTGTTGTGCAGCTCCAGCACGTGGTACAGCTTCAGCACCTGGACAAGGGCGGCAGCACGGGAGCCGGGAGAACCCAGGTGTCCTGGTGCCCAGCCCCCGCCCCCTCTAGCCACTAGGCCCCACCCCCTTCCCAGAGCCGGAGAGAGAACCCAGGCGTCCTGGCGCCCAGCCCCCCTCCCCGTTCTAACCACTAGGCACCACTCCTTTTCCAGAGCTGGAGAGAGAACCCAGGTGTCCTGACCCCACCTGCAGGCCCCAGGCCCGTGTTACTCACAGTCAGGGTCCCCTTTCCTTTCCCTTCCACCTTCACACGCAGGTTGTCGCCCAAGGAGAACTGGGGGGGAAACGGGGAGGGGTCAAACCAAGTGATAAAGTCCAGGGGAGACGCTGGAGGGTCGTCACCCCGACTCTCAGCCCATGGGCTGGGAGACAGGGCCTTTCCCCCTATGGGGTGCCGGCTCTGGTCCAGCCCAGAGCAGGGACTGGCTGGGGGGGGCGGGGGTGTTTCTGGGGGTCACTCACCTGCAGTTCCTCCTGGATCTGGTTCTGGGATTTATCCAGGGTGATTTTCTTGGCAGCCGATTTGCCCGGGGTGGAGAAAGTGAATCCCAGATTGTTCTCCTCCTGGCTGTAGGTCATGATCCAGAACTGCGACAGGGCATCCAGCGCCACCACCGTGTCCTGCAAACAGCCGGCCATGGGACCCAGGCGTCCAGACTCCCCCCTCCCGCTCCCAGAGCCAGGAGAGAACCCCAGCGTCCTGGCTCCCAGCCCCCTCTGCTCTAACCGCTAGCCCCCCTCCCCTCCCAGAGCCAGGATTGAACCCAGGCGTCCTGGCTGCACCTGTGTGGACTGGAAGCCGCCGCCATAGTTCCTCCGCTCCACCAGCCAGCGGGCGACCTTCCGGGCGGCGGGGATGTCGTTGCGCAGGAGCAGGTGCAGGAGCCCGTAGCCCGTGGTCTCGATGGAGATGGCCAAAGCCGGGGGGACCTGGCCAGGCCGAGACTCCCTCTGCAGCCGGCCCTGGTCGTCCACCACCCAGTACATCACGGTCCCATCTGGGGGAGAGAACCACCTTTAATACACCGGCCTGGGGGGCTGCAGTGCCGCCCGCCGCCACTGGGGGGCGCTAGGGCTGCAGTACCGCCCGCCGCCACTGGGGGGATGGTGGCGCTGTGACACGTTCTAGAAACGCAGGGGAAGGCGGGTTTCAATGGGGCAAATTCAGCCGCCCCCAGTGGTAGCAGGGAGGGGGCCCAGGCTGCAGGGGGGCAGAAGGGCCCCGGGCCGCGGGCGGACGCACTCCTGTCCTGCGTGGCGAGCTCCCGGAGCCGGGCGTCGGCGGCCGCGATGGCGGAGGCGTTGGTGGAGGCCCAGGAGAGGGCGTAGGCCGTGATGGCGGCCGGGTAGGGGTCCAGCTGCTCGCGCTCCAGTGCCCCCGACAGGTGCTGCGTGGCCTGCACCAGGCTTTTCCTCTGGGGGGAGATTCACAGTGAGACCCCCCCGAGCCCTCAGCAGCCCCCCCCACTGCCCCATCTCCCTCGCAACCCCGCCCCCCCCACCCTGTCTGACACCCGCCCCCACCCCCAACCTGCCTTCGCCCCCCCTCCCCGACCCCCGCCCTGTACCAGGCGTTCCAGCTGCTCCTGCTTCTCCCTCTCCAGCTCCGGGTCGGTCTCCGGCTCCTCGTAAGCCACCCGCGCATGTTTCAGAGACAGCACCACGAACGCCGTCAGCGAGACGCTCCCCTGCTTCCCCCCGACGCCGCCCTGGGGGAGAGAACGGGGGGGGGAGCCTGTGAGACACGGGTGCGAGCGACGCCCTGCGGGTGCCGGACAGCGGTGAGTTCCACAGGTGCACAGCCCGGCTGTCTGCCCGGGGGGGGGGCGTGCAACGTCACCTGCATCTCCCGGTGGATGACCGGCTCCGGGTCCTGGAAGGAGCCGTCGGGCTGTTGGTTTCCCAGCAGCCACTGCACCGATTGCCGGATGCCGGCGTCGTCCACGGCCTGGTACTGCCGGCTGAGCGCCAGGACCTTCACCACGAACGCCGTCAGCCTGGGGGAGGGGGACACACCGGGTCAGGGGGGGCCCAGCTCACAGACTCCCCCCCCCTCGCCGTCGCCCCGTCTCCCGTCTCACCAGGTGCTGCTGTCCCGGTGCAGCCAGGCGCCGTAGGACCCGTCCGTCTTGCGGAAGGTCAGGATCCGCTCGTAGCCTGGGGAGCAGACGGGATGGGAGGGGGCGTTATAGTGGTGGGGGGGTCGGCCCCCCTCATCCTCTCTGCCGTTGTGCCGGCTGCACCCCTAGCGCGCCGGGCTGGGCTCGTCCCGAGGGGGGGCCTCAGGCCAACGCAGGCCAGGGGCAGCCGCGCGCCGGCAAGTGGGGCTGGCGTCCCTGGGCGGGCCACGCCGCCTGCAGACAAGGCCAGGACCCAGCCCCTCGTGCCCAGGAACCCCCACCCCCTGCCCGCCCCGCTGCCCACCCCTGCCCCCCGCCCGCCCGCCCCGGTGCTCACCCAGGCGCAGGTTCTCCAGCCCCTCCGCCTTGCGCTCGGGGGCCAGCTGGGCCCACTGCTCCGTCTCGTCCAGGTAGCGCATGGCGTACAGCCCGGGCGCCATGTAGATCATGGTCTGCTCCGCGCAGCCCTGCGGCACCCGCAGCAGACCGGCCAGGCCGGCCGGCGAGAGCGAGTTCTCCAGCGTCTCCGTGGCCGTGTCGGCTGCCGGGGCCGGGGGGGGGAGGCAGAGAATGGAGCAGCCGCCGCCCAGGAGGGGAAACCGAGCCACGGGGGGAGGGGTGAGTGGGGCTGGGGGGGCGGAGGGGTGATGGGTGGGTGGGGAGCCGGGGGGAGGGGCAAGGGGATGGGGGGTGATGGGGGGTGGGATGTTGGGTGGCAGGGGGTGGAGATGGGGGGATGGGGCGGGGGGGATGCAAGGGGACGTGGGCAGAGGGAGGGTCGGGGGGGGGCGGGGGCGGGGGGGGCGGCTGGGGGGGCGGGGGGTCTCTCACCCGTGACACGGACGCTCATCTTGAAGTCCCCGTGGGGGACGGCGTTGGGGGGCAGCTGCCCCGGAATCTCCAGGGAGCGGCTGCGCCTGTCTGTGGGGCAGGGCGAGGGGGGGTCAGATGGGATCCAGGCAGCCCCCACCCCAACCTACCCCCAGGCGCCCCCCCACCAGCTCACTGCAGAAACCCCTTCCCTTGGCACCCTAAGGATCAGCTCAGCAGATACCCCCCTCCCCCCATACATGCTCCCTTCCCCCTCCCCCCACGGACTCCCCCCTTCAGCCCCTCGGGGGGGCCCCACCTTCAGAGTCCAGCAAGAAGCTCATTTCATCCAGCTGCACGGCACCTTCTCTCTGGGGGGGCAGGAAGGGGGGGTCAGCTTTGATACCCCAGGGGGCAGGAAGGGGGGGCAGCGCTGATACCCGGGGGGGGGTGCAGAATGTGGGAACCTTGTCATAGCTTCACCCACACCGTGCGTGACTCAGTTTCCCCGCTCACGTTCGAGTTCTTCCCCCGGGGCGTGAAGGGATTCGTTTCCTCCCGGGGGGGGGCACAGGGACCCCTCGGTCGGGCTATTGGAGACAGAGACCGTGGGGGGCCCTGCAAAAACCACACGCCGGGAGCCAGGCCAGCCCCGAACCCACCCCAGAGGGGAGAGGTGGAGGAGGCGGCGGGGGAGGGGATCTGTGGGACCCGGCCCCCCTCACCTGCACCCGCAGGCTACGGGTGATGCTGTCGCTGATGCCCCGGCTCCCCACCGCCGTGACGGTCACAGGGATGTCGGCCGCCCCCATGGGCACCAGGGCGAAGGGCACAGCCAGGGCCCCCTGGGCGGGCACCTGCACGGCCTGGCGCCGCAGCCGGCCCCCCGTCGCCGGGGCGCAGATCCCCTCCGAGCGCTCCATGTACACCGAGACCTGGGGAGAGACCAGAGGGGAGAGCTGCGGGTCAGTGAGGGGCGCGGCTGAGCCGGGCGGGGGGGCTGCGGGTCGGGAGTGAGGGGCGCGGCGGAGCAGGGCGGGGGGCTGCGGGTCAGGAGTGAGGGGCGCGGCAGAGCCGGGGGGGCTGCGAGTCGGGAGTGAGGGGCGCGGCGGAGCTGGGCGGGGGGGCTGCGGGTCGGGAGTGAGGGGCGCGGCGGAGCCGGGCGGGGGGGCTGCGGGTCGGGAGTGAGGGGCGCGGCGGAGCTGGGCGGGGGGGCTGCGGGTCGGGAGTGAGGGGCGCGGCGGAGCTGGGCGGGGGGCTGCGGGTCGGGAGTGAGGGGCGCGGCGGAGCAGGGGGGGCGGGGGCTGCGGGTCGAGGGGCGCGGCGGAGCAGGGGGGGGGGCTGCGGGTCGGGAGGAGGGGCGCGGCGGAGGGGGGGGGGGGGGCTGCGGGTCGAGAGTGAGGGGCGCGGCGGAGCTGGGCGGGGGGGCTGCGGGGGGGTGAGGGGCGCGGCGGAGCAGGGGCGGGGGGGCTGCGGGTCGGGGTCGGCGGAGCTGGGCGGGGGGGCTGCGGGCGGAGCAGGGGGGCTGCGGGTCAGGAGTGAGGGGCGCGGCGGAGCAGGGCGGGGGGGCCCCTCACGTTGACGGGCTGAGCGAGGTAGTTGTACAGCACCGGGCGCAGCTCCAGCTGCTCGAAGCGTTTCACCGAGTACGGCAGCTGGAGCGAGATGTGGAAATCCTGGAAGACGCGGACGCTGAGCGGGTCCGAGACGCAGATCCCTGCGGGGGGGGGGAGCAGAGGGTGAGCAGGGGGTGGGCGGGGGGACAGACGGACGGACGGAGGGGGGGCGGGGCACGCACCGGTGCTGGGCGACATGCTGATAGCCTGGATCTCCCAGGTGGTGATGGAGTCGGGCACCAGGTGGCTTTGCCTGCGGGAGACAGGATGGGGGGTCAGTGGGGGGCTCTGGGAAAGGTGCTGGGAGGCATGGCCGGGAAGAAGGGGGCCCTGGGGGGTGAGGGCACCGGAGGGGGGGGGGGGCGGCGCTGACCGGCTGCTCCGGTCCACGGTGATGGTTTTCCACAGCCAGCTCTCGGGGAAAACGCTTCGCGTCTGCACCGCGTCGTCCTCGTCGAAGAAATCGTCCTCCTGCACCATGGGGTCCACTGCGGGGGCACAGCGGGGGGGGCACTGAGCCAGGCCCCAGAGCCCCCCCCCCGCTCTAACCACCAGACCCCACTGCCCTCCCCAAACCAGGGAAGAACCCAGGAGTCCCCCCCCCAAACCCCCTCCAACCACCAGACCCCACTGCCCTCCCCAAGTGGCGGAAGAACCCAGGAGTCCCGGCCCCCAGGACCCCGGCGCCTGGGCTCACCCCGGGCCAGCCCCCCCGGCCCCCAGGCGCGGGCCCGGCGGCGCAGCTTGGTGGCGAAGCGGCAGCAGTCCAGGAAGGCCAGTTGGCAGCGGCTGTCCGGGGAGGCCCCGATCCGCGTCGCTCGCTGCTCACACGTCCGGCGCATCGGCACCTGCGTCATCCCGTCCCGGCAGCATTGCAGAGCGACCGGGTCGGCCTGGTACCGCGAGGCTGCGGGGGGGGGGGGGGGCAGAGCGTCAGGCGGGGGGAGCAGGGGCTGGACCCCGGAGGGTCCGACGGGCAGGCAATGGGGCTGGCCCTGGGCGAGGGGGGACCCCCAGCCCCTCTGCCCCCCCCACTCACCCTTCTCTTGGGCCTTCAACTGGAAATCCAGCGACCGCTTCCTGCGGGAGGCGTCCGGGCCGCACCGGTGTCCTGGGGGTCAAAAGGCCGCAGGGTGGGTCAGCCTGGGGTGGGTCACGTCTCTGAGCCCCCAACCCCCCTGCTGGCCCCAAAGTGACCCCTGCCCCCCTCCCCTGCCCTCCGCCCCCTCTCCTCCCGCCCCATCTCACCCCTGTGGATAGGGCTCTGCAGCTGCCCCACACGCAGGGCCAGGCCGGCATCACCGAAGACCCCCAGGGCGTCGGCCCCACTTCCCGGGGTGCAGCCCAGGTCATAGCTGCCCAGGGCCTCAAAGACCTGGGGGGAGAAAATGGGACGTGGGGGGGGGGTGTCAGAGAAACAAGGAGGATTGTCCTTCCTTGACCTGCCAGCCGCCGGCCTGTGCCCGCGTTTCCCGCCAGGATCACAGGGCAGCCGAGGGGCCGGGGGGCAGAGCTGGGGCTAGCGGCCCTTTGGCTGGAGGAGACCGTGGGTCACGGCTGGGACGTTGTGGGTGGAGTCACAGCCGGGAGGTTGGGGGTCACGGCCGGGAGGTTGGGGGGCTGCCGAAGGCGCCGGCTCCCCTTGGCTTGGCCACGGAAGGTCCTGGCTCCAGGCCGGGGGGCGACTCTGGGGGGCGGCGCAGCGGGCCGGGGGGCGCCGTACCTTGGCGGGCGTGAGGCGGTGCCGGCGGTTGACGACGTAGACGGCCGAGTCGACAGCCACCAGGGAGACGGAGGCAGGGGAGTCGGTCACCACCGTGAAGCCGAGTTTGTTGTGGGGACGCAGGGGCTGGCTGTGCTGGTCCGGTCGCAGCTCCAACTGGGGGGCAGGGGTCAGGGGGGGCTCCACGCTGCCCCATGCGCCCTGCCCCACACCCCGCCCCCCACTCCATCTCACTTACCCCGTGCACCCCACACCTCACCCCATGCACGCACCACACCCACCCCACACTCCATCTCGCTCACCGCGCCCCACGCATTCTCCTGCCTCACCCCCGCCCTCCACTCGCTGCCCCACATCACCCACCTGGCCCCACCCGCAGCCGCCTGTCGCCCCCCGGCTTTACCTTCCCTTCGCAGACGTCCTCCACGTCGACCCACAGCGAGTCGGCCACCACCTCCTCGTCCAGCCGGTAAAAGGCCACCACGCGGAAAGCCGGGGCCAGCGCGGCGGTGACGGGGATGGAGACCGCGGTGAGGGACGTCTGGGCCCTGGCCACGTGCCGCGCCGCCACGATGGAGCCCCTGTGCAGGACCTGCCGGGGGAGACCCACAGCTGCCCACTGCCCCATAGCACCAGGGAGGGGCTGGGGATGCCGGGACCAGGATGGGGACTGCGGGGGGTCTCCTGGCCACGCTTCAGGGGGGCATTAGGGGCTGTCCCGGTCACGCCGCGGGTTACACAGGTGGGGTGCTAGGGGGGTGCTGGGGGGCTCACCAGGTTGCGCCGTGGGGCGCCGTGGGGCGCTCACTCACCATGTAGTAGAAGTAGTTGAAGGCGTCGGCCCCGATGGCCTGGAGCTGCAGGGCCAGCGACTGGCCGGGCTGCAGGGCCCCCCCCCACGACGCTGAGAGGTGCAGGTAGTGTCTGCTGGGGGCCTGCGTCGCCACGGCCCGGAGAGACGCCTCGGCCGGCGCCGGCTCCCCCGCCACCACCTGCGGGGCACCGTGGGTCAGGGGGGTCACCCCACCCCCGGCTGTGCCCCCTCCCTCCCCACCCCCCACCCCCGGCCGTGCCCCCTCCCACCCCACCCCATCTATCCCCCCATCCCCCACTCCCCACCGTGCCCCAACCCCCCCGTCCCTCCCCCCATCGCTCCATTGCCCCCCCTCCCCCTCCCCCCCATACCTTCAGGGTGAGGGCACTGGCTCCCTGGCCCAGGTTGAGGGGGACGACGACCAGCCCGTTCTCGTCTGCCACCGCCCGGCTCTCGTGGGGGGCCGAGTCCCCCGACACCTGGGCTGAGACCCACACGGGCGTCTGGGGGGCCGGGGAGCCGTCGGCCAAGGTGACGCGGGCCTGGGGGGAGGGCGAAGGGAGAGTGAGGGGGGCACAGACACAGAACAGCCCCCCCGAGCGCAGAGACCCCCGGACACAGAGCCCCCCCGGATCCCCCCAGCCCGCCCGGGGCCGCCCCACGCACCAGCACCAGGAAGGGCACCCCCGGGACGAAGTGCCGCTTGGTCCTCGACAGGTCCACGCTGTAGGGAGACGTCACGAACTTGACGGTGCTCAGCTCCTGCTCCTCCAGCTCGCCGCCTGCGGGGGGGGGGCAGGCGCGGGTGAACGGCGGGCACAGACCCCAGCTCTGCCCGGGGGGGGGAATCGGAGCCGGCCCCCCATTCCCTGCCCCCCTCGGCCGGCCAGGTTGGGCCCCCCCGAGATAGACCCCGCCCCCCCATTCTCTGCCCCCCTTTGCCGGCCAGATTGGAGCCAATCCCCTCGGGACAGGCCCCGCCCCCCATTCCCCGCCCCCCTGAGCCGGCCGGATCGGGGCCGCCCCGCCCCCGCGCTCACTCGCCGTCTCGATGACGGTGGCCGTGACGTAGAGGTTGGTTCCCGCCAGCTCCCGCAAGGGGCGCCCCAACTTCTGCACCAGGAGGTCCCGCCTCAGGGTCACGTTCGCTGCCCCATTGTTCACCTGCCGGAGGGGGGCAGGGGTTAGATGATACCCAGCCCCCCATACGCGGCCAGCGGGGCCCCAGGGAAGGGTTGGGGGTGCACCCCAGGGTGACCTCGGAGGCGGGGTGGGGGCCAGGGGCTTTTATGGAGGGACGGGGTGCGAGGAATTAAGGAGGGGTAGGGGGAGCGGGGGGGGGGGGGGGCTTCAGGGGAGTTGGGGAGACCCAGGGGCTGTGGGAGAGATGGGGGACCCGACAGGACTGGACGATCAAAGGAGCAAATGTGGGGAGACTTGGAGGGACCCCTGGGGGGTCCCTGGGGAGAATGGGGGTCCATGGGGAGGTTCCGGGGGTCCCTGGGAGGATGGGGTTATGGGGGTCCCTGGGGAGGTGGGTTATGGGGGTCCTGGGGGGGGGCTCACCGTGAGCTGCTGCTCCAGGCCCCTGAGGAAGGTTTTGTCCCCGGCCTCGTTGCTCACCCCGAATCTCAGGTAGGCGACGCCGTTCACCCCCTTCCCGTAGACAAACCTGGCGAGACAGGGAGGGGGTGACCCTGAACCCCAACACTGGGGGGGGCAGGGAGCAGGGGGGTCCATGGGAGACTGCCCTGGGGGCGGGCGACGTCTCTGCCAGGGGCCTGGATTCACCGGGGGGGAGGGGGCCGGAGAGAAACGGGTCGGACCCCGAGGCCCTTCCCAGAGCCGTGGGGAACGTCTGGGGCCCGGCCAAATCCAGGCCGAGCACCCCCGGGAACGGCCTCTGGCCCTGCATGGGGGGGGGAAGAGGGGGGCTGGGCTGGGGGAGCTGCCCCTACCTGACCTGCAGGTCAATGCGCAAATCGGGGGGCCCCTCGCCCGTCACCAGCATGTGGGTCCGGTCCGGGATCATCTTCACCTCGAAACGGGGCAGCACTGGGGGGGGAGAAACCACCCATGGAACCCAGGCGTCCTGGCCCCCAGCCCCCCTCCCCGAGCCGGGAGAGGACCCAGGCGTCCTGGCCCCCAGCCCCCCTCCCCGAGCCGGGAGAGGACCCAGGCGTCCGGGACTCACCGTATTTCTTCACCTCGAACTCGGCGCTGCTGTTGGACTCCAGGGCGTTGGAGAATCGGGCCGTGATGCGCCAGGTGCCGGGCCTGGCAGGGGAGGGGGGGGCGTGAGAGGGGATTGGCCCCCCCAGGCGACCCCCCCTCACTCCTCCCACCCCTTCGCCCTAAGGGACCCCACTCCCAGCCCCCGTCATTCCTGAGGTGTCCCCATGATGAGATTCAGGAGGGGGCGACCCCCCCTTCCCTCCAGGGGGTGCTGCCCCCCCACAGTCCCTCTCAGAGGCTGGACAAGGGTATCGGGGGCTCGCCCCCCCTCCCCCCCCAGCCAGGCAGACCCTCCCCCGTCCCGGGATCCCAGGTTCACGGGAGTCTCCCTGACACCCCAGCCCCCCTCCTGGGGGGCACCACCCCCCCCTCCAGAGAGACGATCCCAATCTGGACCGGGCGCAAGCCAGCTTGGGGGGGCCCTCTGCCCCCTGCCCCCCCAGCCGCCGCCTGGCTCCCCCGGCCAGGGGGCCCCTCACTCGGAGATGTCGGGGATCGCCAGCTGGTCCGTGATGACCGAGTTCCGCGAGAATTGCTGCACCTTCCGCACCTGCAGGCCCTGGCTGTTCTGGGGGGCAGACGGGGGGCGTCAGTGGGGCCCGATCCTGCCCACGCAGCCCCTCCCACTGCCCCGTGGGCCTGATCCCCGTCCCCGGCCACCTCCACAGGCCCGATCCTGCCCCCCCCCCCCCGTAGGCCCCGACTCTCACCAGGATGGTGATGGTGACGCTCTCGGCCGTGGGGCGCAGCTCATGGTTCAGGGCGAAGACGCGGAAGTGGACTGGGGGGGACGAGACAGAGTGTGAAGGGGGGAGGGGCTGTGAGTGCAGGGGGCTGGTGCAGGGAGGCTGGTGCAGGGGATGGTGGGGGGCTGGGGGTTGGTGCAGGGAGATCTGTGGGGCTGGGGGCTGGTGCAGGGGGACGCGGGGGGGGGGGGCCGGGCCGGGCGGGGCGGGGGGCGCTCACCCTTCTGCCGGGGCGTGTAGACGGGCTTGTCGGTCTGGATGAAGAGGTGGCCGCGTCGGCTGGTCCAGGCCAGTCGCAGGGTCTGGGTGCGGGGGGGGGGCAGGTGCTGGCTCCGCGCCACCAGCTGCAGGTAGCGATCCCGGCGCAGCGCGGCCAGGCCACAGCGCACGGCCAGCTCCGGGCTCACCTGGGCACAGGGCGTGGGGCTGTGGTCAGGCGCTGCCCCAGGGGGGCAGGGGGCAGGGCTACCTCTGTGGGGCAGGTTCTGGGGCTCCTCAAGGGGGCGTGGCTATCCCAGCGTGGGGGGGTTGGGGGCGGGGCTCTCCCAGGGGGCGGGGCTCTCCCAGCCGGTGTTAGGGGCGGGGCTTTCCCAGGGGGCGGGGCTCTCCCAGCTGGTGTTAGGGGCGGGGCTCTCCCAGGAGGCGGGGCTCTCCCAGCCGCTTTGGGGGCGGGGCTCTCCCCGGGGGCGGGGCTCTCCCGGAGGGGTGGGGCTCCGGGCGCCCCCTACCTTCAGGCTGAGGCGCTGCATGTAGCCAGTCTCGGGGCCCAGGCTGAAGGGCACCTCGGGGGAGCATTTCTGCCGCGTGTCCATCTCGTTCTGGAAGTAAACGGTGCCCTCCAGCCGCCCGGCCGCCCCCTCGGCCTGCAGCACGACCCCCACCTCCACCCCCACCGGCACCAGGCTGGGCGCCGCCAGCAGCAGCCTGGGGGGGAGAGAGATCAGCCGGCGCCCCTCACCCCTGACCCGCAGCCCCGGCGCCCCTCACCCCCGACCCACACCCCCCCTGCCCCTCACCCCTGACCCACAGCCCCGGCGCCCCTCACCCCCGACCCACAGCCCCCTGCCCCTCACCCCCGACCCACACCCCCCGCCCCTCACCCCCGACCCATACCCCCCCTGCCTGGCCCCTGACCTGGGGGCTTGGTGGCTGGCGCAGACCAGGGCCCCCGCGCAGACCATCCAGAGCAGCAGCCTCATGGTGCGATGCTCCGGGCGCGTCTCTGCCCCGCGTCTGCCCCTGCAGGGTCCGGGCGGGGAGATGGGAGCTGGGGGGGGGGGCGTGTCTGGGGTAATTATTAACCACTCAAGGCTCTGGCCCGGCTGCCGGTAACTGGGCCATGTGGGGCGGGGGGAGGGCAGCGATGGGTACTGGGGGTGGATGGATGGACCGACGGACGGACGGGTGGACAGACAGCAGGCCAAGGTGAGTGGGGGGAGGCAGCCAGGCCCCCTTCCTGCCGGACTGAGGGGGGTCCAGCCTGTGCCCCCCCCCACTTATCTCCCACCCCCTCCGCTCCCCTCCCCCCACAGCTGGTCACTGCCCCTGAGGTCTTGGCTGGGTCCCCCCATCCCAGATGCCAGGAGAGGAAACACGTGAGTGCTGGGAAACGAGCGTGAACTCTGCTCACCCAGACCTGCCCCAGCCTGGTTCCCATGTGCTGCTCCCGGCCCCACAGGTCTTGGGACCCCTCCAGTGACCCCAGGGGTTCCTGCAGCCCTGAGGCGATTGCAGGGGGGCTGGCGGAGATGGGGTGGGCAGGAGACGAGCAGCCTGGCCCGGGGGGCTTTGTGGTGGCGGGGGGCGCTGCCTGTGGGGCAGGGGGATAGGGGGGTCTGGAGAAGGGATCTCTGGGGCAGCGGTAGGGGGTGAGGGGAACCCAGGGTCGTTCTAGGGTGTGGAGAGTTGTGATAGCAGCGGGGGGCTGGGGGTCGGGAGTGAGGGGCGCCGGCCAGGCCGGGGGGGGGCTGCAGGTCAGGAATGAGGGGCACCAGCCAGGCCAGGGGGCTGGGGGTGGGGAATGAGGGGCGCTGGCCAGGCCGGGGGGGTTGCGGGTCGGGAATGGGGGCGCCGGCCAGGCCGGGGGGGCTGCGGGTCGGGAATGGGGGCGCCGGCCAGGCCGGGGGGCTGCGGGTCGGGAATGGGGGTGCCGGCCAGGCCGGGGGGGCTGCGGGTCGGGAATGGGGGCGCCGGCCAGGCCGGGGGGCTGCGGGTCGGGAATGGGGGGCGCCGGCCAGGCTGGGGGGTCTGCGGGTCAGGAATGGGGGCGCCGGCCAGGCCGTCACAATGGGACAAAGGCAGGAATCGCCAACGGAAAATCTCGCCCACGATTCAGCTCCAAACAGCCCCATTGTGTGTCTGTCCGTCCGTCCCCCGGCTGGGCGCGGGGAGGGGGGTGGAGTTGTCTGGGGCAGCCCCCCCGGCTGGGCCCCAGTGATGTCAGCACCCGGCTCCTGCCCCCCGACGCCCCCGTGGTGCTGGGAACAAAGGGGGCGCGTCAGGGCCCCTGGGGGGGGCACAATGGGGCCTTTCTCGCCAGGCGCCGGGAGGGGGGGACACGCCTGGGCCGTGAATCAGACGCGGAGGCTGAAATGCCAAGGGGCACCGGGGGGGAGGGGCAGACGGGGCCCCCACCCTGCTGGCTCCAAGGAGGGGGGATGGGGGGTCCCTGGGCTCTGGGGGGGGATTCCCTTGCAGATGCAGGAGGTGGGGGGAGGAGATTCCAGCCCCCCAGGCCACAGGGAGGGTCTGGGCTCAGGCCGGGCTCAGAATCCAGGAGGGAGGGAGCAGAGCCGGGGGTCCCGGGACGAGCAGAGAGGTGAGAGCCGGGGGGGGGGGGGCATGGGGGTGTCTCTGTCTCCAGTGCATGTTGCTGCTTTGTCCTAAAAAACTCCCACACCCAGGACGCCTGGGTTCTCTCCCGGCTCGGGGAGGGGGTCTGGGGGCCAGGACGCCTGGGTTCTCTCCCGGCTCAGGGAGGGGGCTGGGGGCCAGGACGCCTGGGTTCTCTCCCGGCTCGGGGAGGGGGTCTGGGGGCCAGGACGCCTGGGTTCTCTCCCGGCTCAGGGAGGGGGGCTGGGGGCCAGGACGCCTGGGTTCTCTCCCGGCTCGGGGAGGGGATCCCCAGACCCCAAGGTTCTGTGGGGCTGCCCACTCCTAAGGTGGGTCTTAACGGGAAATGAGTCCCGGACGCCTGGGTTCTCTAATGGCCTCCCCTTCCTAAGAGGCCCTTCGTTGGGGGGGGGCCTGAATTCCAGGGTTCAGTAACTCACCTCTCTCTGTCAGGGAGCCCTGTTGGAATCGTGGAACCCCCCCATCTCTGAGCACTGCAGCTGGAGCCCCGGGAGCCCCCCAGGATGGCCGGGGTGCTGCCCGCCCTGGTGGCGCTGCTGTGTGGGGGGATCCTAGGGGCAGAGGGGCAGGGAGACAAGCCGGAGAGGTGAGGGGGGGCCGGGGCTGGCCCTTGGGTCTAGACTGGGGGTGGGGTGGTGGAGAGGGAATCCCAGGGTGGGGCCTTGGGGGGGGGTGGGAACATGGGGGCAGGAGGGAGAAAGGGGAGCTGAGGGAGGGGCCACAGGGTGGGGACTATGGGGGGGGGCCCCAGGACCAGGCGGGTGAGGCTGGGGGACTGTGAAGACACGGGGGAGACCGGGGGGACCAGGGGGTGGGAGGACATGGGGGGCCGGGGGGATGGGGGGCCGCTCTCTCACCATCTCTCCCCCCAGCCGGGGCGTCTGCGCCCGTCACACGCTGCGGGTCCCCCTGGTTTACAACGAGACCTTCGCGGAGGCGCAACACCAGCCCTACCTCACCCTGTGCCCCGGGGGCCGCGTCTGCAGCACCTACAGGTACCCCCGGACGCCTGGGTTCTCTCGCCGCTGGGGTGGGCTGGTGGTCAGAGCGGGGGGCGGGAGGGAGCCAGGACGCCTGGGTTCTCCCCGGCTCTGGGCGGGGAGGGGGTCGGCGGGGGGAGCCAGGACGCCGGGGTCCCATCTCTGCCTCCCCAGGACCACGTACCGCGTGGCCGTGCGCCAGGCGAGCCGGGCCGTGCTGCGGACCAACGCCCTCTGCTGCCAGGGCTGGAGGAAGAGACACGCGGGGGCCACCACCTGCGAGGAGGGTGAGTCGGGGGGGCCTCTGGGGGCAGAGGGGCCGACCCCCCACCCACCCCCAGCCCCGTTAACCCTTCGACGCCCTTCTCCCTCCACAGCCGTGTGCCGCAAGCCCTGCCAGAACGGGGGCGTCTGCGCCAGCCCCGACCGGTGCCGGTGCCCCCCGGGCTGGGGCGGGCGCTACTGCCATGTGGGTGAGTAGAACCCAGGCGTCCGGGCCCCCAGGCTCCTGCTCTGACCCACTAGAGCCCCCTCCCGCCCAGAGAACCCAGGAGTCCGAGTCCCCAGGCCCTCCACTCTGGCCCACCAGCCCCCACTCCCAGCCCTGAGCCAGGGAGAGAACCCAAGTGTCTGGGACCCCAGGGCCCCGCTCTGACCCACTAGACCCCCCCTCCCGCCCAGAGAACCCAGGCGTCCGGGCCCACGCCAGCTCTCCTGCCCCCAGATGTGGACGAGTGCCGCGCGCCCGCCCCGCCCTGCCCCCAGCACTGCATCAACACCCCGGGCAGCTTCCGGTGCCTCTGTGAGGCCGGCTTCACCCCCGGGCCCGACGGGACCAGCTGCCACCCAGCGACCCCCGCCCCAGGTACGTAGACCACGGGGGTGGGGAGCCCGGACTCCTGGGTTCCCTCCTGGGGCTGGGAGGGGACTAGTGGTTACAGGGGGGAGGAGGGTATGGGAGCCCGGACTCCTGGGTTCTCTGGGTGTGGCGGGGGCTGCCCCGTTCTTTGTGCTGTCAGTGTCCTGCCCCCCCAGTGCAGGACCCCCCCTCGCAGGAGCCCCTCAGCAGCCGGGTGCAGGATCTGCAGCAGCAGATGGAGAAGCTGGAGGAGGTGAGGGGCGACCCCGGGGGGGCGCTTGGGGGCGGGGTTTGAGGGGAGGGACTGGGGGAGATATGGGGGTTCAGGAGGAGATACGGGGGGCTGGGGGAGCCTGGGGGGCTGGTGGCGCCAGGCGGACCTGGAGGGGGCTGGGAGGTTTTGGGGGTTCGTGGGCTGTTCGGGGAGGCGGGGGTCTCTCGGGGGGTTTGGGTGCCCGGCCCCACCGCCGCTTTGCCCGCAGCGGGTGGATCGGGCCCTGGGGACTCTGCACCGGCTGCTCCCGCCCGCCCTGGCCGAGCTGGGCCCCGCCGAGGCCGCCGAGCTCTGGGGCCGCCTCCGGTACCTGGACCGGCTCGACTCGCTCGGAGACCAGCTGCTGCTGCTGGAGGAGCGGCTGGGGGCGTGTGAGTGACCCCCCCCCGGGCCCCCCTGCCTGGGAGTGACCCCCCCGCTTCCCCCTGCCTGGGAGTGACCCCCCCGCTTCCCCCCGGGAGTGACTCCCCCGGACTCCCCCCCCGCGTTCCGACCCACCCCCCGCCTGGGAGTGACTCCCCCGGACCCCCCCCCCCCCCCGCGTTCCGACCCACCCCCGCCTGGGAGTGACTCCCCCGGACCCCCCCCCCCCCCGCGTTCCGACCCACCCCCCCCGCCTGGGCGTGACTCCCCCGGGCGCCCCCGCTGAGGGAGGAGCCGCTGGGGGCGTGTGAGTGACCCCCCCCGCGTCCCGACCCGTCCCCCCTCGCCGGTGGAGGAGCCGCTGGGGGCGGCTGAGCGAGACGCCCCCCGTCACTCCCCTGCACCCACCCCCGCCCGCGCTGGGGACCCGGCCCTGCCCCCCGAAGCGCCCCCCCCCCCCAGTTTAACCCTTTTTCTGTCCCCCCCCCCCAGGTTCCTGCCAGGACGGTAGAAACGGCTTCGGCTACGAAGTGAATCGGTGACCCCCGCCACCCCCGAAGCGCTGCGGGAGGGTGGATAAGGGGGGGCCCGGGCCCTGCCCCCCCCCCCCGTGCTTTAAAAGCTTCTTAACACCGCTAATTTATGGGGGATGCTAATGAGTGCAGCTGAATTAATTAAAGTTAATTGGATCCCGCAGCGCACCGGGACTCCTGGCTTCTCTCTCTCGGCGGGGGGGGAGGGCAGGATTCCTGGGTTCTCTCTCGGCTCGCGCCGCTCTCAGGGCCCGGCGCCGCAGGAAGGGCCGGGCAAGAACCGAGCCAGGGGCCGAATGTGCCGGTGCCCCCCACCCCCGCCGCCCCTGCCAGCCCGGCCCTGGGCCCCCTCCGCCGGTGCCCCCCACCCCCGCCCCGCAGCTCTGGGCCCCCCCCCTCCACGCAGTGACCAGAGGGAGGCACCGTGGGGCGGCCACGGTCCAGGGTGTTTATTAAAAGCAGACCGACCGCGGGCGCAGGGACCCGGCCGCCCCCCCCAAGCGAAGGCTCCACGGGGGGGAAGGTGAGACTCTGGGGGGGGGGGATGCGTAGGGGAGGAATGCACCCCGTCCACCCAGCTCCCCCCCATGGAGCAGCTGGGGGGAGGGGAATAATTAGCAAGATCAAACCCCCCCTCCCCCCACAGACAAAGGAACGGTGAATAAATACACATCCTGCCCCCCTCCTCCTGGGGGCGTGGCCTATCCTGACAGCCAATCAGAAACCAGCGTCCCCCCCACTCTGAACCAGGGAACCCCTACACAGGTGAAAACCCCACTTCTCCAGCCAGCCCCCCCATCACCCCCTTCCTTCCCTCCCTCCCCCCACACCCTTATCTCCCCTCCCCCCAATCCCCATCACCCCTCCTCCCCAATCCCCACCCTTCTCTCCCCCTCCTGCCCTCCACCAGCCTCCTCACCTCCCACCCCCTCTTCCACTCCCCTCCCCCGCTGACCCTTCCTCCCATCCCCCTCCCCAGCAAGGGGTGACTCCATGGGCCGCCCCCTCTGTCTATCCCATGGTATCTCCACCTCTAGGGGCATCCACGCCCCCTTCCCGGGTGGGATCCATCCAGATTCGGGGGGGGGTAATAAACAGCCGCCCCGCCCTGGTTAGGAGCCTTCCACTGGTGAGGGAATTGGGGTGAGGGATTCGTCTCTCCTTTGTCCACTGCCTGCCCGCCACAGGGCACCATCCATTGTGTCCCTGGCCCGGCCCGGCCTCCTTTCCCCGGCGTGCCCCTAGCTGCGGAAATAGTCTCTTCCGTGGCTTCCTTTCCTCCCCCAGCAGGAGGTTGGAATGGAACGGTCTGTGGCTTCCTTTGCTCCCCCCCCCCAAAGGGTGAAGTGGAACAGTCTGCCGCTTACTCTCTTCCAATGGGAGGTCAAAATGGAACAGTCCAAGAGGTCCTTTTCCCGCTTCCCCCCAATAGGGGTAGGAATGGGTTGGTCCACAGCATCTGTTCCTCCTCTGGAGTGGATCAGTCCATCGTTTAATTCCCCTCCCCCATGGCAGGCTGGAGTGGATCAGTCCATGTCGACAGGGTGGGGGGAGTTGATGAGGGGATATGGGAGGTACCAAGAGGCTAAGCCGGGAGGGGGGTGTTGGAGTGTCGGGTTAGTCGGTCTGGTCCATGGCTGCCCCGCCCTCGGTGGGCGTGGCTGATGCTGGCTCCACCTACTCAGCAAGGCTCCGGCCCTGGTTGGCTGGCGAGGGGCGGGAGGTCACTGTGGGGCGGGAGGCTCCTGGCCGGGGCACAGCTCCTCCGACAGGTCCTCGAAGGCGTCGAGCATGGCCTGGCGCACGCGGTCGGTCAGCGCCGGCACCGCCTCCGGGCCCAGCCCCTGCGTGGCCATCGGCGCCAGAACCTGGATCAGGCAGCGCCCTGTGGGGGAGGGGGCACGTGAGGGGGGCAGGACAGCCAGAACCGTCCCCCACCCCCCATGCTCCCCTTCCTCCCAAATTCTCCCCCCCACCTACAGCCCCTTCACGGCCCCCTTCTCCTCCCCACCTACGGCCCCATCAACCCCCCCCCCCCCCCCAAACCCCAGGGTCGCTCACCTGTCGTGAACCTTCTCTCTTTCTTGCTGTAGAAATCGCGGTACGAGGACATCACGATGGGGATCACAGGCACCTGGGGGATGAGGGGGGCAGAGATGGGGCAGAATCCAACCCTCCACCTCCCCCCCCAGAAAGCCGCTGCACCTAACCCAGTCAGCATGAGGTGAGGATCCCCCCTGAATCTGCCCACTACCTGGCCCCCCCAACAACCCTGCTACCTGGGCCTGCAGGGCAGGTGGGGATGGGGTGAGGGACCCCGGGAGGGGGGGCCGTACCTGGGCCTGCACGGCCAGGTGGAAGGCTCCTCGTTTGAAGGGCAGCATGGAGCCGTTGTGGTTCCTGGTTCCTTCAGGGAAGACCCAGACCCGGACCTGCCAGAGAGAGCCCATAGGGTGAGAGCAGGGGCGAGTGCGACCCCCACCACCCAGACAACCCCCCCAGAACCCCCCCAGACACCCACACCACAGAGCTTCCCCCACCCCACACACAGCGCCACTCCCCCCATCGCTCCCCCTGCCCCGCACGTTGTCACGCAGCATGGTCCGGGCCGTCTCCGACATGACGCCGATGGCATCGTCTGTCTTCCTGCGGTTGATGAAGATGATGCCCCCGAGCCAGCAGGCCAGGCCCACGGTGCCCATGTACAGCAGCTCCCTCTTGGCGATGGGCACGCAGCGGTCGGGCAGCACCTCCATCATCCCTGCGGGGAGCCAGGGGTTAATGGGCTGTGAGCCCCGCCCACCTCAAGGCAGCCCCGCCCACCTCCACCATCCCTGTGGGGAGCCAGGGGTTAACGGGCTGTGAGACCCGCCCACCTCAAGGCAGCCCCGTCCAGCGCTAACCAGCCCCGCCCACCTCCATCATCCCTGTGGGGAGCTAGGGGTTAACGGGCTGTGAGCCCCGCCCAGCACTAGCCATCCCCGCCCACCTCCAGCCATCCCTGCAGCAGCAAGGGGCTAATGGCCTGGGAGCCCCGCCCACCTCTGCCCCGCCCTGCGGGGGGCGAGCCGTGCCCCACTCCCCACAGCACCCCCACTGGAAGCCTGCCCCTGCCCCCACACACCCAGCAGGTCGAGGGAGCTCTGGTGGTTGGACACCACGACGTAGGGCTCGGCCAGCTCGAAGTTCTCCAGCCCGCGCACTTCGATGCGGATCCCGTACAGGTGCTTCACGTGGTGCAGCATGGAGCGGATGATCCTGGTGGGGGGAGCAGAGACGCGGTGGGAGCAGAACCCCAACAGCCAACCCCCCCGCCCGCAACCCCCCCGCCGGCTACGGCCCTGCCCCCTGCACCGAGCCATGGCCCCCCACCCTGCTCTCTGCCCCCCCGGGAACCCACGGGGCCCCACTCACTTCATGTTCTCCACGCTGCGGCCGCGCAGGGCGCACAGCGGGATGGCCAGCACGGCCAGCGTGAGGATCCAGCCGTTGTAGAAGGCCATCTTGCAGAAGTACTTGAAGGAGGGGCTGCATTCGTACAGCACCAGCACCGCCAGCAGGAGGAGGGCGAGCGCCCACTGCGCCAGCGACAGCTCCATGGCCCTGCGGGGAGACGGGCACCCGTCACGTGGGCTGCCCCACGCCGGCAGGGGCTGTGGGGGAGGGGGAGCGAGGGGCTATGGAAATGGGCTGGCACACGACGGGCCCCGGCCCGCCCCCAATTCCCCCCACGGAGGGGCCGATTTCACATCCACAAGCCACACCTCATGCTCTCCGCCGGCGGAGCACACCCAGCCCCGGGGACACGGCTCTGGACACCGAGCGCCACCGTCCCCAGGCGCCTTCGCCAGGCCTCAGGGAAAGTCGCTGGCGGGGAGGGCGGCTGCTCCTCCACAGCAGGAAGGAAACCGGGAACCGGTCGAGCGACCCAGGCTGTGAAAATACAGACACGCTGTGTGCAATGCGCGCACACACACACACACACACACACACACACACTACACCTGCCACGTACAGTTATGCAGACTGGAGACGCTCCCCACTGGGTGTGTACACTCGACTGCACACACACAGACCGTGTCTATGACGGATGTTCACGCATGAGACCAAGTGGGAATTTTTGCCAGTACATTTTCTGAAGCCACGGCGTGCCTCAGTTTCCCCTAGGCCATGCATGGTGCCCAGTGGGGGGGAAGGACACCGGAGCATGGGTGTCATGGGCAGCGTCGACCCAGATCAAGCCGGCACCAGTGACACAGGGCACCCTGAACCAGGGTGTGGGGTCAGGGGCCCCAGCTGGCGAGCCAGGCCCGCGCCATGCCTGGGGAGGAGCCAACGGGGCCGAGGAGGCCTGCGCCGGGCCCAGGTGCTGGCGGGGAACGCACAGACTGGAGCCCGGGTGCTGGGGGGCAGAGTCAGGGCCCTCAGGGTCCCCCAGGGACCAGCCATAGGGCTTCGGTGCGGACACAGGTGGGCCTGGCCCACACGCTGGAAACACACGGAGTGTGCACACAGGCAGCGGGTGTGTAACACAGCATAGTGTGGATACTGGACAAACACACACCCAGCCTGTGTGCAGTACAGGTACACGCAGCGTGTGCAACGATATACACACACCCAGCCTGTCTGCGGTACAGGTACACACAGCGTGTGCAATGATGTACACACACCCAGCCTGTCTGCGGTACAGGTACACACAGCGTGTGCAATGATGTACACACACCCAGCCTGTCTGCGGTACAGGTACACGCAGCGTGTGCAATTCGACACACACCCCCAGCCTGTCCGCAGGACAGGCACACACAGGGTGTGCAATCACAGAGGCACACGGACCGCGTCTGTGCTGTGTACGTGCACTGTGTGTGCGCGCCGGGCTGGGAATCACACACACAGGTTGTGGCTGCAGTGTCCACACCCCCCCTTCCCCGGGTGCCCATGACGTCGGGACCGTCTGGCGCTGTCCAGTCCCACTCAGCGGGCTCCGCGCGTGCGTTGGCGTGTTCCCGAGGTGTTGCACGTGCTGTGGGTTTCCCGTCCGGAGGCCCAGGCAGTTGTAATCACACCGCGCCCGCAGCGTGCACCGACACACGCTGTGCGGCTCCCCCACGCGGAGCCTGCCCGGGAAGCTGCCAGGCGTTTCCTGCCCCACCCGGCTTCGTGCCGGACACTCGCCCCCTTTGCGTGGACCCCCCCCGGCGGGGACGGAAAATCCTCACCCGGCTTCAAACACACGCTTCCAATGGGCCTGTGGGCCGCAAACAACACACCCGCGGGGCGTGTGACACACTGTCAGTGTCTGGACACACCCCACCACCGCGCGCCTAACGCACAGAGCGTGGATCACACCCGCGGGGTGCGTGACACACCCTGTATATATTATACTGACACACGCAGTCTGTACACACACTGCTGCTCCACAGACCCACACACGGTCTATAATTGATACACAAACACACAGGCTATAGAATATTGTCTCTACATTCACACACAGGGTGTGTGTATATTACATTATCTATGCAGACATCCAGAGGTCACACAACACATACCTTGAGTGTGTAATACAGGCAGTGTAAGACACTGCGGTACACACACCCTGGATATAACACACTCTGAAGATCCTGTCCATACACACAGTGTATGTAACACACTACCATACATACGCAGGATGTGACTGTAACAGAAACACACACACACACACTGTGCACATCTGCCCCCAGACAGGGTTTGTATCCGATACAGACTGCACACAACACCCACCACACGGCCTGGAAACACTTCTCCTGCAGGCACACAAAGTTGTTTAGCTGAGAATTTCCTGTGGTTTCTTTGATCCAATCTTGGGTTGTGTAACAACGCCGGGCGGGTGACAGGGCGGGTGCGGCAGCTCCTCTGCTCTGAACCCCCGGCCTGGAGCCCTGCCCCAGAGAACCGGGCCGCGAACGGTGCCAGGGGACGGACGGGGGCCGGGACTTTCCTCCGTGCCTGGGGCTGGAAGAAAAGCTGTGGCTGGCAGAGACGGGCGCGGCCGAGGCCTGGGCTGAAACCCCCCAATCCCCACGTCGGGCCCACTCCTCACCGGCCCCACGGCCCCCGGGCTAGCCACACGGGGGAGGGGCCCCTCATAAACCCGGGACTCCAGGCGCTGGGGGTTCGAGGGACCCGAGCCTGCCACCCCCACGGCCAACGTGCTCTAGGGAGAGCCGGGAGCACCAAGGGCACACGCCCAGAGTAACGCAAAGTGTTAGGCAGGGTGCCCAGGGACCACACACACAGACACACAGACACATACACGCACTGCCTGCAGGAGATAAAGATGCACACACGGCCCCTATGGTGCAAGTAAACACAGCACATACGGCACAACGTTGTGTGTCTATCATATCGCACACAACAGTGCCCAGGCTGTAGGGGGAACACACATACACACACACACGCTATCTCAGCTTGTGTGTCCCCCCACACCCACAGATTCTGTATCTTCAACCCCAGCCCATAAACACATCGCACGTCTGCCCCCCGCACACAAACACGCACCCACACCGGGTGTCTCAGGCGGGTCATGCCCACGTGGGCACACACCATGGGTGTGTAAGCACCGACCCCCACACGCAGCCCCCCAGCCCCGCACACACAAGCAAAGGAGCTCTGGGGCTAGGGCCTCTCAGCCCCCCCAAAGCAGTTAACTTCAAAGCACCACAACCAGGTAACAACACACCAGCCCCCCGGGGGTGCGGGGCCCGGGCTCTGTGCCGCAGGGGGCCCCTGCCTCTGCCCCCACCCGCCATGGGGCACTCAGCTGCACCTCTCTAAGAGAGGAAAGGGGGAGACCAAGGGAGGGTGGTGGGAGGAGGGACAGGGTTGGGGTGACAGTGATCCCCCTCACAATCCCAGGCCCTCCCCTGGCACCTCCCACCCCGCCACAGACACCCCCAAACCTCAGTCCTCCCCACAGCTCCCCCCATCAGCAGGGATCCCCCCAAACCCCCTCAGCCCGGAGATTCCTCCACCCCCAGCCCCCCAACCCCGATCCCCAGACCCAAGATCCCTCCCCCCACAGCTCCCCCCATCAGCAGGGATCCCCCCGAACCCCCTCCAGCCCAGAGATTACTCCCCCCAACCCCAATCCCCGGACCCAAGATCCCTCCCCCCACAGCTCCCCCCATCAGCAGGGATTCCCCCGAACCCCCTCCAGCCCGGAGATTCCTCCCGCCGGCCCCCGAACCCCAGGTCCCTCCTCTCCCCCAACCTCGGCCCCCCAGCCCCGGATCCCTCCCCCAGCCCGGCCGAGCCAGGGACCTGCTGGGCTCTGCTCTCGGCGGGCCGGGCCGGCTCTACCCCCCGCGCTCCCGGGGCCGGGGCCGGGCCATGGCGGGCGGGGCCGGTGCTGATGCTGCAGGCGATGGATGGATGCAGCCGCCGCTTCCCCCCCGCCTCCGCCTCCGCTGGGGGCCGGCAGGAAGTGGGGGGGCGCGTGACGGGCGGCCGGCAGCCAATCCTCCCTGCGCCTCCCCGCCCCGCCCCGCCGGCCGACCCCCGCCCCCCCCGATCGCTCCATCCCCCTTCCCCTCTCCCCCGCCCCTCCCCCCCGATCGCTCCTTCCCCCTCCCCCCTCCCCCCCCGCCCCGATCGCTCCATCCCCCTCCCCCTCCCCCCCTCCCCCCGCCCCGATCGCTCCATCCCCCTCCCCCTCTCCCCCCCCCCGCCCCGATCGCTCCATCCCCCTCCCCCCGCCCCGATCGCTCCATCCCCCGCCCCCCTCTGCCCCCCGCCCCGATCACTCCATCCCCCTCCCCGCCCCATCTCTCCATCCCCCCGCCCCCCTCTGCCTCCCTCCCGCCCCCACCCCATCTCTCCATCCCCCTCCCCAGCCCCCCATCCTGCCTGCCTGCCTTCCCCAGCCCTTCCCTGCCCTGATCTCCCCATCCCCCTAGCTCTCCACCCCTCCCCCTCTGCCCCCATCCCTCCCCCTGCACCATCTCTCCTGCCCCAACCCCTCATCTTGCCTGCCTGCCCCCCCACCCCTCCTCCGGCCCCCGGCCCTCCACCCCCTCCCCTCTGTGCTCCCTCCCTCCGCTCTCTGCCCCGTCCTGCCTGCCTCCCGCAGCCCCCTCCCCCACAACCCCACCCCCATCCATCCATTCCCCCTCCCCCACACCCCCGCCACAATCCATCCATTCCCCTTCCCCCTCCTGCTGCCGGGCCCGGCTCCTGGCCGTCCGAACACAGGCCTGGCCACTCCTCGGGCGCCCCATCCCGTCGGGCAGCCCTAGCTCCGGGCGCGTGGGGCTTTGGGGGTCAGCGACTGGCCTCCCTTTGCCCGGCCTCCTGCGGGCGCCGCGGCGTTCACGGGCCTCGGCTTTTCGTCTCGTCCTTCGCCCCTTCGCTCGGGCATTCGGTCCCCGCCGGGCCTGGCTCTCTTGCTCTGCGGCGGGTCCCTGCCCTCAGCTCCGCCGTCTCTCCGGCTGTGCCTTGCTCTGCCGGGCCGGGCCCTGGGGAGCCGAGGGCCGGTGGAGGCCGTGGGGGGGTTGGGGCGCTGGGGCAAGGGGGTGCTGTGGGCGGAGCTGCCAGGCGCGGGGACGGCCCTGGCCGGGTGGCAGGTTTCCACGGCGATAGGCTTTGGGTTGATGGTGAACGAGGCGCCGGCAATTGTCGGTTGTCACGGTAACGTGTCAGGGTCAGTGGTGGCCACGGCTGAGGTGGTGGGATGGACGGTTGCCGCGACAACATGGAGGGGTTGGCGATTGCCATAGTCCGTGGCAGGGTGGCGGTTACTATGGTGACATGGCACAGTGACTGGTGGCCATGTTGGAAGTGGTGGTTGCCACGGTGACGTGGCAGGTTGGGGGCAGCTGCCATGGCTGCACAGCGGCCATTTTACCCCGGCCACTGACCGGCTCAGGCTTCGCCGCGGGCGCTAGGCCCCAAAGCGGCGTCACGTGGTGCAACGACCAGCAAACGGACACAGCCTGCCCTGAGCAAACATGGCCGGCGCTGCGCTTCCGGTCCACGGGGCGCCCTGACCAAACATGGCCGGCGATGCGCTTCCGCTTCCGGTTGGTGCCGATCTGGAAGCAAAAGGAACAGAGGAGCGAAACCCCCAGTAAGCGGAGGGCGAAACCCGACCGAGCCCCCCAACCAGGCCGAACCGCCCCCCAACCAGGGGCTCCCCAGGGCTCCCCGCCAGGCCATCCGCCAATCATTTCTGGGTCCCTGAGCCGATGTGGACGAAGATTGGACGCCGGGAATGTCGACCCGTCTTTGTCCCGCCCCGTTTCTCTGCCTCAGCCAATTAGTCTTCCAGCTGTTAGACTGACAGACGGAGTGACCAATAGAAATCAGACTGGCTCTGCCCCCCCCCCCCGTCCCCTCCACTCCCCTCCCCAGAGCCAATACCCGCCTCTTCCCATTTAGCCAATCACATAGCACTATGGATCGATTAACAGGAGTAAGAGCCAATACCAATAGTCTATGCCGCTTGGCCACTCGGAAGACGGGTCGAACACCATTAGCCAATAGGAGACGGGCATATTGTGATTGACAGCCAAAGAACCCAATAGAAATGCTAAGGGACCTGTGGTGGGTATTACTGAGTAGGCGGGATCCGTCCATATCTTTGATTGACAGCAGCTGCGGCCAGTGAGCGAGTGGAAGCGTTGATTGGCCGTCGCGTTGGCCAATAGGGTTATCTAGGGGCTGGAAGGAGGCGTTCCCCGTCCAGGGGGCGGAAGATGGCGGCAGGGACGGGCGCGGGGGTCCCGGACGGGGGCCCCGAGGTGCCAAACCGCGACCGCGGCGCCTTCGAATGTAACATCTGCCTGGAGCCGGCCCGGGAGGCGGTGATCGGCCTCTGCGGGCACCTGTACTGGTGAGGGGCGGGGCTGGACTTATATGGGGAAGGGGGAGGGGCGTATCGGGGGTGGGCGGGGCTGGGGGAGGGGCGTGTTAGGGAGGGGCAGGGCGCATGAGGGGCTGGGGAAGGGATATGTGAGGGAGGGGGAGGGGCAGGGCGCATGAGGGGCTGGGGGAGGGGTATGTGAGGGAGGGGGAGGGGCAGGGCGCATGAGGGGCTGGGGGAGGGGCAGAGGAAAGGGGAGGGACATATGAAGGGGGCTGGGTGCATCAGGGGTGGGGGAGGGGCATGTTGGGGGGCAGGACACATGTAATTCTCTCTCTCTCTCTCCCCCCCCCCCCCCCAGCTGGCCCTGTCTGCACCAGGTGAGTCCCGGGGGAGGGGAACCTCCTCTCCCATGATCCTTCACTGCCCCTCGGCCCTCACCCTGTGCTCCCCAACAACCCTCCTCCCATGATCCTCCAGGGCCCCCCATCGATCTGGGCCTGCCCCTCCCTCCCCGGCTGGCCCCGAGCCCCGTGGGGAGGGGAGGGCGGAGGCAATGGGGTGCTGGCACTAACTCCCCCCCACCCCCCGCAGTGGCTGGAGACTCGCCCCGAGCGCCAGGAGTGCCCGGTCTGCAAAGCCGCCATTGGCCGTGACAAGGTCGTGCCCCTGTACGGGCGGGGCAGCGCGGGCCAGCAGGACCCCAGGTAGGGGGGAGTGGGGCGGCCAGCCCCCAGGTGGGGGGACAGGAGGGGTGTGGGAAGCAGCAGAGGCAATGGGGGAGGGGCATATGGAGGGGCAGAAAAGGGGCACATTGTTCCAACCCATCCCCCACACTCTCTCTGCCCCCCTCCCCAGGTTGAAGACACCCCCTCGGCCGCGGGGGCAGCGCCCGGAGCCAGAGAGCCGTGGGGTGAGTGCGGGGGAGCGGGATGTGCCCCTCTGGCCCCCCCAGCTGCCATGTGCTAACCCCCGTCTCCCCCCAGGGCCCACCCCCCGCCTTCCCCAACGCCGGCTTCCACGTGGCCTTCGGCATCGGCGCCTTCCCCTTCGGCGTCTTCACCACCGTGCTGCGGGGGCCCGAGGCAGGAGCAGGTACGGCCCCCATCCCCCCAGGACCCCACAGACCCGCCCGATCCCCACTGCTACCGCCAACCCCTCCACGGACCCCCCCAGACTGCCCATTCCCTGCTGCTACCCCTGCGGGCCCCCCCAGACCTTCCATGGTACCCCAAGACCCTCCCCAGACCCCTGTTGCTTCCCCAACCCCCCACTGATTTCCCACTCCCCTGTGCACCCCCCCCCCCGTTCCACTGCAGCCCTTGGCATGGGTGGATGGGCTGGATTCCCCCCCGTGCCCCACACTTACCTCTCTCTCCCCCTAGATGAGGCCGGCGCCCCCCGCCCCTCGGGCTGGCAGGACTCGCTCTTCCTCTTCATCGCCATCTTCTTCTTCTTCTGGCTCCTCAGCGTCTGACCCCCACTACCCTGGGGGCCCTGCCCCCCAACACCGGCCCCGCGGCTGGCGGACTCACCCCCTGCCCTGCCCCACCTGGGAAGGGAGGGGCTAATAGGGAGCAGGGCTGTGGATAGGGGGGGTTTAACCTGTGGTGCCCCCTGCTGGCAGGGCCAGGAACTGCAGGGTGGACGTGACCCCCAGACAGGATCGCAGCTGGGGGGCACCCCTGGGCAGCTGGGAGTAGGGCATGGGGCGGTTTGGGGGTGGGGGGCTCTCTGGCTATTAATCGAATGGTGGCTGAAGGGAGGCTAGTCACAGCTGGCCCTGCTGTGGGGCTGGGGCTGTGGGGCCGGGGCTCAGTTCTGATTAAAACAGTGGTGATTCCTCACACACACGCCGGTGTCGCCTGTGTGGGGTGGGACGACAGGGGCAAGGCCTGGGCCATGGAGGGAAGTGGGGGGGCACAGAGGAGCTGAGGGGGGTTGAGCGCCGATTACCCGGGGGCCGCCAGCCTGGCCGTGGTTAAATCCCCCCGGGCTGGGGGTAGGGGAGCTGTGGGGGGCTCTCTCCAGCCTGGGCCCTGCTGGCCCAAAGAGCCAGGCACCTGACCCCCAGCGCAGGGTGGGTCCAGGAATTGGGGGGTTGAGGGGGGTTCCATCAGGGGGAGGGACCAGGCTAGCAGGGGGCTGTGGGGGAGCCTTTACTGTGCCTCCCATTGGAGGGCAGGAATTTGGGGGTGCAGTTGCCCCCCCATCCCAGTCTCCCCCAGTCACATGACAGCAGGTATGCCAGGAGCCAGGGGCTGTGTTGGGGCAACCCTGAGATAAGGGGCCACGGCTGGTGCGTGGTGCTTGGGGGGAGGAGAGCAGGACAAACCAGGGGAGATGGATGTGGGGGGTCACGGTGCCCCCCCTTTGAGCTGACTGCAGCTGCCAGGGGCATGACGCCCTTTTCCCTCCCGGGGGGGGGGCCCCGGCTGACCCCTCTGGGAAGCAGCTGCACCCCAGAGATGTGGGGGTGAGCAGCAGGCCGCCTGCTGTGGGGAAGCCTGAGGGGGCTGTGGGAGGGTCTCCTTGGGGAACCCCTGTGGGGGGCCTGGATTGGGGCATCTCGTGGGGGGTTCAGGTTGTGGGGGGCCACCCCCAATCCATTGACCGGAGGTAACGAGAACGAGCAGGTGGAAAAAATATATTTTATTATATAGGCAAAAAAGTCTGTACAACAGCAAAGGGGGGGCCACACCCCCACGCCCTGTCCCCCCACAATCCCCGCCAAGGCCTAGTTCCCCCTGCGAAGCCTGCGCTTGAGTTAGGATCTTTGCCCCAGGCCTAGCTCGGGCCCACAGCCCCACATTGGGGTCCCCTGGCGCAAGGGAGGCCACCCTATGGCTCCTGGACCCCCCCCCATGCAATGGGCTGAGGGTCCCCTCTTCCCAGCCCCCCCAGAACAGCCGTGAGCCCCTGGTGGACCCAGGCTAGGAGCTGAGATGGCCACCCTCAGCCAAGCTACCCTGGGGGGGGGACACGTACCCCCCCTTATTAACTGATACAAAGGGGGGTAGGGTCCGCTCACACAGCTGGGGGGCAACCTCATTTCTGAGGGAGAGAAACAGAGAATGTCCCCCTGGTTTCTTGTTAAGGGGAAGAAGGTTTTGGGGTTCAGAGGGGGGCTAGAGTAGGATCTCAGCCAGTAGGGGGGACCTGGGGTGTTGGGGGGGGTTGGGGGAACCAGGCCGGGGGGGGGGGGGTAAAATCTCAACTAGCTGCCCCCACAGAAAACCCAAAGGAAACAAACAGCCCAAAGCAAAGGTTAACTCCGGGGGAGAGCCCCCCCCCCCCCCAAACAGTCGCTGGGGGGGGGGGGGTGAACACAGAAAAAAACCAAAATCAAGAAACCGAAGAGACGCAGAGTTTTACATTCTGAACGTTCACCCCCAAAACCCGCCCCCCCATCGCTGCATTTGGGGGGGCCCCATGTCCTGAGGTGTGATAGAGCTCCCCACCCACTCCTCCCCCCACCCCACATAACCCCCCTTCTCCCCTCCAGCCCCCCCAACACCCCTTCAGCCCCTTCCTCCCCCCACCATTCAGCCCCCCACCATTTGTCCCCCACCCCGACTTTCAGCCAGTCATCTCTTGCCATCCCCCCTCCCCCGATTCCTCACCTCCCCCTTGAGCAGATTCAGCCCCGGCCCCTCCCCCCCGCAGAGCCCCTCGGGCAATGGACGAAGGCCGGGGGGCAGAGGTAGACGGTTGCTGGTCTCTATTGGTGTCGCCTTGAGGTAAATTAAGCTGAGGGGCCGCACGTGGCCCTGGTGCCGGCTGAGCCGCCCCCTTCCCGCGCCGTGGGGCTGAGGAAACTGTCCCCTTCCCACGCCGTGAGAGACATTTCCCGCGCCGTGGGGGGCACTGGAGCTCGCGTCCCTGGACCCCCGTCTGCAGCGTCTCTGATGCAGGGGTCAGACGGGGGGGGGGGGGAAAACAGCCGTGGGGGGGGGGGGGAAGCCCCAGAAAGCAAGAAGCAGAACCCGGAGCCGGCGCCAGCGGCAGGAACCGGGCGCGAAGGAAGCAGAAACAGGCGAAGGCGGCGAGAAAACGGCTCTGGGGGGGCAGGCGGGAGCAACCCAGAGCCAGCGACACCCCCCCAGCGAGGCGGGGGGCCGGGGGGGGGGCTCCTCATTTGTGCTTCTTGCTCAATACAAAAACGCCTCCGAAGAAACGGGCCCGGCCGCCACCTTGGCCCCCCCGAAGATGCCAACTGGGGGGTCCCCAGCAGAATCCAGCACCCCCCCCCATGGGTCTGGACCAGCACCAGGTGCTCCCTGCCCCACACGGCGGAGGGGGGGGGTCAGTTGGAGGTGTCTGAGTGGACGCTGCCGGGTCCGTCGGTCGGGGAGGTCACGGAGGAGGGGGTCGCAGCTTCCTGCCACCCGCCATTAGCCTGGGGGGGTCAAAGGTCACAGGTCACATTATGTCAAGTCCCCCCCCCCGGGCAGGATCCTTCCCTGCCCCCCCCGCGCATTGATAGGTCCCCTCTGCCCCCAGCTCCGAACCCCGCTGCCCCCAACGGTTCTGGGGAGCCCGGGGGCAGCGCTGGGGGGGCAGGATGGACTCACCGTCACGTCCCGGGGGCTGTAGAGCTGGCCGGCCGCCAGGCCCTCCCCATAGGGCCCCTGGCTCATGGAGTGACGCAGAGACTCCACCTGGGGGGGGGGAGTGACAGGATCAGGACCCAGAGGCCGTTTCCCCAGCTGGAGAACAAAGGCCTGGAGATGGGGCGAGGGGCCCGGGACACCCCTGGGTGTCTAGGGCGGAGGCAGACAGAGCTTGACCCAAGGGGTCGCTCCGGCCAGGCCCCGCCTGAAGCCTCCTTCCCGGGATTCCCCTCGGGGCGCCCTGTGCGGGGCCCAGCTGCCGAGGAAACCCCCCCGGTTCAGGACAGGGCTCCGGGGGGGGGGGGGGGGAAGCTCATGGGGGGAGCATGGAGGCTGCAGGCCTCCAGTCTAAGCAGGCGGGGGAGCCGCGGGGCCGACCCTGCAGGAAGAGGGGGACCCCTCGGGGGTCTGGCCGATGGCCAGGCCCTCCCAGAGCCTGGCCCAAAACTGGGGGGCAGGGGCGCAGACTGACCTGGGCAGGGGGGGCACAGACTGACCTGGGCGGGGGGGTACACGTCCCGGCTGAGTCCCTGCAGCCCCAGGAAGACGTCGCCGGAGCCCGACAGGTTGAAGGAGCCGCCGGAGCCTGGGGGGGGGCAAGATACGGGGGCGACGCTCAGAGCTGGGCGGGGGCGCTGCAGCCAGGCAAGGGTTAAACACGGGCCCACCCGGCTCGGGGCGGGGGGGCTGATTCTGAGCGACTCCCGGCCGCCCCAGCCTGGCTTAGCAAGGGGTGCTGGGGGGGGACGGGGTGCTGGCCAGGGGGGGCACAGTGGGAGTTGGGGGGGGGCTGGGGGCTCCCACGACTCTGGCCCGGCAGCGGGGGGGGGCTGTTTACCTGCGGAGGAGGGGGTGGGGGAGCTGCCCCCGCTGGGGGGCCCGTGGGCCAGGCTCCCGGCCGTTTTCCCGGTGTAGACGTTGGCCTCCTCCTGGAACTTCCCGATGTTCTTCTTGTAGCGGATGCGCTTGTTGCCAAACCAGTTGGAGACCTGGGGGGGGCCGCGGGGGACACGTGAGCGGCTGGGAACGCCGGGGACCCCCCCCCATGGCCCGGCCCGGCCCCCCCGCGCACCTGGGAGATGGTGATCCCGCACTTCTTGGCCAGCTCCTCCTTGGCGTCCTCGCTGGGGTAGGGGTTGCTGAGGTGCGAGTAGAAATACTCGTTCAGCACCTCCGTCGCCTGCTTGCTGAAGTTACGCCGCTTCCGCCTGCCGGGGGCACAGGGGGTGACTGGGGGCACTGCCGGGGGGGGACGGGGGGTGGTGACCGGGGGGCACTGGCGGGGGGTGACGGGGGGGGCGGACCCGGGGGTACCTGGCGTCCAGGAAGCGGGAGCGCAGGATCATGACGGCCTCGCAGGTGCTCTGCTTCAGCTGCATCTGGATGGAGCTGAACTTGCGCTGGATGACGCCCACCATGCGCTCGATCTCCTTGGGCGCCACGGGCCGCGTGCGGCTCTGCTCCCGCAGCAGGTTCATCACGTGCGTCGTGAACTCGTTGCAGGCCTGCGGGGGGCCACGCTCAGACCAGGCCCTGCCCCAGACCCCGCCCTCTTCGCCCCAGGCCACGCCCACCAGCCACATGTCCCGCCCCTTTCACCCCAGGCCCTGCCCACCAGCCACCTGCCACTGCCCGTTTCGCCCTAGGCCCCACCCCTTTTCCCCCAGGTGTGCCTGCCCGCCCAAGCCCCGCCCCTTTGGCCCCCGGCCCCGCCCACCAGCCACCTGCCCCGCCCCTTTGGCCCCAGGCCCCGCCCACCTGCTCGTATTTCTCCAGCTCGGAGTGGTAGATCTGCCGGATCTGGGCCAGCTTGTTGCGATAATCCGAGTGCTCGATGGAGTTGTCGGGGGAGACGCCCCCCGAGGCGGCCGCCGCAGCCGCCGCCGCCGCCGAGCCGCCCCCCTTCTCCGGCCCCGCCACCCCCTCGGCCAGCAGCATGTTGTCCAGCCGCATCAGCTGGGGGTCCACAGGCTCCTCCTCCTGGCCACTCCGGATGCTGAGACCTGGGGGGGAGCGAGGGGGTTAGACACTCGGGGCCCCCCACTCCCGCCCTGCAGCCCCTGCCAGCCCCACTCTGCCCCCCAGCCCTGCCGCTGCCCCCCACTCCCCCCCCCAGCCCTGCAGCCCCTCCAGCTGGTGCTGACAAAAGTTGCGTCCCCCTGGCTGGCCCCACCGTTGCCGTGGTAACGACCCATCAATGACCTTTCGTCTCCCAGCGCTGACAAAATGGGGAAGGGGGGGCCGTTTCCTGAGCGACCCCCCCCCCGCCCAGCCCCCGCCACTGCGCTCTCAGGAGACCCTACAATAACGCGCTGGCTATAGCAGGGGCTGCGGGTCGGGGTGGGGGGCAGCAGCTGAGCTGGGGGGGCAGGCGCACACAGCTCTACTGAAACAAGGTGTGTGTGTCCTCTTTTGTTACACACACACACACACACACACACACACACACGTTGTGTCAATGCACTATTGCCGGAGTTCACACGGATGCAGTCACAACTCTCACAACTCCCGTTCGTTGCATACACACCATTGTGCGTTCCTGTCCTCCGATGTGTGTCCCCTCTGCCTTGTTCTCACACACACACACGCACACTCAGAGCCACAGATCTAGGGCTGGAACTGTGCGTGTCAGCACACACCGCCATGATATAGGAGAGGTTGTGTGTGTGCCACATCACTCTCTCTCTCTCACACACACACACACACACACACACACACACACACACACACACACACAGGCAGCTCCTTTCACCCCCTCCCTGTGTATCTTTAGGCACCTGGACCTACCTAAAGACAAAATGTGTCTGATGGGGTATAACACACGTCCATGCATTGTTTCCATGCATTTTACACACACACACACACACACACACACACACACTCACACTTTCATTCCCATCTATTTTCTATGGAAACACTTTGCTGGATGTGCCGTAGACACTGACACAAACATTCACCCAAACTCTTTTGTTTACATACACACTACTTTATACACTGTGTATTTGTACACACACACAGACACCAGTGTTTTGAAGACACACCACAAACACTATTTTATACAGTGTGTGTTGTATTTGGAGTGTGTTTGTAGATCCCCCCCCATTGTAGAGACTCCAGTTTATCCACATGCACACGTGTGACACGCGCACACGCCACATTTGTGTACCTAGAAACCCACACACACATGGCGCACACACGGTGTATAAAAGAGGGTGCGTGTGGACACACAACGTCTGTGCATTTTAACCCCCCCTCGGGGCCACTCGTGTAGCCGTGCACACACACACACACACACACACTCGTGTAGCCGTGCACGCACACACACACACGCACACACTCGAAGCCGGGGCACCGACTCGTTCTGCAGACGGGGACCAGCTGGCCGGGCCGGGCCCGTCTCCGGAGGGCGCCCGGGCCCCCCAAGCACCAGCCGCCCCCCCCCCGGCCCCCCCGTACCCGTCTTCTCTTTGATCTCGCAGAGGACGCTGAACAGGGCCGGCTTCATGCGGTGGCAGTTCAGGGCGTGTTTCCTGCGGGGCGGACGGACAGACAGACAGAGACACCCTAAAGCAGCCGGGGGGGCACGAAGGGTTAATTCAGCCCCCCCGGTCCCGGGAGAGAGAGACTGACCCCCCCCCCCCGGGAAAATACCCAGCCCCCCCGTGATCCCGCACCCGGACCCCACCGCCCCGCGGGCCCGGACGCCTGGGTCCCCCCGGGTCTGGTGGGGCGGGGCTGGCGGCCCGGACGCCTGGGTCCCCCCGCCCCGCACCCACTTGGCCTGCGCCTCGTCCAGGCTCTGCTCGGCGATGGCCACGATCCGCTGCAGCACGTCGCCGAGGTCCCGCTTGCCGGGCTCGCCGGGGTCGCGCCGCGCGTGGGGGGGCGGCGGGGGGAGGGGCGGGGGCAGCGGCAACCCCCGGCCCTGCAGCAGCCGCCCCGGCTCGTCCATCGCGGGGGGGGGCGGGGGAGCAGCCGAGCCGAGCCGAGCCGAGCCGGGCCGGGCCCCGCGTCCCCGGGCTGGGCAAGATGGAGCCGGGCGGGCGGGGGGAGGGGCGTGGCCGCAGGGCGGGGGGAGGGGCGCCGCGTGCCGGTGCTGCCCCCTGCCGGCCCGGACTCCTGGGTTCCCCGCCCGCGCGGCGCTGGGGGGCGGGACCCGGACTCCTGGGTTCTCCGGGAGCTCCAGACCGCGCGCGGGGGGGGGGGGAGGGGCGGCCTGGTCTGGTCGAGAGGGAGACCCGCCCCCAACCAGGCGCCGGGGGGGGGGAGGGGAGGGGCGGGGCCTCTGGCGAAGGGGGCGGGGCCTGTAACCCGACCCCTCAATGGGCCTGGGAAGGGCTCTCGGAAGGACGGGAGAAGGGGGGCGGGGCAGATACAGGGTGGGGGAGGGGCGGGACGGTGGGGGAGGGGCAGAGAAGAGGTGGAGATAGGGGGGCTGCTCCCTGGCTGTTGCTGACCTGGCTGGGGGGTCCCTGCTACAGGGGAGAAGCGGGGGGGTGGCCTGAGCTGTGGGGCTGCCCCCCAGTTCACCCCAACACCCCCCCCCGTCCCGGCTCCATGGGGCTGGTACCCGGGGATCCCCGGGGCTGGTACCCGGGGATCCCCGGAGGGCCAGGATCGGACCCTGCGGGAAGGGGGGGCCCTTCCAGGCGCAGGCCGAGCCGTTCTCCCCTCGTACGGATGGAGACGGGGGCGTGCGGCCTTCGCTGGGGGGGGTGGGACCCAGGAGTCCGGGGCCTCAGCCGCCCCCTGCACCGCTGCAACCACTAGGCCCCACTCCCCTTCCCGGGCCGGTGCCCCTCACTCCCGGCCCGGAGGCCTGGAGCGACCCCTGCCGCCCGCGCTGGCTGTCGCTGGGGGGGGGGAAGTGGGTTGTGGGGGGGGGATTGTGCAAAGCAGAAACCGCGTCAATTCGGGCGCAACATCCTGTGAGGCGGGGGGCGGGCGCCAGCCAATGGGGCGCCAGCAGGAAGCGCCGCGGTGGGGCAGCGAGGGCCCCCGGCGGGGCGCGGCGGGGCAGAGGGGCCAGCAGGGAGCCGCGGTGAGGGGGCAGCTGGGGGGCGGCGGTGGGGGGCTGGGTGTCGCCTGGGGTGGTGGGGTGGGGCAGGTGGGAACAGGTGGGTTTGGCTGGGGGAGGGGCAATGGGGATCGGGGTGGGGGAGGGGTGTGGGGGTCACAGGGGGACAGGGAGGGGTGGGGGCTGCCTTGTCGGCTTCCAGCCGCCCCGGTCTCCCCTTTAACCCCCACTGAGGCCCCCCTTGGCCTTCCCCTCCCCCCGGTCCCCCCATTTCCTGTCCCCGCTCAGGCAGCAGCAGGGCCGGCCGTGGGGTGTGGGGCGCCCATGAGGAAACGCCCCCTTTACTCTGCCCCCCAGACCTCAGGGACGCCCCTCCCCTGATGCCAGCCAGAGTGGGGGGTGAGGAGGTGGTGACCGACCCCAGAGACACCCCGGGGGGGGGGGGGCTGGAGAGAGATGAGGCCTGCCCCAGCCAAGGGGACACCCACCCCCGTGGCACAGACCCCCCCACACCGCTGTGGGGGCTGCGGGTCGGGCACCCCGATGTCTCCACCCCCCACATCTCTGCCCCCTTCCTGCTCCAGGCCATGGCTAGTTTGGAGACCGAGGAGGAGGCTGGGGCATCCTTTGGGGGCTCATGCCCCACGACAGACCCCCCGGAACCCCTGCCCCCCGGCGCTGCATGGAGGGACCCCGAGGACAGCCCGGCGAGAAGGGGACGGAGCAGCAGTGAGCCCCCCAGCCTGGATGGATCCGATCCTCCCAGCCCGACGGAGGTGAGGAAGGGAACCCAGGAGTCCTGAACCCCAGTCCCTGCCTTAACCACTAGGCCCCCCTCCCCTCCCCCAAGCTGGGCAGAGAACCCAGGTGTCCTGACCCCTGCCCCCTGCCCTAACCACTAGGCCCCCCCATTCCCCAAGCTGGACAGAGAACCCAGGCATCCTGACCCCTCTCTGCCCCAGGCCGACCCCCTGGACCCCTTCGACCGGGAGCGTCTCTTCGACCTGCTCTTCCGCTCCCAGAGCCGGCGGCTGAACGAGCAGCGCTGCGCCCTGCCCCGCCTGCGGGGGGCGCCCTGCCGCCACCCCGCCCGGCCCTGGCACTCGCTGCCCGCCACCCCCACGGGCAGCCCGCCGGAGGCACAAGGTAAGGGATGCACCCCCCCACCTGCCCCTCCCCCCCTCCCCATGGCCCCCACCCCCCATCCCTCCCCCCATGCCCCCCTGCCTGCCCCCCTCCCCTCCCCCTGCACCCTTCAGCTCCCCCCACCCCCCTCCATCCCTCTGCCAGCTGGGAGGGTGCGGGGGGGGGGCACTGTACAGCCGGGGGGGCACAGCCGGGGGGTGTGGGAAAGGGGGGGTCATTGTCTGGGGTGGGGAGCACAGCTGGGGGGTCGCTGTCTGGGGGGGCACAGCCGGGGGGGTGCGGGAAAGGGGGTGTCGCTGTCCAGGGCGGGGGCACAGCCGGGGGGGTCACTCTCCCACCACGTCTGACCCCCCCGGCCCCCCAGGGTTGTTCTGCTCACTCACCTCACTGCAGGCCGAGCAGTTCTTCCAGCTGGTGGCCACGGCCCAGGCCCGGCGCCTGGACGACCAACGGGCCGACTTCGGGGGGGACCCCGTGGCTGAGGAGGGGGGCCAGGGCCCCCCCGAACCCTCCGACCAGGGGGAGGAGCTGTACAGCACCATCCTCACCCACCAGGTAAGGGGCAGCCCCCAAGACCCCCCCAGAAACCTCATCCCCCCTTGAGCCTCCCCAACCTCCTGGAGCCCCCACCCCCGAGACCCCCCACCCCTGAAAACCCCCCCAGAGCCCTGCCCCAGAGCCCCCGTCCCCCACACAGCACCCCCATGATCCCTGCCAGCCCCCCACCAAACCCCTGCACCCCAATGCCCCCCTCCCCTGCAGACACTAACCCCCCCGCCCCTCCCCAGAGCCAGCGGCTGGAGGAGCAGCGCAGCGACCCCCCCATCCCGCTGGGGGCCCAGGAGCTCTTCGACCTGCTGCTGCGGGTGCAGGGGGGGCGCATGGAGGAGCAGCGCTCGGACCCCCCCCCTGCACTGCTGCCCCACCGCTGTTGAAACCCCCCCATGATGGGCAGAGGAATGGGGGGGGGCCGAGACCAGGCCCAGCTTGCTGCAGGAATGGGGGAGCTCGGTGCACCCCCCCGCCTCCCCACAGATGGCTGAGACCAGGCCCAGCTCGCTGGAGGAATGCCCCCCCCCGGGCTGACACCTGGGTGCTGAGAACAGACACAGCTCACTGCAAAAATGGGGAACCCTCCCGCGCCCCAGGACACCCCAATGGAAGCCGATGGCAGAGAATGGACCCAACTCGCTGCAGGGACGGGGGCCCTGGAGAGCTCAGCTGAGAACAGGGGGTTCGGTGCATGGATATGGGACCCCCAGTCACAGCCCCACCCCCCCAGCAACGAGCGAGACCAGACCGAGGTCGCTGCAGGATTGGGGGACCCCCTGTGCTGGGGCATCCTGGCTGAGAACAGATGCAACTCATGACCCCTCTGGGGGGCTGGACTGGGGGAAGGACCAAAGCTGGTCCCCCCCCGCCTGCGCCCCACGGAGCCGCCCCAGGCGGGGGATGGGGCCAGAGACTCCGGGTTTTTGAGGATAATTCCAGATGTTTGTGAAAAAGTAAAAACTGCTGCGGCAAAGGGGGGTGACGGCCTGTGACTGGAGGGGGGGCAGGAGTGGGGGGCACCGCTTCTGGGAGGGGAGGGGGCTGGGTGGTCAGAGCGGGGAGGGTGGGAGCCAGGAAGGGTCAGTGTCACCCTGTGCCTCAGTTTCCCACTCGGGCCATCCCAGATGTTTTATCCCAGCCAGAGACAGAGGCATCAAATCTGGTTATTCTCCCAGCGGCGGGGGGGGGTGAGGGGGGTGTTTGGGGGATATAAAAATAGGGGGGAAGAACAGGTGGGGGAGCAGGGGAGGAGGGGGGGGTGTTACATTCCATAGCCCCGCCTCTTTCTGTTCCATGACATCATCACAAGGGCCCATGTGGGACAACAGAGGCGCCTGTTTGTGACATCACTTCCTTCCCATCATCATTTTTCCACTGGGTGATGTCACGTCCTGTCTGAGATCAGACCCCGCCCGCCCACCGGTTGTCAGCCTCTCGGGTGACATCATTTCCTGTCCATGCCCCCGGTTTGCACGTTGTGACATCACCATCTACCGTGTGACATCATTGCTGGACTGCAACATCAGCATCCTGTGTGACATCCACGTGTGACATCACTTCCCATCTCTGACATCATCCACCAGCACAGGAAACGCTGACAGCGCTCACTCCGCCCACCCTGTGATGTCACTGCCCCCCGTGGACACGCCCCCCCGTCTGCCCCCTAGGGGGCCAGTCAGGGCTCCGCTGACATTGGCCCCAAAGGTGCTGTGTCAGAGCGGGGGTGGGCCTGCCCTTTCCGCACCTGCCACAAGGAGGGACTTCCAGTGGGTGGAATTTCCTCCCTTCACCAGGCCCCTGTGGGTGGGACTTCCTGTTTTCCCAGTTCCTGGGGGCGGAACGTCCTGGCCGGGCTGTACTGGCTGCATGGCTGCAGGTAGGGTGGACCCCACCTTGCCCCTTACCTGGCCCCCTGGCATCCATGTCGCGTCCCTCAGGGTCTTCGGCCGGGGGTGGGGGTCAGCAGGATGCATTGTGGGACAGGCGTCCCGGCGCTCAGCTGCATGGGTGTCCGTTCCAGGCAGTCCTGGCCTGGCCGGGGGGGGGGGAGGGGACGGGGGGACTGAAGGACCCTAAAAGAGTCCCCCAGGTGTGATCATCTCCCCTCAACCAGTCCCCGTCTTTGGGGGTTCCCCTAGGAGATGCCCCCCCATATCTCAGCCCCCTGAACTGCTAGAGCCGGATCCCTGCGTATGCACCCCCACTAGCCCCACTTCCCTACCAGAGCCAGGAAAAGAACCCAGGAGTCCTGGCTCCCAGCCCCCCCCCCCCCACTCTAACCACTAGACCCCACTGCCCTCCCAGTTAGAACCCAGGCATCCGGGCTCCTACCCAGGCACCTGCACATGCACAAGAGGGGCACCTGGGGAGAGAGAACCCAGGAGTCCAGGGAGGGAGGGTGCTAGGCCCCCCATTCCCCCTGCCCCCCACCCTGCAAGCCAGCCCCTCCTCCTGTGGTCCCCCCCCACTCATGGCTCCCATCACGGTGTCCCAGGCAGGGGCCCCCCCTTCACGCAGGGATCCCGGGCACAGGTCAGACCTGGGTGGGGGGTGGACAGACAGACGGGGGCTCAGGGACCCCCCATCTCTCTATCCCGCCCCTCCCCGCCTGTCCCTCGCACGGCGGCCCTTGGCCTGGGCTAGTCCCCCAGGCGACAGAGCCCTTATCCCGGGATAATCCCCCTCGTGTGGGAGCGGCTCCATCCCCGGCACGGGCCCTTCTCCCGGGATAAAGGAGCCGTATCCTGGGTTAGCCCCTCCCCTGCAGCGTCAGGACAGGCACCGGCTGCATGGAGCCCATCTGTGATTCAGAGCGAGCTGGGCTGAACAGAGCCTGTGTAAACGGCCGTGCGAACCATGTACTTCACCGAGTACCTCCGGCCTGGCATTACCCGGCCCTGCTGGGTGTCCTGGTTTAACAGAACCGGACAAGCGAAGCGCAGCCCCGTGGCATGGCCAGAGTCCCCTCCTCTTCCCCCCCACACTGACCCCAGGACGTCACCTGCTCCTTGGGCGCAGGGCTGGCCGCGAGCAGGCATGGGGGTTTCACAGCGGGCCGCTCAGGGAAACGGGACTTTGGGCCACGTTTACACCACGGCTGCAGGTGGCTCTTCGCAGCCGTTTCCCTTCCTCCTCGTGGAAGCAGCCCGTGGCTTGGCCGCCCGCGCGCACCAGGCCCCTTCGTGCCGGGATAACGGCCCCACGCGCGGGATCGTCCCAGCAGAGCCCCAACGGGAGAGCGCTGCCCCGCCCCCGGCAGCCACCCCCCGTCATTTCCCCTTCGCCGGCGAGATGCCGTCTCCCCGCGGCCTGCGACGCCAGCACCCACGTGGCACCGCCTCGAATCAGGCCCCTGGCGGCAGCGGGGGCTGGGGGCCAGGACAACCCAGCTGGCACAGGGGACGCAGCTGGAAATGCCCTGGGAGGGGGGAGGAGGTGAAGAGCTGCTGATGCCAGCGGCCGAGGTCAGCCCCAGCAGAGGCCCCCTGGGCTCAGCCACTGGCCAAGTCATGCCTCTGTGCCTCAGTTTCCCCATCTGGACAAAGGGGTAGAATGAGCCCAACCTGCGTAATAAAGCACTTGGCGCTCTGCATCGGTATGTCTACAGAGTGTGACATCATACTCCCCCTTGCCCACATGGGGAAACTGAGGCATGGGGCAGGGACGGGACTCACGGTCACCTAGCAGAATGGTGGCTGAACGAGGAAGAGGACCCAGGAGTCCTGGGAGCCAGGCCCCCCACGCTCTAACCCAGCAGAGCCTGCCCGGAGCTGGCAGAGAACCCAGGCGTTCTGATACCCTGGCCAGTTCCCCCCCATTGCCGCCCCCCCACCCGGGACCCTTCATGTGTTGGCACGGGTTACAGCCCAGCCCGTTAATTACCTGTCACTTGGGGCACCCCTCCCCCGTCATTAGCCCCCCGTTAACGATCTGCCAGCAATTATCCCCCCTCCCCAAACGCTGCCTTTTCATTCTGTATGAATCAAATCCCGTATCAGCCTGGGCATAACCCCCGCCCCTCCCCACCTGCCCCCACAACCCGCAGCCCCCCCCCCACAGCCCCCCGCGTGCCGGGCCCTGCCCCAGCCCCCCGACAGGAGGCCGGACAATCACCGTCACCTCTCGCTTTTATTGATCCATATAAAAACAGACCCCGGGATGCAGCCCCCCAGGTCCCTCATCACAGCCCCCCCAGTCTATAAATATCCACAGGGGAGACAGTGCAGTCGGGGGGCTGGCTGGGGGGGACAGGTTCCCCCCATAGGAATGGGGGCAGTTCAGAGTAGCATGGGGGAGTCCCCCCAAGGAAGTGGGGGTCCAAGTGCTGTCCCCAGTCCATCCAGACCAGGGGACGGGGCTCCCTTGGGGCGGGGCTAAGTGCTGCCTCATGGGGGAGGGGCTGAAACTAAGGGGGCGGAGCTAGTTCTCGACCCCAGGGAAGGGCCGTGCCGGAGGGGGTGGGGCTAGGTTCATAGGGGAGGGGGGCTCTCGGTGAGGGGGTGGGGCTATTGCTCCTCAGGTAGGAGGAGCTACACAAGGAACGGGAATGAGCTCCTCACCACCAGGGGGGGGGGTAGCACCGATGTGGGAGGGGCTGACCCCAACAGGGGCGGGGCTAACCACATGTGGGCGTGGCCACTGCCAAAGTGGCATACAGAGGACATGGCTAGCCTCGTATGGGCGTGGCTCCCACCAAGGGGGCGTGGCTAGCCCAGATGGGTGTGGCTCCCCACTGAGGGGGCTTGGTTAGCCTCGTGTGGGCGTGGCTCCTGCTGTGGGGGCATGGCTAGCCCTCTCCCTGCTCCCCGAGGTAGAGCGTGCGGGGTCGGCGGAGGGAGGGCAGGGAGCGCGGGGGGCGCAGGGGGCCCCGGGCCGGGGGCCCCTGGGTGCGGTTGTCGGGTGCCTCGTGGCGGCGCAGGGAGGGCGGGACCGTCGAGCTCTTGATGTGGATCACGCGGGTGTCCATGACCTCGCAGTCGATCTGCATCATCACCTCGTAGCCCCGCGACGCGTTGTACAAGCTCTCTGCGGAGAGAGGGGCACAGCCGGCGTGGGGAGGCAGCTGGCTCGGGGGGGGGCTGAGCGTACTGGGACCCTGTGCGGCTTGGAGATGCGGCTGAGTCTGGGGTGGGGGCTGCTTATACAGGGACCCCTTGCCCTGGCTGGACACGTGGCTGGGTCTGGGGCGTGTGGGCCGGTTTTACGGGAACCCCTTGTCCATCGTGGAGACGAGGGTGGGTCTGGGGTGGGGCCCGGGGGGGCTGGTTATACCGGGACCCCCTGCCCTGGTTGGAGATGCGGCTGGGTCTGGGGTGGGACACGAGGGGGCTGGTTATACCGGGACCCCTTGCCCTGGTTGGAGATGCGGCTGAGTCTGGGGTGGAGCATGGGGTGGGGCGTGGGGGCTGCTTATACAGGGACCCCTTGCCCTGGCTGGGTCTGGGGCGCGTGGGCCGGTTTTACGGGAACCCCTTGTCCATCGTGGAGACGCGGGTGGGTCTGGGGTGGGGCACGGGGGGGCTGGCTATACCGGGACCCCTTGCCCTGGCTGGAGATGCAGCTGGGTTTGGGGTGGGGCACGGTTGGTTATACGGGGCCCCCCACCGCAGGAAGCCGGGACCGTACCATTCAGCGCCATGGCCGGCATGAGCAGCGACATCTTGGGCCGGGAGGTTTTGTTGTGGCTGATGGCTGGGAGCAGCAGGTGATCCTGGGCCCAGGAGACAGACAGACAGAGACCAGAATGAGAGACAGACAGGCAGGGAGCGCCCCTGCTGGCCCGCCCTCCCCCGTGGCTCAGCCCCAGCTCGCGCGCTCACCCTGCGGAAGGAGACCACGTAGAAGGTGTCCTCACGGCGGTCGATGGCGTCCATGAAGTCGTGCTCCGTGCGGTCGGGGCGCTGGTAGACCTGCAGCTGGCTCAGCGAGTCCCTGCAACCAGGCGCACGTCAGGGGCGCGGGCCCTGGGGGGGGGGGGGCGGGGAAAGGGACACAAGGCCCGTCCCCTCTGGGGTGCCGGCCCCGATCCTACCCCAGGGTGGGGGCCCGGCTGCCTGGGGGGAATCTGGGGCTCCTTACCTCTCCGGGCGTTCGGGGGGGCTGGCTGGGACCAACCGCGACGGGCTGGGTGCCTTCCTCTGGGGCGACCCCTGTAACCGAGATGGGGAGAACGTCAGTGGGGGGGGGTCGGGGAAACCCCCGCCCCCCCCCCCCCCAGAGGATTCTGGGTAACGCCCTGGTGCCCAGGCTGTTCCCAGCCCCACCCCTCCCTGCAGTCCAGGCCTGGCCTGGGTTACGCCCCTCCCCCCAGGGGGCGGGTCCGCCCTGGCTTGCCCCACCCCTCCAGCCTCACCTGATTGGCCCGTGGCTTGCGGGAGTGCAGGGGTTTCCTGCGGTTGATCTGGTGCCGACGCACCCAGCCGCTGAGTTCGTCCGCCAGCCTGGGGGGCCGAGAGGGAGGGTTAAATTGGGGTGCAAGAGCGGCGCCCAGGGGGATTTTGGGATACGATACCCACGATCCCTCGCGGCCAGGGCTCTGGCTGTGCAGGGGCAGGCAGGCGGGCGGGGGGTGGGGGGAGCGGCGGAGGAACTGGGGAATGCACGCCTGGGACGAAAGGGGCCGCTCCCTGCGGAACTGTGGGATACGCTACCCACGATGCTGCCGCAGTTACCCACAGTCCCTTGCAAAAGGGACCCCTGCCCCTTGGCGGCCCCCCAGGGGATTCTGAGATACGGTCCCCCAATCCCTCCAGATTCCAGGGACCCATTCCCAGGGGGGGACCCACCGAAGCGACTCGGTGCGGTTGAACTGGCGGCAGTCGGACGCCAGGAACAGCTTGTCCAGGTCCCGCAGCATTAGGTCCTTCATGCCGGAGAGGGCAGCCGTGAGGTTCCTAGAAGCAGACAGCATCGTCAGCGGGGCGGGGGGCGGGGGGGGGGGCAGAGGAGGGGGCCCTTGTGCCCTTACCTGAACCTGGTTTTGCCCCCACTGGCCGGGGTCAGCTCCTCCCGCTGGGGCGCCTGCTCCTCCTCCGCCGGCTGCTCCGCCACGCCCAGCAGGTGCCGGCGGCTCGGCCCGGCCCCCCTCTCCCGGCCTGGCGGGGCTGGCTCTACGGGCTTCTCACTGATGCTGCGGCGGGAGGGAGGGGTCAGACAGGCCTGGCCACTCCCAGGGGATTCTGGGACGTTTTACCCACAATCCACCAGGACCTCACCTGACGGGCCCGAAGCTGAAGGCGATGAAGAGCAGCACGACCATGACACAAACGATCTTCCGGTTCCCAGGGCCGAGCTTCAGCTCCCTTTTCTGGGGGGAAGGAGGGTGAGAAGGGGTGTCGGAATGGTACATTCCCGGCTGAACCACTCCCTTCCCTCCAAATATAATGGTACATCCCAACCTATCCCACCAACTTCCTCTCCCCCAAAGATATCATAATAGTACATCCCAAGTAGAGCACCCCCCTAACTAAATACTCCTTATAGTATGGTCCGTTAACTGTCTTCCTCCCCATCATAATGGTACATCTCAGCCAGCTTCTCCCTGCCCCATAGCCACAATGGTATGTCCCAGTGACTCCCCTGCCTCAAATTACAATCATAAAGGGACATTTTACCAGAGATAGATTCCCCCACACACACACTATAATGGAACCTCCCAGCAGGAATCAGAATTTCCTCCCCCCATCTCTAACATAATGGAACACCCCACCCAAGACCTGCACCCCTCTCCCCCGTTCATAATGGAATATGGAATTGGAGACACAAAACTCCCTTTTAAAAGGCATATAATGGTACACCCCAAAAGCCTCTAAATCCCCCTCCCCCCAGGGATCATAATTGAGTCTCCCATTAGACAACGCAGCCCCCCCCTCCAAGGATCACAATGGAACATCTCAGCAGAAAGCATCTACCATTTCGACCCCAGATCTGGGGGGGGCGGGGGGAGGACAGGATTTGGGATGTACCATTATGAACTCTACACAGGGAAAGAGGGGAAACAGCACCTTGCTGGGATGTACCATTATGTTTCCTGCAAGGGGAGAGGGCGGCTTCCTACTAAGACATTCCACTCTAACTCGGGGGGGACGCACCCCCCCCCCCAAAATCACTTCATGGAATGTACCATCATGATCACTAAATGGGGGACAACTTCTACCATTATGACATGAGAGCACCTTGGTTCTGAGACATACCATTATGATCCCTGCATGGGGGGGGGAGGAAAGATGATTTCTGGGATGTACCATTATGCTACCTATAGGGATCAGACATTTTCTGCCCAGTTATACCATTATGTGTCACATGTGGAGGGAATGCTTGCTGCTGGAATGTACCATTGTGGAACTTACAGGGAAGACACTAGATATTAGACTGTACCATGACCCAAAAACAGGCAGGGGATTACTACTGGCATATACCATTGTGAGCCCCATAGTAGGGGGAATGAAGACCCGGGCAGCGCTGCTCTCCCCTCCCTGGCACGCCCGCCACCCTGCTCACCTCGCCCAGGACACAGTCCAGCCGTCGCCGCAGCAGGGCGTTCTCCCGCTGCAGCCGCTCGTTCTCAGCCAGCGCCTCCCGTAAGCGGCACTCCAGCCCCTGCAGGTACTCCTTCTTCTTCCGGCGCGACTGGCAGGCTGACTCCCGGTTCTTGATCATCCGCTGCTGACGCTTCAGCACCTTCATCTAGGGGGAGGGACAGTCAGAAAAGAGGGGGGCTGCTGCTCTGGGTTGAGGGGCACCAGCAGAGCTGGGGTGGGGGGAGCCCAGGGATGAGACAGCCAGGGGCTGTGGGTTGGGAGTTACTCACGTCAATCTCTGGGTTGCAAGGTCCGAGCTGGCTCGGGGCTGGGACGATGGTTTTGGCCTCAGGTTTGGGGGCGGTGGGTGGGGGCCTGGACGGGGGCCCCTCTGTCCCCCGGGGCTGCACCTTGAGGAGCCCCGACAGCGGGAGGTGCAGGAGGTCGCTCTGGGCGATGACGACAGGTGGGGCTGGGACTGCTGCGGAGAGGAAATGTTAGTGTCCAACGCATGCACCAGCTCCGTGTCCCAGCCCCCACCCCGAGTCAGCCCGCTGCCCGCCCCCTATCCTAGCCCCCACCCTGACTCAGCCAGCCCCCCGCCCCGTGTCCCAGCCCCACCCCAAGTCAGCCAGCTCCCACCCCGTGTCCCAGCCCCCACTCCGAGTCAGCCAGCCCCCGCCCAGTATCCCAGCTCCCGCCTTGTGTCCCAGCCCCCTGCTCCATGCCCAGCGCCCCTGCAGGGAAAGGCCCCGTGCCCCATTCCTGGTACCTATCCCGGCTGGCTTGAGGGGCTGGGGCTGGGCTCCGGGCACCGGCTGCAGCAGGATGGTTGGGCTGTGGGTGGCCGTGGGCTGCACAGGGACGGCGGCCACCACCACTGGCTTTGGCTGGATGGGCGGCTTCCGGCTCAGGACGGACTCAGCCTTGACAGGAGTCACGGGCTTCCCTGTGAGAGAGTGATGGACTTGCCCAGCGTCCTCTGCTGGCCGGGAGTCACTGGTCCCCCACCGCAGCCAGCCCCCCACCCTAAAGTGCCCCATGCTGGCCAGACCGGGGCTGGGGCTGGAGTCATCGGGAGCCCTCCCCACCAGGTAGCCCCGCCCCGCCCCCCAGCGCTGGTTACCTTGCGCTGCCTGTGTCTCCGGCGCCGGCACCAGGCTGATCTGTACGGTGCTGATCGGGGGGGCCAGGACATCCCCAAACATGCAGGGCGGGGTCGGGGGGTGCTCGGCCTTCACTCCCATCACGTCATCTGGGCTTGCAGCCTGGGGGGGAGCACAGAGCTGAGTGCAGGGGCTGAGAGCTCGGGGCCATCTCCCAGGCCATGGGGGAGGCACGTACCTGTCCCGGGGAGTCAGAGCTCATGGAGAGGACGGAGGAGTCCGAGCAGTGGGAGGAAGCGGGAGACACGGGCTCGGACTTCACCTGGAGGTCTGCACAGGGGACGGAAGGGGGTTAGAAAATAGTCCCTCACAGATATCCCTCCGCCCCCTATGGCCATCCCGCCCTGGGCAGCCCCATGGCACAGATATCCCTGCCCCCCCCACAGTCATTCCCCCCACCCCACGGGGAAGCCCCACAGTACAGATATCTCTGCCCATCACCCCAAGTGGAAGCCCCCTCACACCCACACAGATCTCCCTCCGCCCCTCTCTTGCCATCTGTCCCAAGCGCTGGGGGGCAGGTGGGCTCACCTGGGAAGAGGCTGGTTGGCATCTGGTCCCAGGGCGGCTCAGGGGGGCTGGTGTCCATGCCCAGGTCAAAGCCATCGTCAAACTGCAGGGGGAAGTGGGGAGATCGGGGGGGGAGGAGTGGGGGTCAGCAGTGTAACTCCTCCAGGGGGTCCAGCCTGGCGGCCCCGCCAGGTACAGAGAGACCCCCTCTGAGGGGGAGATGAGGCCATGCTGCCCGGGGGGTGAGAAGTGGGGGGCCGAAGGAGCAGGGCAGGGGAAGGGCTCACCATAGCATCGGGCTCCAGGCAGGAGAAGAGGGCTGGCTCGTCCCCATCGTCCAGGCAGCTGTAGAGAGCCGCGTCTGGGGGGGCGGGAGGCGAACGGGGAGCTGTCAGTCCCCCTCCTGCAGCCCCACCCCCTCAGCCCTCCATCCCCTCCCACTCATCCCAGCCCCACCCCCTCAGCCCCCCAGCCCCTCCCACTCATCCCAGCCCCACCCCCTCAGCCCCCAGCCCCTCCCACTCATCCCAGCTCCACCCCCTCAGCCCCCCAGCCCCTCCCACTCATCCCAGCTCCACCCCCTCAGCCCCCTAGCCCCTCCCACTCATCCCAACTCAGCCCCCTAGCCCCTCCCACTCATCCCAGCCCCCCAGCGCCTCCCCCATCCCAGCTCCACCCCCTCAGCCCCCCAGCCCCTCCCACTCATCCCAGCTCCACCCCCTCAGCCCCCAGCCCCTCCCACTCATCCCAGCTCCACCCCCTCAGCCCCCTAGCCCCTCCCACTCATCCCAGCTCCACCCCCTCAGCCCCCTAGCCCCTCCCACTCATCCCAACTCAGCCCCCTAGCCCCTCCCACTCATCCCAGCTCCACCCCCTCAGCCCCCAGCCCCTCCCACTCATCCCAGCTCCAGCCCCTAGCGCCCCAGCCCCGCCCACTCATCCCAGCTCCTCCCCCTCAGCCCCCCAGCCCCACCCCCTCACAGACCCCCGCCCTCCGGCCCACCGCGCCCCCCACTCAGGCCCCGCCCACCCCAGTCCTCGCTGCTCAGCAGGTTGTCGGCCAGGAAGCGGCCGGAATCGCGGAGTAGCAGCAGCTCCGGGGCCAGCGCCGCCATCTTCCCCAGGCCCCGCCCCCTCTCGCTGCCATGACAACCGCCACACCCAATCGCAGCGCTGAGTCAGCAGCAACAGCCAATGACCGCGCGGCGGAAGCGGTGCCCGGGAGATATCAGCCAATGGGAAAGCGCCTTCCGCCTCCGCAGCTCGGGTATGGGCGTGGCTGAGGCAGCATGGCCAGGGCGGCGCACGCGCAGAACGGGGACACTAGGGCGAAGCGTTTCAGAGCGCCTGCTTACAGAGCGATAGCCTCTAACTGCGCATGCGCGAGAAGGAGCAGCTTTGATGCGCATGCGCGACACAGGGGGCGGTGCAGCAGCTCCTGCGACAGGCTGCAAAGGGCGCATGCGCTAAGCGGCAATGCGCATGCGTGATTTTAACAAAAAGCCTGGCTCGCCCGGCCGTCTGTAGTGCGCGTGCGCCTGGGCGCAGTGCCTTCTGGGACATGCCGTTCCAGACCCTGACGCCCTTAAATGGCCAGTAGCAGCTGATGCCCCAGAGCGGCTCCCACCGGGACTCCCCCCACCAGCCTCGTTCCCACCCGCACAGGACGCCAGCCATTGGCCAGAGCTCCTGGGTGAGGTCACAGCTTGCTGTGATGTCATCAACACGCCACATGCTGACATCATCACTCTCCATGTGACATCACCCTGTGCCCACATGTCACGAGGTCGTGTGACATCAGCACATCCCCCATGTCCCCTCCCCTGAGCCAACCCAGCCCCCACCCTTGGACCGGATCAGGGCAGGTGCCCCCCAGAGGGGACAGGCCCCTCCCCCATTCCCTGCCCCTCCCCCTGCAGCTGCACCCCCCACACTAACCCTCCCACGTTCCTTTGCACGACAGCCTCCCAGCCCCCGCCTGACTGTGAAGGCCTTGGGGGTTCAGCGAGGGGTCGGGGGCTCGGGTCCCTCCTCGTCCTGGGAGTGGCCAGGTGACCTGTCATTCACCCCTCGCTGACCCCACCTCCAGCCTCGGGAGGGGGCCCCCCCTGCAATGTCACCAGGGGGGGCGGCCTCCCGGGAGACAGAGTCCAGTGGCGCCAACGCTGGTCGGGGCGACATTGCTGGGGTCCCCTGCGGAGGGAAGAAAGGGGGTGTCTTGGGAGTTAACAGGCACCTCCAAAACCCACTGCACTCCCCTGCTGTCTCTCCTCGTGGGGCCCCCCAACACTGTCCCCAGCAGTCTCCCACTGGGCTGCGCCCCCCAATATATACTTGGGGGCAGAAACCAGCGCCGGCGGGAAGGTTGGGGTACAGAGCAGTGAGACGTGCATGGTGCAGGAGTCCCCCCACGTAGCCGCTGGGGGGGGGCACCTCGACCCTGCAGTGAGTCTGTGGGACATTTCCCAAGGAAGTGGGAGGATGGGTGCCTGGCACTGGGGACCCCAACATTTCCACACACCCCACACGTGGTGTGACTCCCAGTGACTCCATCCCAGCATGCACCCTGGTTATGGCCCCCCAAGTTGGAGGGGTGGGTCTTTGGGGGGCAGGGCAGGGAGTCTGGGGTGCACCATGTAGGGACATGAGGGGCTATCTCAGGGGTGCTGTATAAAGGGGTGCATTATAGGTGAACTTGGGGAGGATAAGGGAGTACTGACAAGTTATACAGGGGCAGTATGTGGGGGGCAGAATTAGGGGTTAACCTGGGAGGATGGGGGAATTTGGGGTGCTGAATAAAGGGGGGATTTGATTGGGGAACTCAGGGACCATTTGGGGGCATAAACTGGGGACCCCAAGAGCTGGGGGGGCACAGAAATAAGCTCATGGGGCAGAAGAGGGGGATTTAGGGGTGCAGAATTTGTGGGCAGACAAGGAAGTTTTAGGGTGCACTTCACAGGGGTGAGGGCACCCCACCGGGACCCAGCTGGCTTTAAGGATCCCTGAGGAGGGTGGGGGGTCCCTTCAGCAAAGAAAGGGGGTGCACTTACCTAGGGTCCTGCACCACCTGCACCCCACTATCCCTGCAACGGGGGGCCCAGGCGCCCCAGGGGCGTCCCCACGGACAGACGAGGCGATTTTCCGCATCCCATAGCAGCAGGCTGCCGGGAGAGAGCCAGGGGTGATCGGGGGGGCCACGCACCCCTTCATCATCCGCCCCGCCCAGTCAGACCGGACTGCACACACCCCTCAGCTAGGCGCTGGCGCTGGCGGGATTTAAATAAACTTGGAAGGGGCGGGGCGGAGGGAGCAGAGGATCCTGGGAAATGTAGTCTTCAACACTAACCCCCCGGGGGGGGTTCCCCGTTAGCCCCCACCCCCTCATCCCTGGACGCCGGGGTTCATGCCCCTCCCCCTCTCTGAATTAGGGGTACAACCCCTCCCAAAGCCCCTCTTCCCCGGACGCCGGGGTTCACACCCTGCCCCTCCCCCTGAACGAGGGGCAGTCTCCCCGCCTGTACCCCACCGTGCCCTGCCCCCCCGCCGTCCCAGCCCCCCACATCTTCTGCCCCAACTTCCTCTGCCCCCCAATCCTGGGCTGCCCCACCCCCCCAGCTCTCCCCAGCCCCCCCCGCGGGGGGGTTTGGGGGAAGCCCCCCAGATCATCGGCTGCTTTTTAACGAGCTGATGCAGCAGGGACCCCCCGGCCTCCCTCTTTGTTGGGGGGCGCGGGGGGGGCTGGGCCTTGTTCCGCCCCTCCCCCAGGCTGGACCCGGCAAATCAGCGGGGCGGGGCCAGCCCTAGGAAGTGATGCAAGGAAGGGGGGGCAGCGGGGGACGGGCGATCAAGACCCGAGCACGGCTGGATTCCCCCCCCCGCCGGTGAGAGGGGCCGGGGGTAGCTGGGGGGAGGGGCGGGCCCAGGACGCCAGGGTTCTTTGGGGAGGTGTGGACTGGGTTAATGGGGGGCGGGGCTGCCTGGTTCTTGCCGGGGGAGGGGCTGGGAGCCAGGACACCTGGGTTCTCTGGGGTTGGGGGTTGGGAGCCAGGACACCTGGGTTCTCTGGGGTTGGGAGCCAGGACGCCTGGGTTCTTTTTAACCCTACCCACCCACCCACCCTCTGCTTCACAGGACCTGCCTGCCACTGAAGCCCTAGCCCCGCCTGGCTGCATTTGGGGGGGGCCGTGCCAGAGGCTCCTGCCCCCCCGATTGGCCGAAGGCAGATGGAGGCAGCAGAAGCGGCCAATGGGCCGAGCGCGGCCAGGGGAGGTGCTGAGTCCCCGGGCGTGGGGCGAGAAGAGGACCAGAGGGAGAACTTTGCCCCGCCCTCCTCTGGCGGGGGCCTCCCCTGGATGTCCCCGGACGGTGCCTTCACCAAGCGGGTCCGGCAGCCGGGCGTGGGGCTGGACAAGCCGACGCCGGGGGCCCAGTGCCGGGTCCTTCTGGAGGCGCCGCCGGGGGCGCCCCTGGGCTACCCCACCAACCGCTGGGCGCAGCTGGAGCTGGGCGAGGGGGACGGCGCCTGGGACGGGCTGGTGGACGCCTGCCTGGAGACCATGGTGCCCGGGGAGCAGGCGGAGCTGTGGGCGCCGGGGGGCCCCGTCCTGGGCCTGAGCCTGGCCTCCTTCGCCCCGGCGCCGGAGCCCTGGCAGCTGTGTCCGGCCGAGAAGTGGGCGCTGGCCCGGCAGCACAAGGAACGTGGCACCGAAAAATACCGAGCCGGGGAGCCGGGGGCGGCCGCCCGGCGCTACGCCCGGGCCCTGCGCCTGGCCATCGCCGCCGGCCCGGCCCCGCCAGACGCCGAGCACGCCCGCCTGCGGGCCGACTTGCACGCCAACCTGGCCGCCTGCCAGCTGCGGCTCGGCCAGCCCACCCACGCCGCCCGCAACTGCACCAAGGCCCTGGCGCTCTGGCCCGGCCACGCCAAAGCCGGCTACCGCCGCGGCCTGGCCCGCGCCACCATGAACGACCTGGAGGGGGCGGCTGAGGACTTCCGGGGGCTGCTGGCGGCCGAGCCGGGCAACGCGGCGGCCCGGCGGGAGCTGGAGAGGGTGGGGCGGCGGGCGCGGGAACGGGACGCCCGCCTGGCGCAAGCCTTGACCAAGCTCTTCTCCTGAGCCTCGCCTCGGCGGGTGGGGTGGGGCAGGGCGGGGCGGGGCACGGGGGCCCGGATCCGGCTCCAGGGCGGGCACCAGCTGGCTCAGGGGGGCAGGGAAGGTTCGTCAGTGGCGGTAATAAAACGAGTTCGCTGAACTTCAGAGCAAGGTTGTGCCGTCGAAAGGAGAAAATCCTGCGGTCGGAAGCAGGTCCCAGCTCAGGCCGTGCCAAGGGGCCGCGGGCAGCCACCTGTGCTGATTGGCTGGTGGACGTATGGGGCGCAGAGGGCAAAGGTCAAGGCCCAGCCGAGAAGGTGGCGGCGCGTGTGGGGGTCGGAGGTCAGTGGGGCAGCCCCCTGGGATCAGAGGCCAAACGTGGGTGGCCCCCAGGGAAGATGGTGTCTGTTGGGTCAAAGGTCACCGGACGTGGGCGGGCCCAGGGGCTGGACTGAGTCAAAGGGCAGATGCCAATCACCTCTGGGGTCGAAGGTCACAGGCGTTGGCCAGTCCCACGGCCCGCACCCAGGGTCTCCCGCGTGGGCACATTTTGGAGGCCGTGGGCACCGTTCCCATGGCTGGGTTGGAGGGGGGTGGCCGTGTGCAGGGCGCTGTGCACGGCCGCCGGCTGCTGCTGCATTGCCTGGGGGTGGGGAGGATAACGGGGGGTCGGGCAGGGGGTCCCCTCTGAGGGGCTCGGACTTGGGGAGTTGCCGCAGGAGGCAGGGGTGCTGCAGGACCTCGGTCCCATAGCCCCATAAGCGGGCCCCACCCCACCCCTGGAGGCAGCCCTACAATCCATCATGTGCCCCTCAGGGAGCTGCCCCCATGCCTGGGACAGCCGGGAACCATGGAGTGCTCCTCACTCCCGACCTGCAGTCCCTGCTCCCCCCAACCCTGCCCCCCCAGCTCTGCCACTGCCCCTCACTCCTGACCCACAGCCCCTGCTAGCCCAGCCCTGCCCCCCCAACTCTGCTGGTGCCCCTCACTCCCAACCTGCAACCCCCCAGCCCAGTCCTCCCCGCCTAGCCCTGCACCAGGGACTCCCTTCTGCCACCTGTGGCGAGTGTAACCCCATTGCCCACCACCAGCCAGGCGCCCCCAGGGCTGGATTGGGGCTGGCCCCATGTCCCCCACCCCGGTTCCCCTGCTGCCCGGCCAGGCCCAGGAACCAGCCGCGTCTCTGTACCAAGACAGTTTTATTGACCCAGGTCACTTGCAAACAGAAACATCAGCACGTCCTGGAGAGAGGAACTGGGGGGCTGGGGGCGCACGGGCAGGGGGGCCATCACAGGGGCCAGGGCCATTTAGAGGGGCTACAATGGGCCATGCAACATTGTGCTCCCCCACATATACACACCCAGCTCTGCTGGTGCCCCTCACTCCCGACTTGCAGCCCGGCCCATCTGGGGTCACTGCAGGAGATGGCTTGGTTTTTGGGGGGCTGTCCCTGCTGGCAGAGGTTTCGGGTGGGGTGATTTAGGAGGACCCCGACAGTGACTCGGGCAGGGGGGTGACGTGTCAGCGTCACGCTGTAGAAAGGGGGTTTATTTCATTTCTGTTCACAGCCGGGGGGGTCCTTAATATATTGGGGTTTGCGCCCCCCCATCTGCAGCAAAACGTTCATGTGGGAGGGGCAGTGGGGAAAGGCTGAGACTGAAGAAAGAGGGCGGAGCCTGTGCTGAAGAAGGCGGAGCCAATTGGGGAGAAGGTCAGGGTGTGGGTGAGCAATCAAGGCATGAAGATATTGGGGGGCTGAGTGGTCAGCTGGGGAAAGGGGCGAGACCAAGCCTCAGGAATACCTATAAAGCAAGCAAGGAGTACGGCCTGAGGCAATGGGGCGTGGCCTGATCATGTGGGGGCGGAGTCAGACCCAGGGTTGCGGGTGGAGGAAATATGGTGGTTGCAAAGGATCATGGGTAGCATTCGGGGAGCACGGGGGAGGGGAGCCAAAGGGGCAGGGTCTGAGGCTGGAGGGGGGAGCTTGTTCCCTGGAGCCAGAGGCAGAAGGTTGCTGAGGGAAAATTACGGTTGCAAAGGATTATGGGTGCTGCTCAGTTGCCGAGGGGGGTGGAGCCAAAGCTGCCAGTGGGGACAAGGGGCAATGGTTGCAAAGGATGATGGGAATGTTGCTGGTGGGCGAGGGGTGGCTGAGGGGGCGGAGTCAGAAGCGCACCGGCGAGGGATGCAGGCGGGCGTCGCTAGGGGTCCCAGTCGTTGTCGTGGTGCTGCGCGGCGATGATGATGACGACGGTGAGGATGGTGCACAGCACCATGGCGGCGATGCCCACGGCCAGGCTGATGAAGGAGAAGTTCCGGGCCTCGCGGGAGGCGATCTCGGCCGACACGATGTCTCCCCTCGCCACGGCCGTCCGCACCTGAGGGGCACATGGCGTCGGGGCGGGGCACCACATCCCCCCGTGCTGCCCTCTGCCCCCCAATGGCCCCGCGCCCCGACCATGGCCCCCTTAGCTCCCCACACCGCCCCAAACCAGCCCCCACACTGCGCCCTGTACCCCCAACTCCCCCCGCTTCTCCTCCACCCCACATCGCCCCAGCCCCGGCATCCCCCTTGCGCCCCCCAAACCTCCCAGGGACCCCGCTGACCTGCACGGCCTTGATGATGGCGATGATGCCTGTGGGCCAGAAGCAACAGATGGTGGTGAGCACCGCGATGGGCAGGTAGTCGTGGGGCGGCCGGCGTGGCTCCAGGATGGCGATTCCTGGGGGCATCTGGGGAGGTGAGACCCCCGGGGGTGGGGGAGCGTTGGTGGGAGGGTACGGCTGGGGGGAGAGAGAGAGTTAGATGGGGAATCTCCAGCTGGGGGGAAGCCACACCCACTCTTGGGAAGCCCCAACCCCCAGCAGTAGGATAAGGCCCCCCCCCAGCAGCAGGGAATAATCCCCATCCCAGGGAAGCCCCGCCCCCCAGCAGTAGGAGGAGCCCCGCCCCCCAGCTGCAAGGGAAAGCCCCGCCCCCCAGCCGCAGGCAGGGGACCCCCCACTCACCGTGCCTACGGGGTACACCGGGACATAGGCCGTGCAGGGCTGCAGCTGCACAGGGTAGCCAGGGTGCATGTAGCCCCCGATGGGCAAGGTGCCCATGGGTGGGTGCGTCTGGACCATGTACCCCTGGGGGGTGCCGTTGAACTGGGTCTCCTGCATGTAGGGGTCGGGGGGCAGGCGCGGCAGGGTGGCTGAGTGGTGGTGGGGGGGCCGGGGCAGGGTGGCTGAGGTGGGGGGCGGCCGGGGCAGGGTTGCCGCCCCCCCGAGGCGGGGCAGGGTGGCGGTGCCTGAGTGGGGGGGCAGGTGCGGGGGATCATTGTATCCAGGGATGAGGGGGGCATTGCCGGGGGCAGCGGGCGGGGGAGGGGGTGGCTGCAATGGGGCGTTGTAGGGAGGGGGGGAGGTGTGAGGGCCAGAGTCCGGTAAGCCTGGGAAAGAAAGGGGGGAGGGTTAGAGACACTCTGTATATACGCACAGACAGCACCCCATATATGCAGTGCCCCCATATACACAGACAGTGCCCCTATAGATGCACACACTGTGCCCCCATATACACACAGACAGTGCCCCTATATACGCACACACTGCGCCCCTATATACGCACACACTGCGCCCCATATACGCCCGCCCCCTCTAGCCACACACAGAGCGCTCCCTGGTGAGGGGAGCTCTGGGGGGCCCGGCCCAGTGGGGCAGGGGAGTGGGGCGAGTGCTCCCCGGAGGTTCTCGCTCTCCCCCGAGCACTGATCCGGCTCCACTCTAGTTTTTAGGTCACCTTCCTGGCTCACTGGGGCTATTTATAGAGCAAGAGACACAGCGCCCGGGGGAAGGAAACAGAGTGATGGAGAGAAACGCAGGATGTAGGGGGGAGCGGGACGGACGGACGGATGGGTGGATGGACGGATGACCCCCCCAGACACAAACACAAAGCTCCGCCAGTGCCCCTCCATCCTGACCTCCCCACTGAATGGCCGCGGGGGCATTTGGCTGGCGCTGGGCAGGGAGACCCGCCCGCCCCCCAGGGTCCCGAGCCGCAGCTCGACCGCCTCCACCGCGCATGAGGCATCTCTGGATCAGTCCCTGGCAGAGAAGGCCAGAGACGGGGACTTGGCTGGGGGTGCAGCGGGCCCGCAGCTCCCCCCAGGGCAGGGATGAACCTCTCCGTACACACCGCTCCGTAATGGGCAGGGCAAAAAGCTGCCGTCGCAGTGACCCGTGCCTGAGGCCTCACGCTGTCTGGACAGACACATCCAGGACTCGCTGGGCACTGCAGGGCAGGGCTTTTCTCCCTGCGGTTTGCGGCCCCCTGGGTCCCACGGCCTACGTCCAAGATTCCCAAGGCGCCCGGGCCACCCTTCGAAATGTCTTAGGGGTCCACAAATGAAAAACAGTTGAAAGCCACCGTGGCAGATGACAATCTCCTAACACAAAAAGTGTTGCAGCCAAAACAGGGGTATTGTGTACGGACCCTGTCTCGACAGACACAGGGCCAGTTTCTCAAAGCTGAAAGCGGTGATGAGCCAAATCAACTGGAAGGGAGAATTTCATCAGAATAATGTGAATGATAATTAGGAATCATTTGCCAGATGCCCAAACAGCCACAGCTGAGAAAGGGGGCCGCACTGGTTAAAAAGCCAACTCGGCTTAGAGGGGAAGTGCAGGAAGTTATAAAAAGAAAACAGAACAAATGGAAAAGAGGAGAAGTTGATAGTAATGAATATGAATCAGAAACTAGGAACTGTAGAAAACTGATAAAGGAAGCAAAAGGACACAAGGCAAAGTATGACTGCAGAATTAAGGGCAATAGGGGGTATTTAAAAACATATTAGCAATAAAAAGAATCCTGATAATGCTATTTGCCCGTTACCAGATGGAAATGGTAGAATTATCAATAATAATACAGAAAAGGCAGAAGGGTTTCAATAAATATTTCTCTGTTGGGAAAAAAAGCCAGATGAAATTGTCGTATTAAATGATGATGATGATGATGATGAAGAATCATTTTCCGTTCCACTGTCATCTCAGGACGAAGTTAAACAGCAGCTACTCAAGTTAGACACTTTTAAATCAGTAGGTCTAGATAACTTTCTTCCAAGCAATTAAAAAGAGCCGGCTCAGGAGATCGCTGGACCATCAATGTTGATTTTCATATGCTTTGGAACCACCAGGGACGTTCCAGAAGGCTTGAAGAAAGCTAACGCTGTGCCAATATTGGAAAGGGGTAAACGGAACAACCTGAGGAATTATAGATCTGTCAGTTGACACTGATCCAGGCAAGATAATGAAGTGTCTGATTCCGGGACTTGATTAATAAAGAATTAAACTAGCATAATATATGTAGTGGCAATGACATTGGGGTCATGGGAAATAGATCTTGTCAAACTAACTTGATATCTCTTTGCCCATGAGATGACAAGTTTGGTTGATAAAAGTAATAATCTTGGCAGGATTCGATTTCTGTCGGTAAATGGTGATTTCACCACACCCCCCCAAACTGCTGAAAAGATATTTCCATTGATGATCAAATTTGCAGACAGACAAAGTAAGAAAAAAATGCAGCTTGAGAACTTGTACTAGAGTTTGACTGACGCATATTTACTTTGGGGATTCTGACGTGATGTTGACAATGTGTGTTTTAATGGTTATAAAGGTTTAACTTTTTAAATCTAAACGTTTACTCTCATTGAATAATTATTGTCTGCCCCCCACGTATGCCCCTGATAATTATATGCAACTGTGAAAATGTACATCGATAAACATCACAAAATTCTTAAAATCCCATAATTCTGCGCAAATGTGACTATTTAAATTGATAAACATATTTTAAACATTAAATAAATCAACATTGATATTATCAAAAAATGAAACTCTTAATTCTGCCAAGCCCAGTCAACGCCTTGATGTCAAATACGTGGCTTTCCATAAGGCGGTTGACTTGGTACCACACGACATTTTACAAAACCAGAAGGGCACAAAATCAACATGGATAACAAAGTGGCCGACCATTCCCTGGGGAAGACAAAGTGAAAACAGGGAAAGCCTGTGGGTGTGACAGCGCCTCGCCGGAAGTACCACAACATCTTGGGAAGAAACACCAGCACGGGCCATCCATCACCAGGTTGCTCATCCTGCAGGATCGCCGAGACGTGGCAGAAAGCTAAGGCAAGGACACCAGCCTTCAGCAGCCAGGCCTCATCCAGCATCACTCCTGAGTTGTGGCTACCAGCTCCCTCGGAGAATCACGCCCATGGCAAGACTCCTTTGGAGTGATGATCGGGCAGATTTCTGACCCAAACGAAGCACCTGTGCCCAAGCACTGGCACTTGCCACATGAACTGAGAGGATTTCAGGAAAAGAAGCAAACTGGGGCTGTCTTTTTCTGACGTGACAGCAGCCGGTGACATCAGCTGGTGCACTGGTCTGCTGCCACGATGCCAGGAGTTCCTCCTCGATGGGCTGTTGTGGCAGCTGAGTTGATGCTCCCAGGTAGATGTTTCCAGGTGGCTCTGAGCCACTGACAAAGCACCCGGAGAGTCCAGAAAACCAGGCTCGGTGCCGGCACCACCCAGTCACCTGCCAGACACCATCTGATGACATCTGCTTGGCCGCAAGGACCGTGGCCGCCGAAAGGTTGAAAGAACCTGGAGTCACCGGTGACCGTTGCAAGAAATGCAAATGAGACTGAAGCCACGTGCCTCAAAAATCATCTATACCCTGCTCAGAGCCAACCCGAGCTTCGCTTCTTTTCGAGTGGTGAGCAGTTGGCACACAAACCCAGGCCAGCGTACCTGGCGCTCACGCGTCCCTGCACCCGTGCACAAATGCCAGCTCACTAAAGCAGCTCAGAAGACCACAAGCAGAAGCTGGCTGCGGAACGCACGCAGGGATCCCTCGGTGCCAGGGTGCAGCCGCCGCATGGACTGGGGCTCGCCCTCTGCTCTTCGGGCAGCGGATACCGCAGGCCAGTTTGGTGAAACTCTTTGCACGCCAGACTAACGGGCGCACCGCTCAATGAGCCCCCGGGAATTATCACGGGTGCCTCTGGAGCCAGCGTAACACGTTCAGGGTGACGTGGTTCACGGGGCCGAGACCAACCAGGCCATCGGGTGCTGGGGACGGACGCCACTCTTCACGCTGGGCTCCCTGGGGACTTCCCTGCCGAACACTGTGGCCTCAGAGGCCACTGATGGGCTCGAGCCCATTTTGCATTCCCCCCCCCGCCCAAACTTGGCCTTGCCTCACGTCATTGATAGCTAGTTGGGCACTGGCTACGTGCCAGGCCTCAAAACGTCAGCGTAAACAAGGACTTCTCATCGAGCTGCTGCGTTTCCACCGGGGCCCGGCAGAAATCGGTTCCTGGCCTCCGCAAACGCATGCTTGTATCGGCGACAGAAGGAAACATAAAATGGTCACTAATCAAAGTCGCAGGTGACACAAAAACCAGGGGAGCGGGCAGTAATGCAGAGGACAGGTCATGGACGCAGAGCAGCCTGGATCGCAGGGTAAAGAGCCGCGCGCAAACAACCTGCCTTTATACAGCTACGGGTAAACGTGTCCACCGAGGGGCCAGGCGTGTCGGCCGCACGTACAGGCTGGCCTGGGAAGCTGGGCTCTGAAGCACATCGGCGCTGGCGGAGAACGGGCGGAAGAGTGCAGCGCTGGGGCTGAAAGGCTAACGCCGTCCTGGGAGGCAACAACGGGCGTCTCGAGTACGTGCAGAGAGGGGCTTTCCCCTCTGGATTTGGCCCCTGTGCAACCTGGGCTGGTTCCGGCGCCCATAATTCAGGGAGGTGCCAGCTGGAGAAGGGCTCCGATCACGCTTCGCACAGAGCCGGGGAACGGGGCCATGAGCCCTGGCTGGCGGCACTGACTGGGAGAGCAAATCTTCCCCGACAGATCCCAGCCCGGGGACGATTCCCCGAGGGTCGTGGGGAGGCTCCAGCCCAGCTGTGGTTAAATCGCCCTGGGCCGGGGAGCCGTGGGGGGCCAGGGAGCCACAGGGGGCCGGGGAGCTGCTCTCTGGCCTGGGCACAGGGGCCCTGCTGGCCTCAGGTCGATGAATGTATGAACCTCCACCATCCCCCCACCCCGCTCACCCCCCACCTGTTCTCCCATTCTGCCCCCCCATACCTCCGCCCCCATCCCGTCACTGCTCACCCCGCACCTGTTCTCCCATCATCCCCTGCTCCACTCCGCCCTCTACCGCCCCCATTCCCCATCCCCAGGCCCACTCGACCCCCATCTCCGCTTCACTCCCACACACACACCCCATCTCCATCCCTGCCCCCACACCTGCCCCCATTCCCCGTTCTCCCCCACCCCATCCCCACTCCCACATTTCCCTCACTGCCCCCCACCTGTCCCCCATCCCCACACAGCCACCCCCTTTCCCTATCACTGCCCCCCACCTGCCCCCCACCCCCACACAGCCACCCCCTTTCCCTATCTCTGCTCCCCGCACCTGCCCCCCCTCACCTGTTTTCTCACTGCTCATGGTGCGGGGATGGATCTGCTCCGGCTCTGTTCCTGCGAAGCAGCCAGGCTGGGGGGGGGAGGAATCTAGCAGCAGCAGCTGTAGCGTCACCGCCTCCCCCCGCCCAAACCGAGCTGGTACCCGGATCCCCCCCCCCCCCCGCCAACCAGCGCCGGGGCTGCGGAGAGAGGGAACAAAACAGGCAAAGGGGGAGGAGTGAACAGAGCCTCCCCCCGCACGCCGCCCACATGGCCCTGCGGTGCCCCTCGCTCCCGACCCACAGCCCCCTGCCAGCCCAGCCCTGGACCCCCAGCTCCGTGGGTGCCCCTCACTCCTGACCCACAGCCCCCTGCCAGCCCGGCCCTGGGCCCCCAGCTCCGTGGGTGCCCCTCACTCCTGACCCGCAGCCCCCTGCCAGCCCGGCCCTGGACCCCCAACTCTGCCAGTGCCTCTCACTCCCAACCCACAGCCCCCTGCCAGCCCGGCCCTGGACCCCCAACTCTGCCAGTGCCCCTCACTCCCGACCCACAGCCCCCTGCCAGCCCGGCCCTGGACCCCCAGCTCCATCAGTGCCCCTCGCTCCCGACCCGCAGCCCCCTGCCAGCCCGGCCCTGGACCCCCAACTCTGCCAGGGCCCCTCACTCCCGACCCACAGCCCCCTGCCAGCCCGGCCCTGGACCCCCAACTCTGCCAGTGCCCCTCACTCCCGACCCACAGCCCCCTGCCAGCCCGGCCCTGGACCCCCAACTCTGCCAGTGCCCCTCACTCCCGACCCACAGCCCCCTGCCAGACCAGCCCTGGACCCCCCAGCTCCATGGGTGCCCCTCACTCCTGACCCGCAGCCCCCTGCCAGCCCGGCCCTGGACCCCCAACTCTGCCAGGGCCCCTCACTCCTGACCCGCAGCCCCCTGCCAGGCCAGCCCTGGGCCCCCCAGCTCTGTGGGTGCCCCTCACTCCCGACCCACAGCCCCCTGCCAGCTCGGCCCTGCCTTCACAGCTGCAGGTGAGGAACTGAGCCTCACAAACCTCGTGACACTGGTGGGCTCCCCAGGCAGTCGGGGCTGACCCCATGTCTCCAGGGCAGCGCTGGGGGGCTGTGCTGCAGGGAATGGGGAGGAAGTGGGGGGCAGGGCCCCCGCAGGACTAACACCAGCCCAAATCCTAAACCTGCCCCAGAAAGAGCAATAAACCAGCCCCGTCACTCCCCAGTGACCCTACAATAACAAACCAGGTCGAGCACGGCCCGTTACTGCCCGGTGACCCTACAATAACAAAGCCAGGTAACCCGGGTCACAGCCCACGAAGGCAGCAATGGGTACGGGGGGGGGTCACTCGGGGGTCCCTGCGTATCCCTGGGATGGTAGGGGTTGGGGGGTCGACCCGTGGGACCTGCCCCCCCTCAGCCCAGACCCCGATCACTCGCGACTGGGGGGCGCTGGGGCGACCCACGAGGGGTCCAACCTGACGCAGATGCCCCCCCCCCATGAGCGCAGGGCAAGGGCCACTATGGGCAGCCCCCCCGGGGCACAGCTGGGCTCCCCTCCCCCATAACCACCCCTCAGGTGACCGTTGGCCCCTCCCCCCTCGCGCCGCTTCCCCGCCCGCTTCCCGCCCTTTTTCATCGCGCGGCCCGGGCGGCTGACTCTGCCCGGCAACTAGTGACCGCGCACTGGGCGGCGGCTCCTGATTGGCTGCCCGCCTGAGCGGGAGGGGAGAGAAGCCCGGAAGTGGGCGGGAGCCTCGGAGTACCACGAGGGGGCGTGGCCGCAGAGAGGGCGGGATTATTGGGAGGGGAGGAGCTAATGGAAGGGGGAGGAGCTATTCTGACTCCCTCCTTCCCCCGTTACCCCAAAGTGGCCCTAGGGGCCCCATTGCCCAGCAGGGAGGTGGGAGGGTGGGGGGGGGGGCCCGGCGGCGACTTTGGGTGGGGGCCCTAGAGCCCAGAGGGAGTTGGGGGGGCCCAGCAGGGAGGTGGGGGGGCCAGAGACGGGGGGTCCCCTGGGGCCCATCCCCCCCGAGCCGACACAGCCACGTTAAAAAATCTCCGCCTGCATTTTATTCATTTTCCATCTACCACAGCAGGAATTCGCCCCCCGTCCCCCCCCCCCAGCCGACCGGTGCAACTGAGGGGGCCCCGCCGGGGATTCTGGGTAAGGAGTGAGGACGCATTTCGGGGGGAGGGGGTGGCACACGGCAGGGGCATTGTGGGTAAAAGGGGGGGTGGGACACAGGGAGGGAAAAGGAGGGGTGAGGGTGGCACTGTGGTGCATTCTGGGTAGAGGGGCAGCCCAGGACAAGGGAATTGTGGGTAAAAGGGCCGAGGGACATGGGGAGGGCGGGTAAGGGGGGGCGAGGGTGGCGCTGGGGTGCATTCTGGGTGGGGGGTACATGTGAGGGGGTGCTCAGGGCGGCCCCTCCCTCTCCCCCTCCCCACCCCCTTGCCCCACGGGGTCTGGGCGCCCCCCCAGCAGGCGGGAGAGCTGAGCCAGCACCCCCTGCAGGGTCTGCGCCAGGCGCTGGGCGTGGGTCTCGCGGCAGCAGTTGAAGGCCGTGACGGCGAAGTTGACGTGGGCGTCCAGCGGGTTGTAGCAGACGCCGTAGCCGTCCGGCACCTGCGGCCCATACACCATCAGGCAGTCGGAGCGCGCCGCCACCTGGGGGGAGGAGTGGGGTGAGGGGGGAGACACCCCAGCCCCCCGGCCCCAGCCAATGTCCCCCACCTCACCCTTGCCCCCCGCCCCCCAGCCAATGTCCCCCACCTCACCCTTGCCCTCCACACTCCACCCTTCCATGCAGAGGCAGGATAAGAGCCCACTACTGCTGCTCAGCAAAGGAACACCCCCCAGGGTGGGGCGGTGAGAGAGGGGGGAGCAGAAAGGGGGGGATTAGTTGGGGGGCAGGGGGGATTAGTTGGGGGGCAGGGGCCCACCCCTGCCCGGTGAGCAGCTGGGAGTGCGTGGCGATGGTGTACAGGGAGCTGTGGGGGTGCTTTGGCGGCTATTCGGAGAGCACCATGGGGCAGATGGGGGGCGCCGTGGGGCGTACCTGGCCAGTGAGCAGTCAGCAGTACATGGCAATGGCGCAGAGGGAGCCATGGGGCGCTGTGGGAGGTATTTGGGGGGCGCCGTGCGGCGCTTTGGGGCAGATGGGGTGCTGTGGGGCGTACCTGGCCGGTGAGCAGCCGGCAGTGCATGGCGATGGTGTAAAGGGAGCCATGGGGGCGCCGTGGAGGGTATTTGGGGGGTATTCGGGGGCGCTGTGGGGCAGGTGGGGGGCGCCATGGGGCGTACCTGGCCGGTGAGCAGCCGGCAGTGCGTGGCGATGGCGTAGGCCGTGTCCATGAAAATCTCCGGCAGCCGCTGCCCGTCCCCGATCGCCGCCAGCTTCAGCCCCAGCAGGTGCCGGTCGATGCCCTGCCCGGCCAGCACCTGCGGGGAGAGGGTCACAGCCGGACGCCTGGGTCCCAGCCCCTGGCCCGGCTCCCCGTGGGGAGGGTGGCCCGGCCCGGATGCCTGGGTCCCAACGTGGGGGGAAGGAGGGTGCTCACCTGTTCAGTCCTGGCGCTCTGAGACTCCACGGCCGCCTGCAGCAGGGACAGCGTCTCTTCATCCTGGGGGGAGCCGGGTCAGAGCAGGGGGCAGGGCTGAGCTGTGGGGGGGGCACGCACCTGGCCATGGGGCTCATCCAAGGCAGGGGCCAGGAGCAGCATGGGTGTGGATGTGGGGGGCAGAGGTACCTGGCCGGGGGGCGCAGTGGGGGGAGGGGGTAGTTGGTTGTGAGGCAAGTCCATGGTGCGGGCTAGCCACAGTACAGGAGGGCCGTTACCTGGCCGGGGGGGCGCAGTGGGGGGTGGGGGTACCTGGCTGTGAGGCACAGCGGGGGTCAGGGTACCTGGCAGGAGTGTCCATGGGGGCACCAGAGGGCAGCACAGGAGTGGCTGTGGGGGGCACAAGAGGGGGCACGGTACCTGGCCGTGGGGCGCGTCCATGGCGCGGGCCAGCCGCAGCACGGGGGGGGCCGCGGGGCGCACGGCGTCCGTCCGGCCCAGGTGGAAGCGGCGCAGCGACGCCACCTCGCTGGTGGCACAGAGCGAGCCGTGGGTCCTGGGGGGAGATGGGGGGGGTCAGCCCCACGTGGATCCCCCCTACTGCCCCTCCCTCACCCTGCCTCCTCCCCCCATCCCCAGGACTGCTCCCATCCGTGCCCTCTGCCCGCGCCGGGGACCCCTGCCCCACGCTGTGGGGCTCAGCCCCACCTGTAGTAGGCCAGCTGCAGCGCCACCTGGAGCAGGGAGTCGGGGCGCAGCCCCCAGCTCTTGGGGAGCCCCTGCCCGAACCCCCGGAAGGTAAAACAGCTGATGTCCAGGTCCGTGATCAGGCTGGGGGGAGGAGAGGGAGGTTAGAGGGTGGCTGGGACCCCCTGCCCCACGGCTTCCCCCTCCCCACCTCATAGAGCCCCCCTCAACCCTGCTGTCCCCATCCTTTCCCCACACCTTATTCCCTCCCGTGCCCCCCAGCTCCCAGGTAGCCCCGCCCCCTCACTGAGCCCCGCCCCCGGCTCTCACATGTCCAGGTTCTGTTTGGCTCGCTCGATGTCATGCTGGATCTCGGGGGTGATGTAGAAGTACAGCTTGGGGGGCAGAGGCAGGGGCGTCATAGGCGAGCGTGCCGTGTCGGGGTCCTTGCTGCCGGAGACCCCAGGGAGACGGAGGTTAGACAGGGGGTTCGGCCCCCCCAAACTCACTGTGCTGGGTGGATCGCCGCACCCCACAAACAGCCCCCCAATGTAGAATGTCCTGCCCTTTTCACCCCCCACAACGCCCCACCTCGTCTCCCCCTGCCAACCTCCTCCCCGCCCCATTCCCAAAACAGGAAGTCCCACCCCTCTCTCCCACCAGGCTATTCCGGCCCCACGGTGGAGGTATAGAGGGATCTCTCACCCCAGCTCCACCCCTCCGACATTTCCCATCCTTTTTCCATTGGGGGTCCCCCCATGCCAGCCCGGTGGGGTTGATCTGGGGGTGCCAGGGGATCACAGGTTTGGGAGCATCCCCAATGTCCTGGTTTAGGGGTTACCAGTAATTGAGGACATGGTCGATGATGGTGGCAATGGGGGACCCGTCGGCCACGGCCTGTTCATACAGCACCCCACAAACGCCATCCTCCCCCACAATGAACTGAGGGCAGGGAACAAGAGAGAGAGCGCACTCAGACCATGGACCAAGTATGCAAGACAGGAAGTCCCGCCTCTCCCCTCCCACTAATCCCAGAACGGGAAGTTCCACCTCCCCCCACAATACACCCATGCTTAACCCAAACCAGGAAGTCCCGCCTCCTTTCTTCCCTCAAACTAGGCCGCCCTGCCGTCTCACACATGGTCCCGCCCCTGCAGTGCACACTAGGAAATTCCCCCTCCCTTCCTACCGTTTTTTCACCACCTCCAAAGCTGGAAGTCCCACCCCCCCCCTGCTCCCAAAGCAGGAAGTCCCGCCTCACCTGCAGGCTCTTGTCAAACCAGCGGTTGCCGCTGTTGGAGTAGCTGCCGCCCCCGTGCAGCATCTGGGCGGCGACACGGCTGGGGTAGCGCTCGTCCGACACCTTCAGCACCGGGGCGTCCAGGCAGACAGTGAAGAGGCTGCGCTGGATGCACCGGGCCGACTCCCGGTTCAACCGGTCTGGGGGGCGGGGCGAAAGGGGACGGGGTCACCGGATGGGACGGCCCTGCCCCCCACAGGTCAGCCCCACCCTCTTGCAACCAGGCAGGCTACAAACCCCAAACTTCCCCCCGTTTTGGGGTCCCCCTTTCGCCCCTCCGAAAACAGGAAGTCCCGCCTCTTCTCCCCCGTTACGCCCTCTGGCCCCACGTGTGCCGGCGTCCCCCCCCGGTACCTCGCATGAGGGTGCTGTAGGCCTGGCCCCACGTGTGCCGGTGGTCGCTGGTCAGCAGCCCCAGCGGCTCCTTGTCCGTCTTCCAGGACAGCCCCCGGATGCGCTGCAGCTGCAGGTGCAGCTGGTCCACGGTGAGCGGCGACCCGTCGCTGTTGTACACCTCCAGCTGGAAAAACTGGGGGGCCGCCCCGGACCCCGCGGGGGTGGGACACGTCAGGCACCCCCGGGGAACCCCAGACCCCCCCAACCCCGCCCCAGCCGCCCCGCGAGTGTCAAACATGGCGTGCACCCCCAGGGACTCCCCAGACCCCCCATAATAGATCCCCCAGATCCCCATCCAGACACCCCCACCCCCTGGAGTCATGGACACCCCAGACTCCCCCAGAAACAGCCACAGACCCCCCCCTACCCCAACCCCTGCATCCCACGAGTCAGGACCCCCCAGGTGCCAGACACCCCCCTCCCAACACGGACCCCGCAGCCCCGGGAATCCTGGGCCCGGGGCAGTTCTGGGGGCCCCGGGGGTACCTGGAAGTTGCGCACGACGGTGATGAAGGTGGGGGGCCGGCGCCCGGGGGGGGGCAGCAGGAGGCCGTCGTGTTTGGGGCCGGGCAGGCGGCAGGAGGCGAAGATGCGGCTGTACTGGGCCATGCACTGGGGGTGCCCCCCCCGGTACTCCACCAGCAGCGCCTGCCTGGGGGGGGGGCACATGAGAGAGATGGCAGAGCCACCCCCGCCCCCTTCACCCCCGCCCCTGGGGCAGCCCCTCCCCTGCCCCTTTCACCCCCGCACCCCAGGGCAGCCCCTCCCCCGCCTCTCCCAGCCCCACCAGGGCCTCGGGAAAACCCCCTTCCCGTCCCTCAGCCCCCACCCCCAACCCCTGCCAGCCCCCCCCAAATTACAGACCCCTGCGATGCGGGGGGGAGGGAGGGGGCGCGTCGGGCACTTACTGTCTGATCTTAGCCTTGAAATCCAGCACCCCTGCGATGAGCTTCGCTGCGAACCTGGGGGGTGGGGATGGGACCGTCTCAGTGCCCCTCACTTCTGACCTGCAGCCCCCCTGCCCCTCACTCCCAACCCACAGCCCCCCGATAGCCCAGCTCTGCCGGTGCCCCTCACTCCCGACCCACAGCCCCCCCTGCCCTCCCACCCCTCACTTCCGACCCACAGCCCCCCGCTAACCCAGCCGAGGGCTCCCCCACCAATACCCACCTGAGCTGCCCCCTCCAGTCGCTATAGTCCTGTTTGGGGAGCACGACGGCCGGGCTGGAGTGGACGGCGAGGGGTAACCGGCTCTCCAGATACGCGCTCTGCACCCACCAATCTGAGATCTGGGGGGCAGGGTCGGGAACAGAGCGGGGTTTGAATTGGGGGGTGGTTATGGGGCCTTTGACATAAGCTCCCCCCTGCAGCCATCCCCCCCTCCCCGGCTGAGACCTGGCACAACCTCATTGCACTGATGAGTGAGAGCTATTAGCGCTCCCAGCCGGGTCCTCCCATCCCCGCCCACCTGGGTCCCTGCATCACCCGCCCTGGATGCTGGGTCCCTGCCATCACCCATGTTGCCCCCAAAACACTCCAGGGACCCTCACGGGACTCCTGGGTTCCCTCCCAAACTCCTGGGTTCTGCTGGTTCGTCCCAGGACTCCTGGGTTCCCCACCTCTCTGCCCCACAGGATGCCTTATTCCCCCTCTTCTCCAACGCCCGGACTCCTGGGTCCCCTCCCGGCTATACCCAGTTCTCCATGCGGGCCGCTCTGCGCTCCAGCTGGGCCTGCAGCCGCTCCCCCTCGCCGCCGGGCGCCCCAAACTCCTCCACCAGCTGCCGGGTTTCCTGCAGCTCCTCGGGCGTCACCAGCACCTCCAGCGAGCGCAGGTAGCGCTCCAGCGTCTGCGCCAGCGGGGGCACGGGCTGGCGGGGCAGGGGGAAGGCCGAGGCCAGGCATCTCGAGGGGGTCCGCTGGAGGGAGAGGAAAGGGGGAAACTGAGGCAGGCCCGAATGCACCAAGAGCAGCCCGGCCGCGCCTGCCCCCCGCCCCTTTCCGCACAGCTGGAACTGCAGCCGCAGGGTCGCCAGTGCACGACATGGAGCCTTGCACGGGGGGACCGGGTCCCACGCGTCCCGTCCTGCCCTGCCCCGGGAGCCAATGCAGAGCTGCAGCTGCGAACATTTAAATGCACCAACGGCAGCCTGGGTCTGATGCTCCCAACACGGGGCTTGCAACCGCCGCTGCCTGCGTGCAACGTTGTGCGTGCAACGCCCCCCTCCCAGCTGCAACTCTGCAGATCTGCAGCCCGCCACCTGGACGGCACGACTGCGAAAACTGCAACGCACCGAGCGGTGCTTTGCAACGTGCAACCTCGGCGGCAGGCTGGTAGAAAATGCAGCCGTGGCCGCCTGCAGCCCCGGCCACCTTCTCTCCAAGCAGCACCGGCAGCCTTGCCAGTGCAACTACAGCAAAAGCCCCACGGCAGCAGAGGGGCCCCCCGCCCGAGTCCGGCTGCCAGTGCAAGGGGAGGGACCCCGGGACGGCTGCGCTTTTCTCCTGCTGCACACGCAGCACCCCACGTCCACTGGGTGCTCGCACCTTTGCGGCTGTGCGAACTCAGCCTGGCAGGGCTCCCGGTGCGTGTGCAACCTGAGCAAATGCACACCCGCCCCCCTGCGAAGCTGCAACGTCCCCTCCTGCAACCGCAGCCGCCTCGCGCTGCAAAGGGGCGAATGCAACAAAAGAAGCTGCCCTGCCCCGCCTGGCGTGCAAAGCTGCAGCCCGCAGCCTGCCCTGCTCGCACGCTTGCCAGGGGCAGGGGCACGACCGCACGGCCGGGGCAGGGCCAGGCCTGCACTTTGTCCCCTTCGCAAAGCCACAAAACCCCAACCAAACCCCGCCTCCTGCACTTTGCAACCGAGCAGCTGCTTGCAACACTTCTGCTCCGGGAACGCTCCGCTTGCAAACCCCGCCGCGCCACTCACCGGGGCGCGAAAACCCGCCCCCCGCCTGCAGCCCCGGGGCTGCAAGAGAAACCGCCACCGCCCCATGGCTCCCACTGCCAGCTGGGGGTCGCTTGCACAGGTCCCAGCTGCTCGGCAGGGCCTGGGTGGGGCCCTGACCCGGCTGCAATCGGCTCGCGTTTCCTGCAGCCCGAGTCCGGGCAGGAAACGATTCTGCAAAGGGAACGAGCCGCCGCCGGCCGGAGTTTGTCTGCAACGCGCAGGGGGAGGCAGGGCCTCGGCGCGGGGCGAGCCGGCTTTGCCGTGGCCCTAACACCGCCGGGAGCCCTGGGCTCTGTGGGGCGGGGGGACTAGTGGTTAGAGCAGCGGGGGCTGGGGGCCAGGACCAGCTCTCCAGACGTGGCAGGGCTGGAGTGGGTTTATTGGGCACACGCTGAGCACGAACACGAACACGAGTGTTTTATGGATCCTGCGTTAAATCCGTGCACGTCTCCCCCTGCGCCGGGCGGGGATTGCGCCGTAATCGCTGTGTGGGCTGATAGTTTATCACTGCATCGATTAACGCAGGCAGACTGGCCACACGGCTGCGTCAGGCGCTGTACGGACAGACAGACTCGTCCACACGGCTGCGTCAGGCGCTGTACGGACAGACAGACTCGTCCACACGGCTGCGTCAGGCGCTGTACGGACAGACAGACTCGTCCACACGGCTGCGTCAGGCGCTGTACGGACAGACAGACTCGTCCACACGGCTGCGTGTCAGGCGCTGTACGGACAGACAGACTCGTCCATATGGCTGTGTCAGGCGCTGTACGGACAGACAGACTCGTCCGTACGGCTGCGTGTCAGGCGCTGTACGGACAGACAGACTCGTCCATACGGCTGCGTGTCAGGCGCTGTACGGACAGACAGACTCCTCCACACAGCTGCGTGTCAGGCGCTGTACGGACAGACAGACTCGTCCATAGGGCTGCGTCAGGCGCTGTACGGACAGACAGACTCGTCCGTACGGCTGCGTGTCAGGCGCTGTACGGGCAGACAGACTCGTCCGTACGGCTGCGTGTCAGGCGCTGTACGGACAGACCCACTCGTCTGTACGGCTGCGTGTCAGGCGCTGTATGGACAGACAGACTCGTCCGTACGGCTGCGTGTCAGGAGCTGTACGGACAGACAGACTCGTCCGTACGGCTGCGTGTCAGGCGCTGTACGGGCAGACAGACTCGTCCGTACGGCTGCGTGTCAGGCGCTGTACGGACACCTCGCATGTGTCTCTGGTCGCTGGGCAGCAGGACCAGTTCACCCCTTTTCACTCCGCCTGTGTGTTATTAGCCTTGCTGGCGTGGCGGCGCATTATTGCACTGGGCGTGCGGCGTAATCAATAAACCCTTTTCACCCGACTTCTCGTGCGTTGTTAATAAACACACCTGGCCACTGACTCGCACCTCGCGTGAAATCAGGTTTTCAGCAGGCGGCCGACCCGTTGTCTCGGGATCGTCGCCGTGTCCGGTTCTCGCGCCGTTTCGTTCCTTGTAGGAACGGCTCCGTCTTTCCGTGGCCGGTGCAGTAGCCGGGGTGTGAACCCGCCGTGCGCGGCCGTGCCGGGCTCTGGAGGACTCTGCGTTAAACGCGTCTTGCAGCCTGCGGCTCGTCAGCCCGGCTTCCTGCGCGGCAACGCTTCGGCGCCCTTAGCGCGGCAGAGGACGACCGCTGCACGAAGGAACCCCGGCGAATTCCCGCCCCGCCCCGGGCCTGGCTCCGGGGGGATCCTCGGGGCCAGAGCAGGAAGCAGTCAATCCTGACTGCAGGGCCCCCACGTGGGGGGGGAAGGATACACTTTACCGGGGCCCTGGGGGGGCCCGGCCCAGGCTGCAACCCCCATGGGTCTGTGCGGGGGGGCCGTGTTACAAGTCTGTCCTGGCCCCCCAGAAACGACACATGCCCTGTTGTATTACCGTGGCCGCGAGAGACGAATCCCCCCGCGCTGGGCTGCACGCGGCCATGGGGGTGCACGGCCTGGCAGCGGTTTCTGGGCCGCCCGGGAGTCGCCGCCTGGATGTCGCCCCCGGCTCGTTTCCCACGTGTCCCCCCCCCCCCCCCTCGGCTTATCTCCCTCGTGCCCCCCCCCTGTGTTTTCCCTTCTCCTGCCAGGCCCTTGAGCAGCTGGAGCCCTTGACTTCGGCCGGACAAGCTCTCAGCCGGCTGCCAGTGTTTACCTGCAAACCGCAGCCGGGCGGGCGGCCAGGACCCGGGTTCTCCCTGGCCGGGGGCAGTGGGGTGTAGTGGTGAGAGCAGGACGCCTGGGGTCTCTCCCGGGGGGGGGGGGGGGGGGGGGGGGCTGGGATTTTTTCCCGCCTCGGGGAAGTGGGGGGGGGGACACCTTGGAATTCTCAGACTCCGGTTGCCAGGGAAGCCTGCGCGGTTGCTGGGGCCGAGTTCCGGAACTGACGCCGGCGGGGGGAGGGGAGCGTTCACACGGGAGGGAAAGTAAACAAGGGCCCGGCCGGATCGAGGGGGGGCCCCGGCTCAGGTAAGATCTGCCCCCCCGGGGCTGTGGCGGGAGGGGAGTACGCTGGGGGGTGCACTGCGTTACTGGGGGTGCATTAAAAGGGGGGGCTGGGAGGGAGGGAACCCAGGAGTCCTGACTCCCTTAATGAGGGGGGCCCGCATGGGGGAGGGGGAAGGAGGCCATGAGCTGGAGGCCCCCTGAGGCCATGGGGGTGCTAGGAAGAATTGCACTGTGGGGTGACCCTCCTATTGCGTTCACCCCATAGATTGTGGGGGGCACTGAGAAAGGGGGGTTCCTTAATGAAGCAGCATGGCCCCCCGCCCCATTGCAAAGGGGGGTGCTGTGGGGGATCTGGATGCCTGGGTTCAATCTATCCCAGCTCGGGGAGGGAAATGGGGACTTGTGAGTTAAAGCGGGGAGGTGGGGGGGACTGGGAGCCAGGACTCCTGGGTTCTCTCCCCCATGCTGGCAAAAGGGGGTGCAGTGGCGGGATCTGGGGGTGCAGTGGTGGGATCTGGGGGTGCAGTGCAGGGGGAGGTGAATTTGGGGGGTGCACCATAAAATACGTTTCTTCTATCCAGAGCCCCCCCGCTGCGGTGGGATTCCAGGACAATGGGGCGACCCCAAAGGAACTGGGGGGCGCTGGCCCCCCTCTGCCTCCTCCTCCTCCTCTTCCTCCTCCTCTCGCTCAGCGAGGCCTACAAGCCGGTCATCGTGGTGCACGGCCTGTTCGACAGCCCCTCCGACTTCAGCCAGCTGCGGGGCTTCATCAACCAGGTCAGCCCGGACGCCTGGGTCCCCTCCCCGGCTCTGGGAGTGGGGGCTAGTGATTACAGCCGGGGGGGGGAGTGGTCTAGAGCTCTGGGAGTGGGGGCTAGTGGTTAGAGCCGGGCGGGGGAGCTGGTGCCAGGACTCCTGGGTTCTCTCCCAGCTGCAGGCAGGGGAGGGACACTTGGCTCGCAGGAACTGGAGCAGAGGCTGCTTTTCTCCACCCCCCGCCCGGCTGGCTCAGGCCCCTGGAGCTAAAACAGCAGGTGGAAAAACATCTGACCTTGACGTGACACCGGCCTGCAGGCAGTGGGGTTAGAGCAGACAGTCAGGACACCTGGGTTCTCTCCCTGGCTCTGGGAGGGGAGCAGGGGCTAGTGGTTAGAGCAGGGGGTGGGAGCCAGGACTCCTGGGTTCTGCCCCGGCTCCAGCGTGGTGGCGGGGGTTGGGGGCCAGGACACCGGGGTTCCATTCCAGACATGCACGGTGACCTCGAGCACGTCCCACCTCCCTCCCTGCCTCAGTTTCCTTCCCGTGAGCCAGGCCGGGCCTGGCAGGCGGGTTGAGCCAGTCGGAGCAGAAAGTTTGCACTGAACTCCCAGGATGACAAACACCCAGTGACCGCCGCTCTCGGATGCTCCCTGCCCCACGCCCAGCTCGCCCAGGGGGCAACGGAGCTGGGGTGGGGGGAGCCGAGGGCCGGGCAGTGGGGGGCTGCGGGTCGGGGGGCAGGGCCGGGCAGGGGGGCGCTGACCTGTCTCTCCCTGGCACAGACCCACCCTGGCACCAACGTGACGGTCGTGGATCTCTTCGATCACAGCCAGAGCCTGAAGCCGCTCTGGGTGCAGGTGGACGGCTTCCGCCAGGCCATTTCCCCCATCATGCAGAACGCGGCCGACGGGGTGCACCTCATCTGCTACTCCCAAGGTGCGCCCTGGCCCCCCGGGGGGGCGCCGTGACCCCCCACGCCCTCCCTGCCAGGCCTGGGAGAGCGGGGGGCTGCGGGTGGGGCAGGGAGGCTGGTTGTGGGGTGTCCCCCCCCCGCTGCTCACGGCGGGATCTGCCTTTGCCCCGCTGAGGTTGGCCTGCAGCCGGGTCGGGGCAGGTTTTATTCATCTCCCCCTGTGGTGGGTGGGGGAGGTGCAGGCTCTTTAGGGTGCTCCCCCCCCCCCACAGGGCCATCACGACTCAACCCCCCTCCCCCCGCGCTTCCTCTCCCCAGGGGGACTCATCTGCCGAGCGCTGCTCTGCACAATGCCAGATCACAACGTCGACACCTTCATCTCGCTGTCCGCCCCCCAGATGGGGCAGTACGGGGGTGAGTGGGGCCAGGCTGGGGGTCGGGGGTGAGGGGCGCTGGCAAGGTGGGGGGCGGGGGCTGTGGGTCCGGGGCGAGGCCTGTCTCTGACTCCCCCCTCCCACCCCCCCAGACACCCAGTACCTGCAGTGGCTCTTCCCCAGATACATGAAGTCCAACCTGTACCGGTTCTGCTACACCCGGCTGGGCCAGGACGTGTCCATCTGCAACTACTGGAACGGTGAGCGCTGGGGGCTGGGGGGGGCTGCGGGGGGGGAGGTTCCCCACAGACTCTGACCTCTCCCCCCTCTGCCTTCCAGACCCACATCACCAGGACCTTTATCTCCACAGCAGCAACTTCCTCGCCCTCCTCAACAGTGAAAGGGTTAATCCCAACGCCACAGGTAAGGGGGCGCCCCTCACTCCCCACCCGCAGCCCCCTGGTTTCTCCAGGCCAGTCACTGCAGGGTGGGGGGTCCAGAGCTGGGGGTCCCCCTGCCCCCCATAACTCCCCTCCCGTCTGCCCCCCAGCCTGGAAGAGGAATCTCTTGCGGATCCGGAAGCTGGTTCTGGTCGGGGGTCCGGACGACGGGGTCATCATGCCCTGGCAGTCCAGGTGGGTGGCGCTGGGGAGGGTCGTTGGGGGGGTCCTGGGAGCTGGTGGGGGGAGGGGATGATTGGGGGGGCTGTGGAAAGGGGCGATGGAAGTTGGGTGGTTGTGAACTTGGGGTCTGTGGTGGGTTGTCCTGGGACTGTGGGGCAGACGGGGGATGCTGGGGTGCTGATGACAGGGACGTAATTTGGGGGCCGGCCAGGATTTGGGGGGTTGGGAGAAGGCTGACGTTGGGGGTCCCCCCACAGGGTGAGATTTGGGTTACAGGAGGAGGGTGTTGGGGGTTACAGAAATGGGGGGCCAGACCCACGGTTGGGTCTGCAGCTCTCTGTGACCTGGGTGCCCCCCAGTGACCCCCATCTCTGCCCCTCAACCAGCCTCTTCGCCTTCTACAACAGCAACGAGACGGTGACGGACATGCAGCAGCAGCTGGTGAGCAGGGCTGGGGGGCCTCGGTGGCGGGGGGGGGCTGGCAGCCAGGACTCCTGGGTTCTCCCCTGGCTCTGGCTGTGATGCACAGCGGGGGGGGGGCGGGGAGGGGGCTGGGGGTCTCTCTGTCTCTATCGCATCGTGACACTCATCTCTTCCCATTTCTTGTGCCCCCCGCCTCCCCCGCCCTCTTTTAATCCCCGATCCCCCCCCATTTCACGGCCCCCAGGTTTACCTGCAGGACAGCTTTGGGCTGAAGACGCTGGACGCCCGCGGCGCCATCGCCCGGTGCCCGGTGCCTGGGGTGCAGCACACGGCCTGGCACTCCAACCGCACCGTCTACACCGCCTGCCTCGCCCCCTGGCTCACGTAGCGCCGGGGGGAGCCGGGGGGGTCCCCCACCCTGTTCTTCTACCCCCCCGAACCACGGGCCTGTTTGTTACCTGCTGGGTGTTCGGAGCAGAGGGGATCCCGGGGGAGGGCCCTGGGGGGGCTGGGATTCTGGCAGCTGGGATCTTGGGGGGCTGTGGCTGGGATCTGGGGGGGCTGGGAGCCTTTTCCCCTTCAGGAAGTGATTTTTAAACAAAACCGGGGGGGGGAGAGTTTTAAACCGGGCCGTCTTTCATGTAAGAGGTACCTAGTCTGGGGGGGCCCCGGCTCCCCCCGGCCCCGCGTTTTCCAGTATTAACCCTTCCGTGCCTGGCACAAGGGGCCGGGCCGCGCTGCTTTATTCCATGGAGGAATCAGGAGTTTTGGGGTGTCTCCCATGCCCCCATTGTGCCCCCAGTCCCCTCCTAGCTCAGGGGAGGGGGCGTGCACATGGGTGCGGGCAGGAGTGTACCCCCAAAAGGCAGGATATGGGGGACCTGCTATGTGGGGGGTCCATTAGCACAGGAATTGGGGAGGGGGTAACAGGAGCCGATGCATCTGAGGAGGTGGGGGGCAGCCCCCCCAAGCCGTGCTGGTGGATTTGAGGGGTGATGTGGGGGTGACAATGGGGCAAGTTAGCCAAGGGGGGGGGCGCTGCCGATGTGGGGGGTAGGGGGAAACCTCCAGGCTTGGAAGGCCATGTGGGGTTCCCTGCAGCCCCCAGGTCGGAGCTCCCCCGTTTTGTGCAGGGGGGGCTGCCTGGCTTGCGCCGCCTGTTATTAAAATATCGGGGTCCCTGGCACAGCCCCCCCAAAGTGAAGTTTACATATTTACAGGGTGGGATGCAGGGGGGGCTGCCGGCGTGAGTCGGCGACAACCTGGGCCCCCCCCCCACCGCCCCCAGGATGGGATGCAGGGGGGGCGGCCCTGCCACTGCGGCCCTTCGGGGGGGGGGACGCCCCATTTCGGGGGGGCTCTGTTTTCTGTGTATTTACAATAAAAGCACTTTGGTCCCTGCCTTGGCTCTGGCGGTTTCTTGGGGCGGGGGGGAGGGGAGAGAACCCAGGCGTCCTGCCCCCCCCCTTCTCTGCCAGGCTGTCACATTCCATCAGGGTGACGGGGAGGGGGGGGGGAATTAAAGGGCCAGGCCCCCGCCTTGCAGCGAGGGGGGAACTATGCTGATCTGCCCCCCCAACCAATTCGGAGCCGGGGGGGGGGGCAGGGGCAGCGCCGCTCACAGGCCGGGTCGGTCAGTCCCGAGGGGTCCTGCCGCCCTTCCCCCCGGAACCCCTCCCGGCTGGCCCTGCCGGGGGGGGGGACGGGGGATTAGCGGGTTAATCCAGCTTGTCTGGAAACGGGCTGCAGGGGGGGGGCGGATTGGGGGGTAAAGGGGGGGGCCGGCAGGACAGAGGCAGCTGAACCCCCCCCAGACAGACACGCAAGTGAGAGAACGGGAGGGGGGGGTAGGGCTGGGAGCTCGGCCCGGACTCCTGGGTCCCCGCCCCGACTCCGGGCGGCGGAGCGGGCCCGGCTCAGGTGTCTCTCGGCAGGTGGCTCCCGGATGCGGGGCGGAGCGGCCGGGCCGGGCCCTTCTGCAGCACCCGCGGGGCCGGAGAGGTGACGAGGCCGGGGGGCGCTGGGGGGGGGGTCACCCCAGGGCCGGGGGTGCGGGCGAGGCAGGAGCCGAGGAGGGGAAAGTCCCGGCTGCGGCTCAGAACCGGCCCGGACGCCTGGGTTCCCCGCCCGGCGCTGGGTGTTTGAGGCTGGAGCCAGGCCAGGAACCGGCCCGGACACGCGCCCCAAAGCGCCCCGGGAGCTGAACCCGGAACCCCCCCGGCATCGAGCCGGATCCTTGGGGCCCCCAGCCCCCTCCCTCCCCTGCAGGCTGCCCCCCACCCCTTGGCCCCCCAACTCCTCCCCAGCCCAGCACCCCCCATTGGGGACTCCCTCAGCCCCCCAGGGGCTGTCCCTGAAACCCAGTGTTAGGGTGGGCCAGGAATGAGGGGCACCGGCAGAGCTGGGGGGGGGGATCCCGGGACTGGTCTGACTCCGGTTCCACTGACCTTATTTTATTTGCTCGCCTCCCAGCCTGGCTCGGTTCCGCCCCTTTCCCAGCCCCCGATTCGACTCCTCCTGGCGTGGGGCGGACGCGCGATCTGGATCCGGTTCCAGCCTCCGGCAGGACCTAGCTCCGGGGTCTGGACCTTGCTGACCTCCGGAGAAACGGGACGAATCAGCCGGCTCTAGGACAGGCGAGATCCCAACCCCCCACGTTCTAGACTTTCACCCCCCCCAGTCCAGCACCGACCCAAGGGAAGCTGCGCGACGCCCGAGGAACAGAAAGGTTCTGGAGCCTGGGTTCTAGAGCCTGCACCAGCCCCGTGGCCTGCGAGCGGCCTGTGACGCCGGGAGAGCCAGGTTCTAGATTCCCCCACGTTCCTAGCACCTGGTTCTAGTGCACCGCGGGGTCTAGAAACGCCCTAGGCACAAGCCAGTCTAGAGCCGCGTCTTAGACCCGACACAGCCGCTGGAAGGGGCCGGGTGTGGGAGGCCCAAGGCGGACCTAGAACAGACGCCAGTTCCAGAGCCAACACCCCACCCCCGACGTTGGTTTGTGTGGACGCCCAACCACTAAGAAGAACCACTGGGTTCTAGATCGCACCCGGAGCTGGTTCTAGAGCTGGTGTTGCTCTAGACCGGCAGGACTCCAGCAGCCAAAGGCAGGGCTCCGGCGCGGGCGAGCCCCAGGGCGGGGAGCCCCCCGGGGAAGTTCTCACTCCAGCTCCAGCCCCCCATGGAGGAGCTCGGCGACACCTGCCGGCTGTGTGGCTCCGAGCTGCAGGGCAACCAGCGCCGGTGGCTCTTCCACCGCGACCCCCGGCCCCCCGACCTGCGGCTGCTGCTGGCCCACGTGCTGGGCCGGGAGCCGCCGCGCCGCGGAGACGGCCGGGGCGAGTTCCTCTGCGGGAAATGCGCCCAGGCGCTGGGGCGGCTCTTCCGCTTCGACGCGGTGATCGCCCGGGTGCAGGCCCTGTCCCTCGAGCGGCTCCGGCGCCTGCTGGTGGAGAAGGAGCGCCTGGCCCGCTGCCTGCGCCACCTCCACGCCCGGCGTGGCCCCGACGCCGGCCTGGCCCCCGGCGCCCAGCCACCCGACCCGTCGTATCAGCGGCTGCTGCAGGAGGAGCTGGCGCTGTCTGGGCTGGAGTGTTGGGCCGAGGGCGGGGGGCCGGGCGCCGGGAGCCCGCCCTGCCAGAACCGCTGGTGCCACGGCTGCCACGGGCTGCGGGTGGCCGATTCGGATTACGAGTGGGTGTGCCGGACGCCGCGGCGGCTCGGGGCGGGGTCCCCGACGTTGCCCCTCTGCCGAGACAAGTCCCAGAGCATGCCGCTGGTGCTGGGGGCGGGCGCCGGGGGGCACCGCGGGTCCCGGCTCTCCCTCCGCTCCGGGAGCCTGGGCACGGCCAGTTCCTGCTCCCTCCTGTCCCTGGACGCCCTGGCCGGGCCGGAGACGCTGGGGCAGGCGCTGCGGGCGCTCAGGGGCGTCGGGAGGCGGGCGCTGAGGGCGCCCCGTGGCAGTCGCATCCCGGTGCTGGCCGGGAGGGCAGCCCCCCCCGCCCTGCCCAGAGAGATGGAGGAAGACGCGGAGGAAGACGAGGATCTCGGGGATGAATTTCTGCCCCTAGGGGTGAAGGTAAGAAGGGAAATGAGGGAGAGAACTCAGGCATCCGGGCTGCCTGCCCCCCCCGCCCCCCGTTCTCACCACTAGTCCCCACTGCCCCCCCAGAGCCGGGGAGAGAACCCAGGCATCCAGGCTCCCAGCCCCCCCCCCCCATTCTCACCACTAGCCCCCCCAGAAGAGTCTCTCTGGGAGATGTCGGGGTGCAGTGTCTGCTTCTCTCCCTCCTTGCAGGATCTGGGGGGCCGGCGGCTCCCGGCGCTGACGGGGGCCGTGGGGCAGCTGATGGGGAGGCTGGTGGCCGCCGAGGCGGAGCTGAGGAGCCTGCGGGCGAAGATGGGGGGCCCCCCCACCGAGGTGCGGGATTTGGGGGGGCTGAGCCCCCGCCCCTGCAGCGCCCCCCAGCGCTGCCCTGGGGCCGGCCTCGTCTGCCAGAGGCAGCGCCCCCTGCTGCCCTGCCCCAGCCCTGCAGCGCTTCCTCTCTTTCTCCCGCAGGACGTCGGGGTCCCCTCGGGGCCCGGCCCCATGCGGGGCCAGGAGTGGCTCCTGGGGCCCCTGGCTCGGTGTCTGCACAGCAAGGAGGCGGCGCTGCAGGTAGGAAGGCAGCAGCGGAGGGGTGGGGAGGGGCGGCGCCCTGGCGACAGCTCCTAACCCCCCCTCTGCCCCCCAGGACTGCCTGGCCGCCCTGGAGACCCTGGCCCCGCCGGGGGCCGAGCCCCCCGCCCTGGAGACCCTCGTCCTGCACCTCTGCCAGCGGCTGAAGGAACGGGACCAGGCGCTGGAGGTAGGTGACCCCCCTGCACCCCTCCACCGGCGCTGCCGCCCCAGCCCCTTGGGCCCCCTCTGGCCCGGGATCCGGTCCCAGCTTCGCTCTCTCCCCCAGCGCCACCTCGCCGATGGCGCCTCGGCCCGGGCGCAGGACCAGCGGGAGCTGACGCGCCTGCGGGAGACGCTGCGGGACAAGGATGCTGACCTGGGCCGGCTGGTGGCCGCGCTGCGGGCCGGGGAGCAGACCGTGCACGTAAGGGGCCTGGAGGATCCCCAGCTCGGGGGTGGGGGGGTCGGCCGGGATTTCCCAAACCCCACACCATAGGGAGTGCACCCCCAGGAGCTCCCCTCCTGCCCCATGGGGGATATGCCCCCCCCGGGATCCCTGCCCCTCTGCCCCATGGGGCAATACATCCTGGACACTCCATGGCCCCTTTTCCCCATGCGGTATACACCCCCCCATGCCTCCCTGCCCCCTTACCCAGGGAGGGGATCCCAACGGGGGAGATGCCCCCAGGCACCTCCCCACACCCTGTTTGGGGGGCGGGGTGTCTCCAGGCCCTGCGCGAGATGCTGGAGCAGAAGGAGCTGGAGCAGGGGCAGCTGTCGTCGCTCTGCGCCGTGGCCCAGGACGCCTGGTGCCAGCAGGACCAGACCCGGGCACTGGCCCTGCAGGAGAAGGAAGAGTTGGTTGCCGCCCTACAGGCCGCGCTCACCAGCAGCACCAAGGACATGGAGGTAGGGAGCCCCCGACCCCTGGCCTGCGTTTGCCTCAGGGGCCAGGCCCCAGAGCAGGTGCTATGCAAAACAGCCAGTGCAACAGTGATCTCCCAGCTCTGGCATGCTCCAGGACAGCTGCCGCGTATAACATATATTGCAACAAATTTTTGCCACCTACCGGCTGGTCCCAACTCCCCTTCTGCTTGTGTTAGACTGAACAGCCACAAGCCCCCGATGGGGGCTGTGTTTAACCCGAGTTGCAATGAAGTTTCGCCTCACCTGATATTCCCCAGAGTGGGGGGATGCTCTGCTTGGGTTGATCCTTCTGGGCAGGGGTGGGCTAGAACATCAGTTGCAACAGTGCTTCCAACATCACATCTTCGTGGATTTTAGCTGCACCCTGCATTTAGGCTGTAACACCTGGTGCCGCAAAGTCTTCTCTGCCCGCTAGATCTTCAGTGTCTGTCAGTGGGGGGCTGCGTGCGGGCGCCCCCATGTAGGTGCTCTCCCGGCTCCGTGCAGGAAACCCTCACGTGCGAGCGAATCGACACGACCACGAAGGCCCCGACCAGGCTTATTGCAGCTGAAGCACAATGAGAAGCGACATATTGCTTCCAGGGCCGTGTCAAACAGGAGTGCGCCGTTACATGGGACCGGCACAATTAACGGGGGGCTCGCCATTCTCCCCGAGGCCGGGCAGGTCCGTCCCTCGGACGCTGTTACAGACACGTTTCGTTCTGCCTCCCTGACGTCGGCTGACACGGCCCCGCCCCTGCACCGGCTGGGTCGGGTAAAACATCCGTTTGTCACATGCAGAGACATTTCCACCCAGCCACGTGTCATGGCCGGGGGCCGGGGGCCCAGTTAGCGCCTTGCTCCGAGGACCCGCCGGCTCTGCTCTGCGTTGTGGAGTTTAGTAACGCTGTGGAAGTATCTGTATCTGCAGCAGGGGCTCCGCGTGCCAGCGTCCGGGCGGTCGTACGGTCCCAGCCCGACTCCCAGGCTGCATAACACACTGGCCAGTCTTTGCGCTTAGGCCTCCCGCCTTGGCTGGTTCCGCCTGACTTCAGGCTCTCACGGCTCCTACGTTTCCCCCCCGTTCTTCTCTGTTTATGGGGAGGCTGTTTTACCCAGTGTCCCGGGAAAGCATCATGCATGGACCAAGGGGGACCCCGCGGTTCTCAACCTTCCCAACCCGCTGTACCGATATCGGGAGGCTGGTTTGTCTTGTGTACCCCGCTTAAAAACGACTTGCTCACAAAATCAGGCGTAAAAATACGGCCGCGTCGCAGCCCTGCTGCTCCAGGAAAACGGCGGCCTGGCTCCTTTTTCCCACAGCGTCACAAAACGCGTCAGTTGGAACACAAATCGTGCGCTTGCATTTCCGTGTGCGGTACACGGAGCCGTCTAAGCAAGTCACGGGCTGTGTGAAACTGTAGCGTGCTCCGACTTCGCTGGTGCTTCTTGTAGAAGCCGGCAAAGATCTAGCTGAGTGGAAGTACCTGCTGGAAGACCCTGCGTATCCCCCAGGTTGAGAACCACTGGGCTAAACTCCGTTATGTGAGCCCCCGTTGTCGCCCTCCCTACGCTCGTGTGTGTCCCCCCCCGTGTTCGGCCCCGTCCCTCGTGCGCCTGCCAGACGGCTTTTATTTCCCACTTATTTTTAGTCCCTTCTGGCGGGGCCGGGCGTGGCCGGCCCGGGACTTTGACTGAGGAATGTAGGTTTACCATTGAACTTTGGAGCCACTCCCACGTCATTAACGCATATGGCTAAGGTGTGTGTGTGTGTGTGTGTGTGTCTTTCAGCGCCATGTCTGGAAGAAGGAGAACAGAAATGTGCTGTCGGGACATTACAGAGGCGGCCCCTGTGTGTGAATTCCTTGTGATCACGGACGGCGCGGCGCTGTCTGTCCAGCTGCGAGTTACCGTCCCGCTGCCTGGCACCTGCAGGGCAGGAAACCGGCCCGGCTGGCTTCTCTGTGCCAGTGGTTGTGTTGCTGTGACACACCCAGAGTCAACGTCCATCGGGCGGTTTCTCACAGATGCTGCCTTCCAGGGAGCCTCCTGCAGGGACAGTCAGCGATGTGTGACAGGCTGGGTCAGAATTGAATAGCGGGGCCCAGACACAGACCAGGACAGTTCTCAGTCACACGTGCCTCAGGCAGGAGACGCGGTCGCTCACCCCAGAGTGAGACAATTCGGGGTTGTTTTGTTTGGTTGGTTTTTAAACTGGTTTGTTTTTTCTTTGCCTTTATCTCGTTTGCTGCCACTGGCTTGTTCAGTTTTCCCTGTGCGTGGGTGAAACAGTCCAGCCGTGCTACGCACGTGGGGAATGCTGCACAGCAACACAGGGATAACGCAGCCATGCATGTACCTGTAGGAGCAATCGCCCAGTTAGAGGCGCCACTTTTAACAACCGGCGCCTCCCTTCAGCAGAGCCCAGAGGAGACGTTACATTGAAACGAAACCAGATTCCAGCCAAAATGAGAAAAACCAAAGTTCCCGTTAAGTCAGGTCTGTGCAGATCCGCTGAGGGCATTAAACGTTTCTAACGCTTTGCTGCGTTTGGGGAACCCGCCGAATTTGTTTGGTTCCCTTTAACGTCTTTGCAGCAGAACCAGCCAGAGCAGAATGAATTGTTAGACATTTGACCAGTCTTGCTACAACTTTCTTAGAACCATATTTCAGTCTTTAGTGAAGGTGCAGAGACGTTTAGAAACACCCCAACAAGAAACTGATCTTTGCTAATATCACCTTTGCATTCCTGGGGAGATTTCCCCTTTCCTTTGTTCCTTTGAATAGAAAAATGGTGATGAATAATTTAATCCTTTGTCTTGTTTGCAATTCCATTATTTGTTGAGGCAAAAATAGACCTGTCCAGGTGTTTATAAATAAGGCCTTTATGAAGTTCACAGAGAAATTGATGACGATGCTGGTGATAGCCCAATCCTAATGTTAAAACAGTCCCACTTATGTTCAAAAAAGTATAAAATGGACGTTTGTGAGTTGCATGACACACAGCAGAGAACACAGGACGAGGTGCGTGACATACGAGACAAATTTACAATTAAAAGCAAGTGGCGCCCGTATTACGAGCTAAAAGTCTGTAGGCCGCGCGTCTTAGAAACCAGACAGGCAGAGCAAAGAGTTCAGCATTGAAATAAGCGAGTTATTAGCTTTTTATTTTAAGAATTGATTCAAAAATTCATATCACATTGCTGGTCAGGTCGGTTGTGTTCATTTAGGAATTTAAGGCAGTTACTTGATTTTAAAACGTCTTTATATGGACCAAGGAACGCCCGTGTTTTAAATATTAGTGAGTGGTTAGGATTAGATGTGGCCTGAATTTCTGTTGCTTAGCCACCACCGTGTCTTCAAGAGAATTCCCTCCGTTCCCGGGAAACGTTGCCAACTCTCTCGAAGTGGCGTTTTTTCCCTGGTTTTTTCCCTCTTTGTTTTCGTTCTGTTCGGTTTTCAGTTACTTCGTCTTTTTAGGAACGCTGGTTTCTGGAATAACTGCAGCTTTTAACAAAACAAAGAGCGAGCACAAGCCAGGAGAGGTGGGAGCTTGGGGGGGACAAGCAATCTCGGAAGGCAGCCAGACGTGAGCCAAGCGTGAGATTAACGCTAGCCGGGTGTCTAAAAGGGCAGGCAGCAAGAGAGGTTTTAGCAAACAGACGCTACACAGGAAAACTTACCTGGTACGTACAAATATTGAAGAAGGAAGGTTTTCGCTGTGAACGAGGAGTGGAAGGGGGTGAAAGCAGTCGGGAACCCGCACCCCGGCCCTGGTTTTTATCCTGGCTCAGAGAGGCGCGTGGGGGGCTGTTACCTGCTTTTGTAAAACTTGGGTTTGTTTCCCCCGCATCTCTGGCTTTCGTGTGCCTGCCAAGGGGACTGCAGGAGTGCCCTGGCCCGCCGCAGTAACTCTTTCTGGGCCTCTCCAGGTGTTGAAGCATTCAGTTTAGGTGTTCAATTCCCCGCTCCGAGCTTTTCACTTTGAAATTCTTTTCTGTCTAGTCCCGAGTGGCAGCCCCCGTCTTCGAATGTGCGCTGGGAGCTGCTGCTTCTCCCGCCCGTGCACCATCGTCTCCCGTTCTGACAGGCACCGGGCTAGGTCTCCAGCCCCGTGTTACCGGAACCTGGCTGTTATCAGACGGGGAGGGTTGCCATGGGCCGGGTTCGTTTTTTAATTTTGCTAGGGCCACCTTTTTTCCATGTCTGCCCCACCCCCCAAGTGCTACGAAAGCAGCCGGACGCTGCTGCTCTCCTCCCGGATTTATGCTGCCGGGACGGCGCGTCTCTTTTTGCTGAACTTTCAGCGGCTGTTTCTAGATCTTTGTTTTCCTGGTTCATTCGCTCGAGCAGATCCTGTGTCTGACCTGCCAGCAGAGCCTGATTTCGCCGGTGCCGGCCCGGCCGGGTTACCCCTCTAACACCTGCGTCGTATTCGTCGCTGGCTCCGGTTTTCTGTCGTCTTGGATCGCGCTTCCTGCTGAGGACAGCGCGTTCACTTACCAGCGCAGCGGGCGAGGGTCAGTCTGGTCTGTGTTTCGCTGGTCAGTGGGGGGCTGCGTGCGGGCGCCCCTGGGCAGACACTGTCCCAGCTCCGCGCAGGAAACCCTCACGTGCGAGCGAATCGACACGACCACCACGGCCCCGGCCAGGCTTATTGCAGCTGAAGCACAATGAGAAGCGACATATCGCTTCCACGGCCGCGTCAAACAGGAGTGCGCCGTTACATGGGACCGGCCCAATTAACGGGGGGCTCTCCGTTCTCCCTGAGGCCGGGCAGGTCCGTCCCTCGGACGCTCTTACAGACACGTTTTGTTCTGCCTCCTTGACGTCGGCTGACACGGCCCCGCCCCGGCACTGGCTGGGTCGGGTGAAACATCCGTTTGTGCCATGCAGAGACATTTCCACCCAGCCACGTGTCATGGCCGGGGCCAGGGGCCCAGTTAGAGCCTTGCTCCGAGGACCCGCCGGCTCTGCTCTGCGGTTTGGACTTTAGTAACGCTGTGGAAGTATCTGTGTTTGGAGCAGGGGCTCCGCGTGCCAGCGTCCGGGTGGTCGTATGGTCCCAGCCCGACTCCCGGGATTTATAACACACTGGCCCGTTCTTTCGCTTAGGCCTTATGCCGTGGCCTGTTATGCTGGGCCTCAGGCTCTCATGTCTACTCCAGCAGGTGCTGTAGAGAAAACTAGTTGCAACACTATTTCCCACCTTGTAGCTCGTCCTTGCTCTTCCTCAGGACAGGTGCTGTGTATAACATCAGTTGCATCAATATTTGACTCAGTTGCTATTTCTCAGTTCAGTTGCTTTGCTGAGGCAGGTGAAGCCTGTAACATCAGTTGCAACAGTGTCTCCGAGTTCTGGCTGTTCAGGACCATGCTTTCCCTACTTTTGCTTGCCACGACAGGTGTTGTCTGACTTGTCAGTTCCAACAGTATTTTCATCAGCTGCCCATCATCAGGCAGCTTCTGTAGGTATGATTCTCAACAGGTGAGGGCTATACCATCAGTTGCAACAGTATTTTCTTGGCTGAGCTCGTAGTTCCCCCTTGGGCAGGTGCTGTGTAGACCATGGAGGGTAACAATGCATCTCTCTCTCTCCCCACACACAGGTGCTGGCCGAGTCCCTGGAAGGCCCGAGCCCGGGGCTGCTGCAGCGGCTGCGGGAGCAGGAGGGGCTCCTGGCCGAGGCGCTGGCTGAGCGGGCGCGTCTGGGCGCGGCGATGGAAACCCGGCTGCAGGAGGCGCTGGCAGCACAGGCGGCCGCAGAGCAGCAGCTGCAGGTGAGAGAGGATGTTTGGGGCAGGGGGGCAGGATGGGGAAGACAAGGCAGGATTGGGGGGCTGGGCATGATGGGACGGGGCAGGGTTGGGGGGGTTGGGGGTGCTACCGTGCGGTAATTCTCACTTCCCCCCACCCCAGGATCAGCTGCGCGGCTGTACCCAGGCGCTGGCCGAGCGGGCCCAGGAGGCGGGGGCCCTGCGAGGGCGCCTGGCCCAGCAGGCGGGGGCGCTGGCCGAGGGGGCCACGGCCCTGGCGTGGTGCCAGGCCGAGCTGGCCCAAGTGCGGGGGCTGCTGGAGGAGCGGGACCAGGCACTGCTGGTGAGGGGGGGGCGGGGAAGCTGGGCTGGGAGGGCACCAGAGGTGGGGGGGGGGGCGTGAGGGACCCGCGTTTGCGGCACGGGTGGGGGGAGCCGCAGCCACCCCTGCAGCCAGCTGCCAGTGGGGGCTGCTGGAGGAAGAGCCGCCAGGGAGGGGGACAGGTTTGGCGCCACCCACTGGCTGCAATGGGAATTGCAGCCACCAGGCTCAGCCCTGCAATGAGTTGTGGCTGGCCTCTGCCTCCGCTGGTGGCGGGGGGCTAAGCCACTGGGTCTCCCCCCTTCCAGAAGGCTGCCCAGGAGGCTGAGGAGAAGGGGGGGGTGCTGGCTGCTGGGCGGGGCCGGGGGGATGAAGCCGGTGCTGTGAGTGGGGGGCATGGGGCGGGGAGATAAACTGCTAGGGGGAAGGTGAAGGGGAAGGAGCCGTAGGGAAAGGGGGGAGCAGCAGCTGGGGGGGGGGCAAAAAGGGGGGGAGGGGAGAGAATCTCTCCCACCCTTGCAGCTCCGCTCTGTTTTTGTCTCTCTTCCAGGTCTTGGGTCTGGCGTGTGGGGGCTCGGCTCTGCCCCTGCCAAGGCCGCAGCTGGCCCCCGAGAGCCCCCCCACTGGTGATGGCACTGGGCTGAAACTGATGGGGGCACTGTGGGGCATGGGATAGACGTTGGCTGGGGGGCAGCTCCTGCCCCACACAGCAAGGGGACGGCGCTTTACTTCAGAATGACTCGCACTGGTGGGGGGGTTGGTATTTACAATGTCAACCAACGTGGGGTTGGGGTAAATTCCTGCCAGGCCGTGGCTGGGGGTGTGTGTCTGGGCTTTGTTTCCAATGGGGAGGGTCTTGCCTGCTCCCCCCCCCCGCCCCCGCTTGGTGCTAATTAATGAGCACACGCCATTCATTAATCAATCAGCTTTAATAAAAAATTTTTGCTTTCTCTACAAATGCCCGTCATCTTTGTATGTGCAGCACGTCATTGGCTGAGCCGAGGGGGGGGGAGGGCAGGAGATTATCTTGCTATAAAGTGGATGCACAATCCAGGACTGGGAGATGGCTATCGATTATGCTAATTCCAACAGGAAGTGGCACGGCTTGGCCACAGCTAGGAAGTGACACAGTTCTAGACAGGAAGTGAGCCTGGCCCTGAAAGCAGGGTGGCCCATGGCCGGCTGAAGGGTGGGCTGCTGCTGGCTGACAGGAAATGACACAGCCCTAGAAAGGAAACGGGACCGGGACTAGTGGATGCTGGGGGGCAGTTGGCAAAGTAAAATGGCCACCAGGAAGTGGTGCCAAGGAGCAGCAGGCTGGCTGTGGCGTAGGCCCACGCGGGAATATGGCCGACAGGACGTGATGTTGAGGCGAGGCAGGCTGGCGGTGGCGCAGGCCTACGCAGGACTATGGCCGACAGGAAGTGATGTTAAGGCAGGCTGGCAGTAGCACATGTCCACGTGGCACTATGGCCGACAGGAAGTGATGTCGAGGTGAGGCACACTGGCGGTGGCGTAGGCCCACGTTGCACTATGGCCGACAGGAAGTGATGTTGAGGTAAGGCAGGCTGGCGGTGGCGTAGGCCCACGCTGCACTATGGCCGACAGGAAGTGATGTCAAGGTGAGGCACGCTGGCGGTGGCGTAGGCCCTCGCAGTACTATGGACGACAGGAAGTGGCGCTACCAGCAGCCAGTTGGCCGACGCCTGGGCAGAGACGGGAGCAGCTACACAAGGGGCCGAGGGGCGAAGAGGGGGACCAGCCGGCCGGCCACAAATGGCTTGCGGGGGAGGGGCCGTGCCCCACACCTGGGGGGCCGGGGCTATTTCTTTTTCTCCCCCTTGTTCTTCTTGTTGAGGAGCCGCATGAGGGAGGTTGGCATGTAGTACGGCTTCTCGGCCGAGCCGTCGTTCCGCTCCAGGTCCTCCACTGCGGAGAGACAGCGTGCGGTCGGTCGGTCGGCCTGCCCGGGCCCCCAGCTGGGGGGCAGCCGGGGGGGCAGGGAGTGGGGTGGGGGTGGGGGGCACTCACGGAAGCAGAGGAAGAGGGTGTCCACGCACATGCTGTACACGCTGAAGAATCCCTGGGCGATGAGGTAGGCGCCCACCACGACTGTCTGTGGGGGGCAGAGAGAAAGGGGATCAGCTGGGGGCAGGCCCCCCATGGCCCGAACCCCACCCCCCAAGGGAGAGTCCGCAAATGGCGCCACCCCAGAGCCCAGCTTCACCCCAAAACCTCAGAGCCCCACCCAAGGCAGGATCCTCCAACCCCCCTATCCCGGACCCCCCCACAGCCCCAGTCCCCACCCTAGAGCCCAGACCCCGAACCCCTTCCTCCCTATGGCAGCCCCATCACACACACCCCCCCCGTTGCCGCGGGCGGGGCCACGCACCAGGATGGGCAGCCAGTAGTAGTTGAGGGTGGGCGAGCGGAAGCGGGGGTCGGTGATGGGGATCCGGCCCGAGAAGAAGAAGAAGCCGAGCACCCCGACGCCCCCCACCACCAGCAGCTTCCCGAAGAGCAGCAGCAGGTCGGTGACTTTATCCAGCACCACCACCCTGCGGGGGAGAGAGACCCGCAGTCCTGGGCCCGGCCCCCCATCTGACCCACTGCACCCCCACCCGCCCGATGCCGGCAGAGAACCCAGGCGTCCTGGCCTTCCCGATCCAACCCGGTAGATCCCCCCACCCACCTGGTGCCGGCAGAGAACCCAGGCGTCCTGGCCCCCAGACCCACCTGCCCTAACCCACTAGCCTCCCCCCCCCCCGCCACCAGAGGAGAACACCCGCACCTGGCCCCCCCAACCCACTTGTGGCCCCCCCCCCCCGGCGCTAGGGAGAGAACCCCGGCGTCCGGGTACCTGACAATGTTGCGCATGAGCAGTTTGAAGGCGTTCTTGGCGGAAGTGCAGAAATTCTTCCCGTAGATGGCGATCTGGGGGACGGACGGACGGACACCCCGGTAACGGGGGGGACAGACACATTCCACCGCTGCTTCCCCAAACCCACTCCCGGCACCCCTCCCCCACTCCTGCCCCCCATCAGGGCTCCCCCAAACTCCCCCCACCCACCCGCCCCTCTCTCAGGCACCCTGGCTCCCCAAGAGCCCCCACCCTTCACGGGACACCCCCCAACCACCCTGGGGTCCCCCCAAGTTCCCTTGCAACGATCTCCGTTCACCCTGTAGCATGGGACCCCCCCGACTCTCCCCTGCCCCAGGACCCCCCACCCTAAGCATCAAGGTGTGCGCGCCCCAGACACCACCCCTGTCTTTGTGATGAGCCCCCCCACAAACAACCCCAGTGCAGGGCCCGCCCCCCACACATGGCCCCCCCGTGCCCCCCCACCATGATGTAGGCGTTCCTGTTGAGGAACTTGATGAACTTCTCCAGGCACCAGAAGCAGCATTTCAGGCAGCAGAGCAGGCAGCGGGTGAAGGGGTTCTGGACATCTGTGGGAGGGGGAGGGGAGAGCCGATCAGACACCCCAAACTCCCCTAGCCCCCCGTGGTGGAATAGCCAGTCCCCCTCCCACACCCCCCGTGGGGGAAGGAGGGGGTTTTGGGGTACTAGACCAACGGGGGACTCCTGAACCCCAATAGGTTTTGGGTGTGTGGGTCAGGGGCTTTCAGGGTATATCTGAATCCTGCAATATATCGGGAGATGGGGGCACCCCCCAGGACCCTGCAGGGTTTGGGGGCGGCTGCGCGCACAAGACGCCCTCGGGGTGGAGCCCTGAGCCCCTGAATATCTTGGGGAGCAACGTAACAATGGGGTGCACAAAGGACAGCTCTGAAGACCCAAGTATCTGAGGCCTGGGGAACAATGAGGTATCTGGCCCCCCCGTTTCTGAACCCCAGAATGTCTTGGGGTCCCCCAAGCCCCCTGTTAGCTCAGCCTGGGGGGTACAGTGAGATATTGGATACAAGGAAAACTGGCATCTCTCTATGCAATAGCGGGGTCTCTGAACCCTAAAACACCTCAGGGGCCCAGGGGAAGTGGGGGGCGGCCCCCTCTTGGACTGGCCCAGCTGTGAGCTAATGAGGAGCAAAGTGGGGGTGAAGGTGTCAGAGATGGGGCAACAGCTGATTTTGGGGAGGAAAGGAGTGGAGGAGTCGGGGTGCAGCTGAACCGGGGTGACGGCTCCTGGGGACCCAGAATTTGGGGCTCCTACAGGACAGCTCATGGTTTGGGGGGCCCGTTGGGGTGGTTGCTCAATTCTGGGGGTGAAGGTCTAACTTTGAGGGCATGGTTCCATTTCGGGGGTGGGGGGGGGGCAATCCTGGGACAAACCATTCCAAAATGCGGGGGCCAAAGTCTCAGTGTTTGGCGGTGAAGTTTGGTGCGGTGTCCCGCTTTGGGGAGAAGGCAGACATTTGGGGTGCAGGTTCAGTGCAGCAGGGACAAATGTCGGGGTGCTGGAAGATGGGTGGAGCCCTAGGGCTCTGGATGGGGCTGAAATTGGGGGGGCAGGACTGACCCCTTTTGGCAGACCCCAAAAGGCAGTGGGGGGGGGGGGAGATGGAATTTGGGGGCTGGTGGGAGATCCGGGGTGGATGGTGAAGGGCAGAAAGTTAGGGAGGGAAGCTGGGAATTTGGGGGGTTGATGGGGGGACCCCCACCCTCACCTTTGAGTTTGTGGTCCAGGTATTCCAGGATGATGCGGATCAGCTGCACGATGGTCAGGATGAGCGCCCCGAACGCCAGCGACCCCGTGTGGTACCTGCAGGGTGGAGGGGACCCGGCCCATGGGGGGACCCCAGTTAGTGCGGCAGACAGAGGCAGGGAGAGAACCCAGGAGTCCTGACTCCAGCCCCCCCGCCAGCCAGAGAGAGAACCCAGGAGTCCTGGCTCCCAGCCCCCACACTACACCTCTCCCGTCCAGAAGATGCAAGCAGCTTCTTAAATGTCTCATTTGCATAGAACATGAATATGCATGATAATTTGCATGTCTCCTCCCCTTGGAGGATCCAGACCCAGGAGCCCAGGATGGGGCCCCTGAAATCAGACACCAGCTGGTTAAGCCAGGGGAGGGGGAGGGGACCCAGGCGTCCGGCTCACCGCAGCGCGCGCATGAAGGAGCCGGCCAGGGCGCAGGCGGGGACATCGCGGGGCTTCTCCCGCGCCCAGTAGAAGGCGGCGAAGGCGCCAGCCAGGACGCACTGGCCCAGCGCCAGCGCAAAGTTGGCCACCCACAGCAGGCCCAGCACGTTGTAGAGCTGCAGGTTGAAGAGGTTGCGCTGGAACAGCCCCTCGCTGTTGTAAGCGTAGAAGGTGCAGCCCACGGCCCGGCACGGCTCGTACTGCGAGGCGTTGAACGTCTGCGGGCGGAGAGAGGGCATCAGGCCGGCGCGGGAACCGGGCGTGGGAACCAAGGGGCACGGGAACGACTGAGGGGTGCAGGAACAGCCGAGGGAACCGGGTGTGGGAACTGGGCCTGGGGCGCGGGAACCGGGCGTGGAGCGCGGGAACCGGGCGGCAGGGAAACGGGGTGCATGGCGTGGGAACCGAGGGGTGTGGGAACGGCTGAGAGAAGGAGAAAACAGACAAAGGAGGGACCCAGAGATGGAGCAAACACCCCAGAGAACGCGGAGCAAACCCGGCCAGGAAGGACAGACGGACGGAGAGAACCGAGCAGACAAACGAGCGAGCAACACAGCAGGAACCCAAGGGAGCGAAGACGGTGGACGGGGGAGGAAGGAAGCAAATCACGGATCGAGAGAGAACCCAGGAGTCCGGGGCCCACGCGAAGGGCAGACGCCGTGTCAGAACACGCCCCACCCCCGCGATTTCAGCTGGACGAGGGGCCTAGAAGTCAGGGCTCCTGGGTTCTCCCCCCAGCTCTGGGAGGGGAGTGGGGTTGAGTGGTGGGGGCGGGGGCGGGGCTGGGCGCCAGGACGCCTGGGTTCTCACCATGGGGTTGCAGCTTTCGTTGCCTGAGATGGCGGAGCAGCCGGAGAGGCTGGAATTGGTGCTGGTGACGCGATACAGTGGGGTCCCGGACGTGGCCAGGTAGCTGGGGGGGGAGCAGTCAAGGGCACACAACAGGCGCTGTTCCCCTCCCATCCAGCCCCAGGTCGGGAACTGGCCAGCTCAGGGGGGCAGGGAATGGGGCGCAGGGGGCGCCGGGGGGCGGGCAGAGGATACAGGGCCGTCATGGCCCAGTAGGCCACACAGATGATCAGCAGCAGGAAAGTCACGAGGGGGTAGAAGAGCGTGGACATCATGTAGCCGATGGCCCTGGAACAGGAGACAAAGGGGCCCCTCAGTTAGTTCCTGTTTTGGGGGCCCCCCGGGGGCTCCCCTCCAACCCCCCCAGGGACACCACTCCCCACAGAGACCGTTATCACGCGGGCTCACCGCACCACCTGCTATCAGACCAAAGGGCCCATCTAACCTGGCATCCTGTCTGCTCTGCTCGCCTGGCATTCTCCCCTCCCCCAGATCAGACCCCTGGCCAAGCCAGCCCCATTTCTGTCCCGCCCCCAGATCAGACCAATGGGGCCCTCCTGCTTTTAACTCTCTCTCTCTCTCTCCCGCCCCATCCAAATCCTGTCTCGGGCAGTTCCACAGGTTAACGTCACCGATTTCACTCTGTCCCGCCCCTCATTAAGGGTGGGGAGCCAGGGCTGCTGGGGTGTTCCTGGGCAGATCGGACCCCCCTGGCTCCCCGCTCATGGGGGACACTCACCGGCTGGCCTCCTTGATGAGGGCGATGGCGATGAGGATGCGTTTGCGGAGGAAGATGAGGAGGAGGAGCAGAACACCTTCCACCACAGCCAGGATTATCACTGCAGGGGGGGCACAGGCAGGGCTGGGAGAGAGACGGGGACCCCACTTGAAGGGGAAAGGGATTTGGGGCACCCCACTTCTTAAGGAGTCAATCAAGACCCCCAAATTCCCGCCGGTGGAACAACTAACCTCCCTCAAAACGTGGTGCACCCTCAAATTCCCCCCATGGAGGCGAGGGGCCAGAACTGGGGTGTGGATTCAGTTTCCCCATTTCCAAACAACCCTGGCCATTTCGGGGGTCCAGAAAGGCCCCCCCCCAGTTCAGATGGCTCCCGGATTTGGGGGGGGTGCCAGGGACACTCCCAGGGATAAAAGGGCCCCATGTTCAGGCAGGTGCGGAGGGGCCCTGAATTTTAGGGTGCTGAAAAGACACCCCCAGAACTGAGGATGTCCCTGGGGCTTGGGAATTCAGTGACGCCCCCTAAAGCAAGAGGGAGGCTGAATTTGGGGGGCAGCGAGGAAGCACCCCATGGGTAAGGGTGCATCCCACGTTTTAGGGTCAGCACAGCTGCAGCCGCATTTGGGGGAGCTGGTCCCTGTTCCCACTGGGCCCCCCCCGTCCCCGTGACCCCACAGGAATCACAGGGGGCCCCCCAACCACCCCAGGGGGTCCCCGACTCACAGGCCGCCAGCCACGTCTCCTGCACGTTGCTGTAGACGCTGAGGTTTGTGGTGAAGCCGACGTCCTGGATGGTGGCGCCGGCTGCGCGCAGGGTGCTGTACTCATTCCAGCAGTGGTAGATCCCTGGGGGGATGGGAGTTACGGGGGGTCATGGCCCCCCCTGATAGCCCCATGTCCTCTATTCGACCCCTGGACCTCCCACCCCCCCAAAAAACCTCCCCCCGGCACCTGCCCCCCAGTACAGAAACTGGGCACCGCCTCCCACGACCCCGCCCCCACCCTGAGCCCCGCCCCCTCTTAACTCCTCCCCAGGATCCCCCCCCCAGAAAGCCCCTCCCCTCCCCCCGTCCCAGCCCCGCACCGTAGGCGCCGATGGCGAGCACCCCGAGGATCAGCACCCAGACCAGCACGCCGGCCAGCAGCCGCAGCAGCAGCAGGAAGAGCAGGCTGAGCAGCATGGCGATCAGCAACCCGCTGGGGGGAGGGGAGAGTGAGAGCCCGCGCCCGGACGCCTGGGTCCCGCCGTCCCCCTGGGACACGCTGCACCCCACCTGCACCCCCGCCACGTGATCCCACGGGTCATTCACGTTCGCACGGCCGTGTAACGCCGCGCACGGCAGCCTGACCATGACCGTGACCGTGACGGCGGCGCGTTTCCCGCGAGGTCGCACGTCCGTGCGGAGATGGAGCCCGGCTGCGTCCCGGCCTGAAGAGCCGAACACGGAGCTGCCGTGCCAGGCCCCGCCGAGGCAGGCGCACGGGGACAAGGGCCTGGGCTAAGCACCCCTGGGCGCCTCGGCTCCGGTGGAAGAAATCCTGGACGTGGCCGAGCGCCTGAGCCCGGGGGGGGGCGGGGAAACCTGCTACAAGCCGAGACCTCCGTCCCTTCTCGGCTCCCCCTCGAATCTCTGCCCCAGCCTCGCTCAGAGCTGGCGTGGAGCCACTTCTTCGATGAACGGACGGAGGAGTGTGAACAAGCGCGCGGGGCGCAGCACCGACCCGGCAAGGGGGCAGCTCCCAGGGCTGTGTCTGGGGCTGTTTGCTGGGGTCTGTCCCCCGCGGGGCTGGCCGGAAACGCTCCTTCCCTGCCTGAGGAGGGACTGGTTCCTCGCAGGAGGCTGGGCGTGGGCGACCCAGGAGTGGGCGGGTCACCCAGCAAAGCGGGGCAAGTCGGGGCCCAGGAGTGAGGAATGGGGGTGACAGCGACACAACAGGCCAGATTGCGGGGGGGGGGGGGGGGGGGAGAACGTCACACCACCCCCACTGGGGCCCTACAGCCGCCCCTCCGCCAGCACCGGGGAGCGCCCCCGGGCGCCACTGCTCCACCCCGTCCTGGGGACCTGGGTCCCCCTCCCCCCTGGGTCACGGGGTCCCCCTCCCCCTCCGGGGGGCACTCACATGAGGATCCAATACCAGCTGCTGGCAAAATCCTCAAAGATCTTCGTCCCGATGTCCTTGGCGTTCAGAGACTTCACGATCTGCCTGTGGGGAGAGGCGGAGTCAGGGGGGCAGGGTGGGGCCATTGGGGGCTGCGGGTTGGGAGTGAGGGGCCCCGCACTCACGTGGCGCCGGACAGGATCAGCTCCTTGGTGGCGTTGGACGACGTGCCCGGGAAGGTGAAGTTCTCCATGGCCTTCTCCGCGGAGGTCGTGCTGAAATCGGGCAAGCAGCGGTTGAAGGCTGGAGAGAGAGCGGGGCGGGGGGGGACAGCCAGAGTCACCACAGGCGTCGGGGCACGGGGGGGCAGACCCCAGCCCTAGACACCCCCCCGCACCCGGACCCCTGAGCGACGGGAACATCTCCGCTGTGAGAGCGAGGAGGGAAGCGGCCGGGAGCTGCCCTGGCTGGGAACTCCAGCCACGTGGGAACCGGGGCAAAGCGCGAGGGACGCGACGGGCCAGGCGCAAAATGGCTTTTGGGTTTCACTTTCCACCGGCGTCGGGGCAGGGCTGGGGCTAAGCCAGGCCCCAATCCCACTGCGGGCACTAGGGCGCAACGCTGCAGCCCGTGTGTCTCTAACCACTAGCCCCTGCCCCCCTCCCAGAGCCGAGGAGAGAACCCAGGCGTCCGGCGTACTTGGCTTGGAGGCGATGGTGTACCACGGGCAGAGCTCCCGGCTCTGAATCTGCGACACCGTCTGAGGAAGAGACAGAAAATCCTCACAGCCACGCACCAGGGCCAGCTAGGCCGCCGGAGGCAGCCCAGGGCCAGGCCGGCAGGGGCTGTGGGTCAGGAGTGGGGGCAGTGGCAGGGCTGGGGAGGGGGTGCCAGGCCAGGCCGGCAGGGGCTGTGGGTCGGGAGTGGGGGCAGTGGCAGGGCTGGGGGGCTGGGGGCTGGCACGTACCAGGATGGTATCGGACAGGTTGAGGCTGGGGACACACCAGGTCTGGTTGAACACGGCCGCTGGCTTCACCCCAGACAGATACGCTGTGGGTGGCAGCACCCAGAATCCCTCGGGGCAGGCGGAGACGCAGATCTGGGGTGTGAGAGAACCCGGCACAGTGAGGGGCCAACACGGGGTGTGAGCCAAGGGTGACAGAACCCAGGAGTCCTGGCCTCCATCCCCTCCCCCCCCTGCTCTAACCACTGGGCCCCACACCCCTCCCAGAGCCATGGAGAGAACCCAGGAGTCCTGGCCTCCATCCCTCCCCACCCCCCCCGCTCTAACCACTGCCCCCCCCCCGAGGCAGAGGCAGAACCCAGGCGTCCGGGCTGTACCTGCGTGGTGGGACACTGCAGCCCGTTCATGGCGGCTGCCAGGATGTTGATGGAGGTAACGCACTGGAGCAGGTCGAAATACAGCACGAAGGGCTTGTCCCTGGGGGGTGACGGGGGGGGTGTAAATGGAGGGAGGCAACGACATGGGGGGAGTGGAAGCCAGGCTCCCCCCCCCCGTACGCAGCCCCGGGGGTGCCCGGCCCAGGGGGTCCGGCAGGGGCTGCAGGTCCCCCCCACTCACCTGTTGGCCCCGATGCCGCAGTAGGCGCCGGTGGAGTTCCGGGGGTAAATCACCTGCCGGGGGTCCCCGTACAGCCAGGCTGGGGGGAGGGGCAAAGTGAGCAGCCGAGGGGTGATACAGGCCCCCCGGCCCCCCAGCCCTGTGCCCCCCAGCCCCGCTCATCCCCCTGCCCTGCCCCACAGCGCCCCCAACCCCCTCATTCCCCTGCCCTGCCCCACGGCACCGCCCTGCCACCCCAGCTCCTGGCCCCACAGCACCCCCGATGGCCCCCCAGCACCAACTGAGAGCCCCCCACGGCGGGTCACTCACCCAGGATCCCAACCACCATGTAGCCGGCCAGGAAGACCAGGAAGAGGGCGCAGCAGAGCACGTCGGTGCAGCTCCTGGGGGAGACGGTGAGACAAGGGGGTGCCGGGGGGAGGGGCAGGGAGGGGGCGGGGCGCAGGAGGGGGAGGGGGCGGGGCAGGAGGGCACCAGGCCGGGCCAGGCACCGAGACAAGGACGAAAAGTGGAAGGCGTCCAGAGAAGGAGCCGGGGGGGGGGGCACGAGCGAGGTCCCAGGGCCGATCAGCCCCGACCCGGCTGCTGGGGGGGGGGGGGGGCTCGGGGGTCCTGCCCCCCCCCTCCCCCGGGGTCACGTACCTGTTCTGAATCGGGCCCCGGAAGGAGGGGTCATGTTTGCACTGCTCCCCTGCGGAGAGAAGGGGGGGGGGGGGGTCAGAGCAGGGGCTGGGAGCCCGGACGCCTGGGTTCTCTCCCCGGCTCGGAGGGGGGGGGGGGGGGCATTGGACCCAGGCGTCCTGCCTCCCTTTGCGGGAAACTCTGCCGGCCCCTCCCCGGCCGGGTGTGACGCGGGGGGGGGGGGGGGCCGGGGGGATCTGGTCTGAGCAGTTAAGGGCGCTGGCAGCCGGGGGGGGGGGGGGACAGCGACCCCCAAAGGGGGGAAACCTCCCCACCCCCGCCTGTGGAACCGGAGCTGGTTCCTGGTGTAAACGCCCCCCTCCCGCTTCCTTATTGCCCTACTCGAAACCACAAAGTCCAGCCCCGCCCTGCCCCCCCCAGCCCTGCCGGTGCCCCTCACCCCCGACCCGCAGCCCCTGCCAGCCCAGCCCTGGGCTGAGACCCGGGTAACTCGTTTCATTCATGACTGAGCCGAGCCAGGCGGGGAAAGGCTGAGGCTGGGCTGGGGGGGGGGGGGAAATCTCGACCCCTTCTCACCCCCTGGGGGGCTGCATGGGGCAGAAGCCCAGCTGGGGGCATGAGCCGGAGGGGGGGCAGGCTTGAAGTGAGTGGCGGGGGGGTGAATAGGAGGAAGGGAGGTTATGGGGGGCGGCGAGAAGCAGGTTCGCCCCCAGTAACCCCCCCCCCCGCAGATGACCCCCCCCACCCGCGGATTTTCATTTCCTTGTTCCTTGGTCACCACAAACAAAGCAGCCCAGCCCCCAACCGGCCCCCCCCCGAGCCATGGACCTTGGCCGGTGTGAGCGGACGGGCGGGGGGGGGGGGAAGGGCGGACATCTCCCAGCTACTCGGGTGACGCGGGGGAAACTGAGGCACGCCAGGACTCAGAGCCAACCCTCAGCACGTTCCCCTGCGCCGCAGGGATCGGGGCCTCCCCCAGTTCCTCGCCCTGACCCGGAGCCGCGCCCGAGTCCAGCTAAACCAGCGCCCGAGTCCGGCCCGGCCCGGCCCGGCCCGGCCCGGGACAGAGCGGCGGGGGGGTGGGGCGCGTCCGGCTGCCCATTTCCCCTGCAACCGGGACCAGCCCGAACCGGGCTGGGCCAAGGGTGGGGGCGATCCCAGCCTGGCCCCCCCGCACCCGATGCCAGGAGAGACCCAGCAGCATCTACCCCTCCCCCCGCGCCCCTCACCGTAGGGGGCCGGGTCCGGCCGCTCCCCCGCGTCTTTCTTGCGCCCCATGGCGGGGGGCGGGTGGGGGGCACCTGTCGGTCCGGCCGGAGGCTGCGGTTTGAAACGATTCCTGCTCTGACGTCACAGACACCTGCCGCCACGCCCGGCCCCGCCCCTTCACCTGGACCCGAGCCCCGCCCCCTTCACCTGGCCCCCGGGCCCCCCCCGCTGCTTCCCGACCTCACCCGCCCCCTCGATGGCCCCGCCCCTCCTGGCCGCACCTGGCCCCGCCCCCTCGATGGCCCCGCCCCTTCCAGCCGCACCTGGCCCTGCCTCCTCCTCCCCCCAGAGCCCCATCCCCCACCACTCTCACAAAACCACCACACCACCTCACTCACACACCCTCCCCCCACCCTCACAGCCCCCGACAATCGCACAACCCCGTCTCACCAATCACAACTTCCCAGGGGGGTACAACACCCTGTAGCACACTTGACCTCACTCCCCTCAACACAACCCAACACACGCAGCCCTTGCCACCCACACCCAACCCTCACCCCCCGTGCAACACACTCTAGCTCACAACCACACCCAGGGCCACACCAAGGCCCCGCCCCCACCCCCAACTCACACCCCTGCAGACATACCACACAGGGCCAGTCATGAACCCACCCCAGACACAACCCCTGGCAACACACAATCCCACGCATCACAACAGCCGCTGGGGTAGGAGACAGGTCCCAGCCACAACAAACACACAACCCCAGCCCAGCCCCACTGCTCACACAGCAACCCACAGCTGCACAATCGCACACTGGAGCCACCTACACAAAGTGCACACGCTCACACCCGACCTCTGCCCCCCATAACCTCCACGTACAGCCGCTAGCACCCCCCCCCTCCACACACACACACCCCCCCCCTCCACACACACACACCCGCGGCGCACAGACAGACCAACCGACCCACCAGCTGTGGCACGGACGTTTACTGATTTCCATTTTCCAGGAAGAGTTAAAAAAAAAAAGGGGGGGGGCAGCGCCGCACGCGGGGCTCAGATGGGGGGGGATCCCCAATTCCCAACCCGCTGCCTCGCTCAACACTGGGATACGTTGCTGCCCCCAGCCCACCTGCCCCAGTGGGCCGGGGGCTTGGGGGGGGACGATATTAGCCACCATGGGAGCTGGGTGGACAGGCTTCTCCTGGAGGGCGGGGCTCAGGGCCCAGCCGGGGCAGAGAAGGGGCTGCCAGGGGCTAAGGGGCAGAGGGCCCCCGATCAGGGGCCCAGGGCAGGCCGGGGGGGCTCAGGGGCCCGGCCGGGAGCCCCAAGGGTTCAGAGGCCCAGGAGGGGGCTAGGGGCTTCAGGGGCCCGGCGGGGGCAGGGAGGGGGCTCAGGGGCCCAGCAGGGGCAGGCCCCCCCCGTCAGGCAGCAGCTCGGGGTGCGCCTCGAGACGGGCGAGCCGGCTCTGCTCCAGGGCGATGGCCTCGGCCGAGTGCTTGCACTTCTCCGCCCCGCACTGGCAGGTGAAGTATTTGCTCTTGATGTCCCAGAAGCGGTCGCCGTAGTCGAAGCTGGGGGGGGACGGACGAGAGGGGGGGTCAGTGCAGGCTGCAGGCCCCAGGCCCGGCCCCCCCGTCCCTCCCCACGGCCCCGGCCCTCACCCCAGCTCCTCGCCGGCGCGGATGTCGCGGCTGCTGAAGAAGGCGATGCGCGGGAAGCGCAGGTCCTGGTGCACCATGAACACCCGCACCGGGATGATGTTGGGCTCGCACAGGTGGTTGATGAAGCGGCTGACGTTGCCGTAGTAACGGGCATCGATGCAGTACACCTCGCCATCCTGCGGGGGGCAGAGAACCCAGGAGTCCTGCCGCCCAGGGAGCCTCTGCTCTAACCACTAGTCCCCCCACAGCCAGGGACCTGGCTCCCAGCCCCCCCCCCCGCTCTACCCACTAGCCCCTGCTCCCCTGCCAGGGCGGGGCAGAGAACCCAGGCGTCCGGCCCCCCCACCTTGTTATCCAGGTCGAAGAGATACGAGTCGTCCTCCCGCACGTCGGCCTCAGCGTCCGAGATCAGCTCCCCCACGTACCTGCGGGAGGAGGGGGACATGGCAGCTGCATCCAGGTGAACCCCAGCTGTGCCCCCCCTCACACCAGCACCGCCCATAGCCCCCCCACTCACTCGCAGATGAAGGTCCCTTGGGGGATGGTCTGCAGGGCTCGGACGCCCCAGCCCATCTTGGCCGTGCGGTACAGCTGCAGCCGCACCCTGCGGAGGGAGAAGCAGGCGGCCGGTTAACCCGTGGGACTCCCTGCCACAGGGAGCGCAGGGAGCACGAGGGGCAGCTGGGGACTCACTTGATGCCGCTCTGCACCACCCGGTTCTTGCAGCTCCGCCAGCAGGTGCAGGCCTGGTTGCACTCGAAGATGAGCGGCGGCTCGATCTTGTTGAACTCCTGCAGCAAGCGCCCATCCTGGGGGGGATGGGAGAGAGACGCCCGGGGCGTGCGCCTGTCAAAATCTCTGACAGGCACCCAAATTCTGCCCCCCGCAGGATGGATTGGGGGGTGGGAAGGCCCTGGGGTATGAATATTCCTGGGGGGCCCTGCTTCCTATGTGGGACAATCTACATTTGTTGGTGTCCAGGTTCCCCTTCCCCAGGCGGGGGGGTCTGTCTGTTTCAAGGTTCCCCCTGCCCTGGGTGTTCACATCAGTGGGTTTCTGGGCTGCCCCCTCCTACCAATCCCAGGGCTGGCTGCCTCGCCGTGTCTGCCCTTGGCGGTTTCCAGGCTCCCCCATAGCCCGTGCCCCCACAGCTGTGTTTGGCAGTTTCCAGGCTCCCCTCAGTGTCTGTATTTATCAGTTTCTAGGAGCCACATTTCCCCCCTTCCCCAAGCCACATGGCCGTTTCCAGCCCTGCCCCCTCCCCCCCCCCCGGGCAGTTTGGGGGTGCAGGGGTGACTCACCTTGTCATACCAGCAGCGGATGCTGAGTTGGCCGCACAGGCAGTTGCTGGACGAACAGTCGTCCTGGCAGGTGCAGTGCTGGGGGGGGGGGGGGGGCACACAGATTAGCAGGGCCAGCCGCAGCCCCCCCCCCATCCAGGGAGAGGACCAGGGGGTCTACAAGGCCCCAGCCCCGCAAAATCTTCTGCACAGCCCCGCTCCCAGGGAGGCAAGGACACCCAGATGACCCCTACCAGGTCTCAGCTCTCTCCCCGCCCCCCCCCCCAAGTTTGTCAGTTTCCAGACTCCCCGCCCCACCCAGTCCGCACGTTCCCTCGTTTCTCAGCTCCCCGCTTTTCCCACCAAGCCTCTGCCAGCCAGTTTCGAGGCTCCCCCCTTTCCCAAACCGACACTGTCCGTTTTTAGGCTCCACCCTGCCCCCAAAATTTCTGCACGTCTGTTTCTATTCCCCCTTGAAAAAACATTTCTGCAGGTGTCGGTTTCTAGGTCCCCCCAGTTCTGCCCGTGTCTGTTTCTAGGCTCCCCCGGGCCGGCACCTGCAGGTGCGTGATGTTGCGGTCGATGTTCATGGTGGACGTCTCGCAGTTCTCCGAGATGTACTTGTAGTCGTCGGGGCAGGGCTCGTCGTCCACCGCGTTGACGCAGGGAATGGGCACGTTCTCGTAGCCACGGGCCACGTCCCTGCGGGGGGGGGGGGGGGGAGGAGGACGTGGTGAGACGGGAACCGCCAGCTGGGGCCACACCCTCTCCCCCCGCCCCGGGCCCGGCCCCACCTGCTGATGATGCGCTCGGTGCGCACGGCGCGGTTCAGGACGCCCTGCCGGATCTTGCGGTTGAGCTGCAGGGCGAACCAGACCTCGGAGTTCTCCAGCGTCAGGTCCACGGGGCAGTCGCCCTCTTTGTTCCGCACCTCGGGGTCGGCCCCTCGCGACAGGAACAGCCTGGGGGGGCAGATCGGAACCCAGGAGTCCTGGCGCCCCCCGTTCTCACTCCTCCCCCCCGGTGGGGAGAGAACCCAGGGGTCTTGGCGCCCCCCCAGCGGGGAAAGAACCCAGGGGCCCTGGCGCCCCCCATTCTCACTCCTGGCACCCGCGCGCCCCGCCCCCGACTCACATGACGCAGTCGTGGTAGCTCTCGCGGGCGGCGATGTGCAGCGGCGTGTCGCCGTGGAAGTTGACGGCCTGCAGGTCGCACTGGGCGTTGAGCAGCACCTCGGCGATCTCGGCGCTGCCCGTGAAGGAGGCCCAGTGCAGGCAGATGTTCTCCTCCTGCGGGGGGAGGGAGTTACCAGGGGGGGGCCCTGGAAACCGGCAAACTCCAGCTCGGAGCAGAGGAGAGGGGCGCTAGAAACCGACAAATGCGCTGAGGGGTGTTAGAGCCGCCAGTGGCCAGGGTCGAGGCAAGACACCGACGTGCGGCCTGGGAGGGGAGCCTGGAAACTACCAGAGACGTGGAGGGAGCCTGGAAACGGCCAGCGGCAGAGACAGCGAGAGGCACCGACCTGGCGGGAGGCGAGAAACAGGCAGCCGAGGGGGGGGGGGCCTGAGCCAGTGCTGGGGGGGGGGGTGAGAAGCCACCACTCACGTTGTCGGTCAGGGTGACGTCGGCCCCACGGGTCAGCAGCAGGCGAATCACCTCGATGTGCTTGTGCTCCGCTGCCCAGATGATGGGGGTCCAGCCGCCGTTGTCCTGCCGGGGAGTGGTGAGGGGGGGGAATCAGCCCTGCGGCTGGGGAGGGCCCCCCCCAGCCGCAGGGCTCCCCCCCCCCCCACAAAGCCCTCCACACTGCCAAACCCCTGGTGGGAGCCGGACGCCTGGGTCCCCAACTCACCTGGGCGTTGACGTCCACCTGCCCCGTGGCCAGGAGCAGGGACACCATGGCCAGGTTCCCGCACTTGGCCGCGTGATGGAGACACGTGGAGCCGTCTTCCTCCTGGGGGGGGACGATGTAGTGAGGGTCACGCCTGCCACCACACCGATCTCCCGCCCTCCGCCGCCCCCCACCTCAGCCCCCGTCACCCCCCAGACGCCCCGCCCCCCGGCTGACCTTGCTGTAGACGCAGCCGCCCCGCCGCACGATGTACCGCGCCGTCTCCACCTGGTTGCTCACCACGGCCTCCATGAGCGGCGTCCGGCGCGTCTTGTCCACTGCGTTGATGTTGGCACCAGCCTGGCGGGTGGGGGGTGTTTACAGCCAGATCCTGACACCCCCTCCCCCCCGGGCCAGACTCCCCCCCCCCCCTCCACTTCCCTGCCCCCCCTCGCCCACCTGCAGCAGCACGTGGCAGATTTCGAGGTGCCCCTTCTGGGCGGCGGCGTGCAGCGGGGTGCGCTTGCTCTGCTGGTCGCTTTGGAAGTTGGGGTCCAGGTTGTCCACTGGGGTGGGGGCAGAGAACGGGGGGGAGCTAGGATCAGAGGCGGGGGTGGTCCCAGACCCACCCCTCCTCCCTGCCCCCCCCACGGGCGCCCCACTCACACAGCATGAGCACCACCTTCTGCAGCTCGCCCTGCTTGACGGAGAGGTACAGCTGGCGCGGGTGGAACCGCAGCTTCTTCCGCCTGGCGCCGAGCCGGGGAGAGAGAGAGTCAGGGCCAGAGGGTGGAGGGGGAGGTCTGGGGGTCGCAGGTGGGGGATCCCGTGGGGCAGAGTGAGGGGGACTGGTGGATGCCATGGGGGCGGGGTTGGCGGGGCACCCATAGGGCCCTGCATTCCAAGGGGTGGGACGATGGCTTGGTGGCTGCGGTGGGATCTCGGCAGGTGGGGCAAGGGGAGAATTGGGAGCTGTGGGGGGCGATGGAGGGGGGTTCATGGGGAGGGGGGATCAAAGGGTCCCACCTCTCGGCCTCCTGGACGATCAGGGCCTTTTCGAGCTGCTCGCGGCCTGGCCCCGGCCCCAGCCCCAGTGGCGAGATGGCGGCGCCCGACGGCAGCGTCAGGATGGGGCCCCCGGAGCTGTCGATCCCGTCAGCCAGGGGGTCGGGGGGGGCCAGGCGCCCCTCGCCCTTCCCCCGCATCCGGGCGCTGGGGGGGGGAAGAAGGGTCAGCGAGGGGGGGGAGTTCAGAGACCGAGATGCCCCCCTGCCCCGACCCCTCACTCCTGACACGCAGCCCTCGTCAGTACCCCCCAGCCCCACGGTGCCCCCCACTCCCGACCTGCAGCCCCTGCCAGTAGCCTCCCCGGCCCCCAACTCCACCCTGACGCAACATCCCCCGAACTGCCCCCGTCCCCCCCGCCATCGCCCCCCAGAGGCAGGGCCAGGCGCGGCAGGCCAGTCACCTGGGCTGGGTGGTGTCGGCCCGGCCGGAGGTGTCGGGGGGCAGGGGGCCGGCGGGGCGGGGGGCCGGCGCGGGGGCCTCGGCCCGGGCGATGGTGATCTCCTGGGCCTCGGCCGCGTCCTCCCCGCAGTGCGGGCAGAAGATCATCCCGTTGAGCTGGGACACGCAGCCCTTGTGGAAGCGGTGGGTGACCCGGAAGTCGGGGTGGCACTCCAGGAAGGTGCCCTGCGGGGAGACGGCGCCCGTCACGGCCGCCCCAGTGCCCCCCCCGGCGCCCCCTCCCCCACCCCCCGTGCCCGTACTCACGGCGGTGCAGAAGTGCCCGCAGCCGGGGCAGCACTGGTGCTTCACCATCCGGGCACGATGGGCCTCGCACAGCACCATGAGCGGCACCCGGCTGGAGGGGCGCATGGTCTCCCGCTTCACCACGCCGCTGGCGCAGCCGCTCAGCTGGGGGGGCAGAGGCGGGGTCAGCCCGGACGCCTGGGTCCCCTCCCGCCCCCTCCTCGCCCCCATTGCCCCCTCTCCTCCCCATCTGCACTCTCAGCAGCACCCCCACCTCCCCAGCTCCCCCGCCCCTCACCTCGCCGTCGGCGCTCTCGGTGGCCATGCAGTGGCTGAGGCCGGCCTGGCTGAGCCGCTCGATCTTGGGGGCCTCCATGCGGCAGGAGCAGAGGGGCAGCTCCTCGAATCGCTCCGTCTCCAGCGAGCTGGTCTCGTTGGACACGCCTGGGCCGGAGGAGGGGGGGGGGCAGATCAGACACGTGGGGGGCACCCCCAGGGGAGGGGAGCAGAGTGGGGGGGGCTGGGGTCTCACCTGCATTGTTGGGGGACAGGGCCCCCTCGCCCGGCAGCTCCAGGCACCCCAGGGGAACCTCCGTGTACTCGCTCGGGCCGGGCCCGGCCACCCCGTTCACGCCTGGCGAGAGGGGACGAAACGGGGCGGGGGGGGGACATGGGAGGGGGGGGGGGGAGAAGCAGGCCGGGGGCGGGGGGGACACAGGAAGGGACGAGAAGGAAGAAAAAAGCCAAAGGAACAGAAAGAGGCGCCAGGCAGGAAAAATCCAGGCGGCAGCGAAGGAAGGAAGCGGCGCAGGGACGGACGGACGGACACGGCCGGGAGCAGGGACAGACGGATGGATGGACGGACGGAAGCAGGGGGCGAAGCAGTGAGGAGGCGGCCACAGGACGGGGGTGGGAAACGAGCGGAAGAAAAGGAAGCGAATCGGGGAGGGAGAAAGAAGAGGGGCCCGATGAGCCTTGGCTGCCTCCCCCCGCCCCCCATCCCAGCCCTCCGATTACCCCCCCCCCCCCGGCTACCCCCCGCCCCCCGGGCAGCAAGATCCCAGTCAGGGCAGCAAATACTGCCCAATTCTGGTACCACCAGGGAGCCCAGACCCGCCCCCTCCCTGGCTCCACCGCCTGCCCCCTCACCTCGCCCATCCTTGGCCTGAGCCTCCTTCCTCTTGCGCTTGCGGGCCGGCTTCACCCAGGGGCTGTCGTTCTTCCAGCGCTTCTTGGCCTTGCGCTTGGTGCTGGACGCGCTCTGGGAGGGGCGGGGGGGGCAAAAAGGGAGTGAACGAACCAGCCATGGTGAAGCGGAGCGGGTGAGTTCTCCTGCCCCCCCACGGTCCTCCCCCCCCCCCCATCAACTCACCCTGTCCGACATTGTCCCGGATTCTTCGTCCTCTTCGTCCTCCTCCTCTTCCTCTTCCTCCTCCTCCTCCTCACTCATTTGTTCCCCGGCCCCGTCCACCTCCGACTGGAGAAGGGAAGAGCTCAACTGGCTGGAAGCGAACCCAGGCGTTCGGGCCCAGTTCCCGTCTGCGCAGCAATTCCCATTCCCGTGCTGGCCCAACCCCTCTGGCATCCCACCCCAGAGTCAGCCGCAACTCAACCCCGGGCGAGGGGTCCCTGGGTAACCAGCCCGTGCCCCACCCCAGAACCAGCCGCATTTCAGCACCGGGTGAGGGGTCCCCAGGTAATCAGCCTCCCTACCCTGCCCCAGAGGGGCCAGGGGCCCACCTTGCTGTCCGAGTCGCCCTGGTCGTCCACGGAGTAGCTGTCGTAGAAGAGGCTGAAATCCTCCCCCACCTCAGTCTCCCATTCCTCCAGGGCCCCCCCGGGGCCCCGGGCCCCCGAGGGGTCCCCCAAGGGGCAGGACTCACTGGGCGGCGCCGTCATCTCCTCCGTCACCGTGATCTGGGGAGGACAAGGAGGTTAGAGCCCCAAGGGCCCCACTGCACCCCGGGAGGGACCCAGGCGTCCGGGAGGGGCCGTACCTCGGTGCTGGCCCTGGGGCTGGATCTGTGCAGGGCGGGGGGCAGCCGCTTGTGAATCGAATCCGCCGCGTAGTCCAGCTTCCGGCGCTTGGCCGGCTCTGGGGAGAGAGGGGATGAACGGGGGGCACAGGACCCGCCCCCCAGCTCCGCCGGTGCCCCTCACTCCCGACCCGCAGCCCTGAGCCCCCCAGCTCCGCCGGTGCCCCTCACTCCCGACCCACAGCCCCCCCAGCCCCTCACTCCCGACCCATAGCCCCCGGACACCTGGCTCCTCCACGCTGCGCAGGTCGTCAGAGACTCGGAAATGCAGCATCTCGGAGACTCGCTTTTCGGGGACCTGGGGACAAGGTTGGGGGCGAAGAAGGGTCAGGCGCGGCCCTGAAGCAGCCCCTCCCTGCGGCGGGGAGGGGACCCAGGCGTCCGGGACGGCACCCCTCCCCCGCGGCACCCACCTGGCCGTTGCTGGGCTTGGCCATGGTCTTGCGGGCCCGGTGGACCTTGGGCTTGGCGTCCGGCGGGGCGGGCGGGGGCTCCGGGGCGGGGGCCCCCTCGGGGGGCAGGCGGGCGCCGGGCAGGCTGAGCAGCCGCATGGCCAGGCTCTGCACGGACGGGGGCGACTTGCCGGTGCCCGTCAGCGACATCTTGGCCCGGCTCGGCCCGGCCCCGGCCCCCGCCGGGCTGGGCGAGGAGGGCAGCGTCTTGCTGGCGTGGCCTGGGGAGAGACAGTGGGGTGATCCTCACCCCCGACCCACAGCCCCCCACCCGGGGCCCCCCACCCCCGACCCACAGCCTGGTGCCCCCCACCCCCGACCCACAGCCCCCCACCCGGTGCCCCCCACCCCCGTCCCCCAGCCCGGTGCCCCCCACCCCCGACCCACAGCCCCCCGCCCGGTGATCCTCACTCCCCACCCGCAGCCCGCCCCCCGCCCGCAGCCCCCCACCTCCGACCCACAGACCCCCCCGCCCGGTGCCCCTCATCCCCCGCCCCCCCCGCCGCTCACCTGCCAGGCCCCTGCCCCCCGAGCCGGGCGCGCTCCCGGTCCCGGCCCCGATCCCGGTCCCGTCTCCCTCGGGCGAGGCTCCGGCCGGCTCCGTGCCGCCCCCGGACGCCTGGGTCCTCGCCGCCGCCTCCTCCCCGCCGCCCTCCCCCTCCCGGGCCGCCTGCCAGGCCTCCTCCGGCCCCAGCGCCCGCGGGGGGGGCCCGGCTCCGGCCGGGGGGTCGCGGGGGGCCGCCTGCCCCATGGGAAGCTGACCTGGGGGGAGCAGAGATCGGTGGGGGGGGGTCAGCGGGGGGAGGGGGCGGGGGGGGGGTCCGGGGCGCGGCCCCTCCCCCACACTCACCTGCCTCGCCCGGCTCCGGCTCCGGCCCGGCCGGCAGCGCCCCTCCCCCCAGCTCGCCCGCGCCCGCCGCCTCCATGGCTCGGTCCGCGCAGCCGGCGGCAGCGCCCGGCAGTGACGTCACGGCGGGGATTTAAAGGGGCCGCGGCCCGGGCGGGCGAGGCCCCGCCCCCTCCGCCCAAGCCCCGCCCCCTTCCCGCCACACACCCCTCCCGCGCCCCCTCCCCCCCCGTGGGGGCCAGGCCCAGACCCCAGGTCCCCGCCCCCCCCCCCCTTCGCTCCATTGGCTGCCAGAGAACCCAGGCGTCCGGGCTCTCCCCCCCCTCCCCCCAAATAACGGAACTTTGACACTTTTTTTTCCTTTTTTTTTTTCCTTTTAATTAAAAAAAAAAAGTTGTGAACACTAAAAACGGGGGGGGGGGGAGGCCCCGTTCCCCCCCAGGGCCGGATGGGGACCGGTGCCCCCCAAGGGGTAGGCCCCGTGTCCCATCCCCCCCCCAGCCAGGCTCCCTCCCGCTGCAGGGCACATCGAGACCTTGGACCTGCCCCGCCGCGGCGCTGGGGCGAAGCCGGACCCCGGGATTCAACCGCCCGGTGCCGGCCCCCCGCCCCCTGCCCCACTCGCTGTGGCGCCGGCGCCGCCTCCCTCACTCAGCAGCCGGGGGGGCAATACAGCGACCGCCCCGCCCCCACACCAGCCCCTTCGGCTGGGGCCCCGTCGGAGAAAGGCTGCGGGGGCCGCGCTCGGCCCGGCCTGGCTAATTCCCAGCAGCTCCCGGTGCTCGGCTCTGTGGAGCCTGCTCGTCCCCGGCCTTGCCATAGGAAAGAAGAGGTGGATAAAAGCCTACTACTATTACCACTGCCTACGGGAGCCTCCCCCACCGTGGGTCACGCGGACCGCCCGGCCTTCCGCTCTGCACATCCTGGGTTCAAATTCCCCTGCGGGAGCCGGGGGCGCTTGTGATTACGTGTCAATTCTTTGGTTGCTGGGACCCCCCACCCTGGTAACCCCCCCCTCCCAGAGCCAGGGAGGGAACCCCGGAGTCCTGGCTCCCAGCTCTGCCCCTGTTCTAACCACTAGACCCCGCTTCCCTCCCGGAGCTGGGGAAAGAACCCAGGCATCCTAGCTTCCAGTCCCCCCCACTCTAACCACTAGACCCCACCCTCCTCTGAGATCTTGGGACAAAACCCCAGAGGCCTTGCTTTCCCTCCCTCCCCCCCCCCATCTAACCACTAGACCCCACTCCCCTCCTGGAGCTGGGGATAGAACTCAGTCATCCTGGCTCCCAGCCTCACCCCGCTCCAAGCACCGGCCCTCTGGCCCCGGGGAGAGAAGCCAGGAGTCCAGGCTCCCGGTGCCCCCCCTGACTCTAACCCCTAGACCCCACTCCCCTCCAAGAACTCAGGACAGAACCCAGGCGTCCTGGCTGCCGGCCCCACCCTCGGGGGAGCAGAGCCAGGCGTCTGGGCTCCCCCCTGGCGCCGCCTAGTGCACGAGGACGTTGATCTCGGAGACGTTGGCCTCCATGACGTTCTCGGCCGTGGTCTTGCCGTGCTGCTCCTTGAGGTGGCGGCGGATGGCCGGCTTGTGGGCGAAGCGCACGTCGCAGTAGGAGCAGCGGTAGGGGCGCTGGCCGCTGTGCAGGTTCATGTGGTCGTGCAGGGTGGACTTCTGGGTGAAGCTCTTGCCGCAGACGGCGCAGGAGTGGGACTTGACGCCGCGGTGCACGTTCATGTGCCGGTTGAGGTTGCTGCTGTGGTTGAACTGCTTGCCGCAGCGGGGGCACATGAAGATGAAGTGCTGGGCCCGCATGTGGAAGACCAGCTTCTCCACCCCCTGGAAGGCCTCCTCGCACTTGGCGCACTTGATGCTCCGCAGCGGGTGCCCCGCCAGCCCCCCGCGCCCCGGCCCCGGCCCGGGCCGCCCGCCCAGCCCCGCCTCGCTGCCCTCCTCCAGGTAGGCGCCGCCCGGGAAGATGACCAGCCCCTCGCCCTCGGCGTCCTCGGCGAAGCTGTAGCAGGCCTTCACCACGCCCTGCTGGGCCGCCTCCGCCGGCGCCTGCCCGGGGCCCTCGGCCACCGTGGAGTTCACCTGGGCCTCCTCCGGTGCCGCCGGGCCCCCCTTGGCCCAGGCGGGCAGCGGGGGCCCCTCCTTGGCCCAGCCCTGCTGCTGCTGCTGCTTCTTCTGCCGCTGGGCCACCTCCAGCGCCGACTCCACCTTGACGATGCAGATGTCGGAGACGCCGTCTTCGTCCCCGTACGCCTCGTCCTCCTCCTCCTCCTCGTCCTTCAGGTCCAGCTCCTCCTCCAGCGGCAGCTCCAGCTTGAGGGGCCGCGGCGGGAGCCGCTTGCGGGCCCGCTCCTGCAGCGAGGGGGCCCGGGCCAGCAGCGGGGGGCCCCGGGGTGGGGGGCCGGCCTTGGCCAGGCCGGCGTCCTCCTTGAGGCCGATCTTGGGCTCGATGAACTGGGAGAGGGCGTTGCGGCACTTCTCCACCACGTGCTCCATCTGCAGGTAGCTGGCGGCCGTCAGGTAGTTGACGATGTCCCGCACGGCGAACTCCAGGGCCCCCGTGTAGCAGGAGAGCAGCAGGTCGGCCACGATCTTGGCGCTGTGCATGAGGGAGACCTGCAGCTCGGAGCTGGGGTTCAGCAGGAACTGGTCGCGCAGGAAGGGGGAGCAGGCGGCCAGGATCACCTTGTGGCCCCGGAACTTCAGGCTCTCGGCCACGATGGTGACGTCGCAGAAGCGCTCCTCCGAGCGCAGCTGGTTCATGTTGCGCAGCGTGGCCGCCTCATGGCCCGGCAGCTGGAACCGCAGCAGCTCCACGCCCGAGGCCATGCTGGGGCCGGGCGAGGCGAGGGGGGAGCCGGGGGGGGGGAGGACGGCGCGAGGCGAGGCGAGGCTGGGCTGGAGGCAAACAGAGAGGAGATGGGTTAGCAGAGGCCGGATGTTCCCTCCTTTCTGCCTTTCGCACCCCCTTTTACAGCCCCCCCCCGTCGCCCCGATCACACCCGTCCGTCCGTCCAGCTCAGCCCCGCCTGCCTTCCCCAGCCCAGCAGGGATCCCCCCCCCCGCCTCCCCTTTCCCCCCCCCCAATCAGCTGCAAAGCAGCTGGGAACCCCCTGGATGGAGCTGCCCCCTTCCCCCTGCGCCCCTCCCCCATTGCACCCCTACTCTCTGTGCCCCTCCGCATTGCCCCCAGCCCCTGCACCCCTCCCCATTGCACCCCTTCCCCCTGCACCCCTATTCCCTGCGCCCCTCCCCTTCACACCCCTGCCCCCTGCGCCCCTCCCCCATTGCACCCCTTTCCCCTGCGCCCCTCCCCCATTGCGCCCCTATTCCCTGCGCCCCTCCCCTTCGCACCCCTTTCCCCTGCAGCCCTCCCCCATTGCACCCCTGCGTCCCTCCCCATTGCACCCCTTTCCCCTGCGCCCCTCCCCCATTGCACTCCTTTCCCTGCGCCCCTCCCCCATTGCATCCCTTCCCTGCGCCCCTCCCCCATTGAACCCAGCCCCTCCCCCTCACCTGCAGCGGGTGCGGCCCCTTCTCCCCGGGGGTCCCTGGTCCCCCCCCCGGATTTTCCTTTTTTTTGTTTTTTGCAAAGCAGGAGCCAAGTGCGGAGCCCGGGAGTTAAAGGGGCCAGGCGAGGGCAGGGGCCCTTAAAGGGGCAGGACGCAGCGGGAGGGGAGGGGAGTATTTGTCAGCCAGATGAAAAGTGAGCAGCCGGGGGGGGAGGACACAACAATGGGAGGCAGGGGCTCGCGGCCCCGCCGCCCCAGTGCATTGTGGGAGGCAGGGGTGCATGGGCAGCCCCAGTGCATTGTGGGATAGGGACTCATGGCGGGGGGCAGCCCCGATGCATTGTGGGATGCGGGCTTCTCCCTCCACGAGCCCCTTTTGTTCCCCCTCCCCCGTCCTCCCCTTTAAGATCAGTGACGTCATCACGCGGCGCCAAGCCCCGGATGGGCGGGGGAGGAGGGATTTTTTAACCCATACAATCACCATGGAAACCACCCCCCCACACTTCCATGTGCCCATCCCCCCACACTTTAAAGGGGGGCCTGGGCCTGGGCCTGGGCCTCGCCCTGGGGGGCTGGACGCCTGGGTCCTCTGGGCTGGGGAGGACAGTGGGGACTGGTGGTTAGAGCGGGGGCGGGGCCCGGACGCCTGGGTTCTCTGGGCTGAGGAGGGCAGTGGGGGCTGGTGGTTAGAGTGGGGGCGTGGCCCGGATGCCTGGGTTCTCTGGTCTGGGGAGGGCAGTGGGGGCTAGTGGTTAGAGCGGGGGCGGGGCCTGGACGCCTGGGTTCTCTGGGCCTGGGACGGGCAGTGGGGGCTGGTGGTTAGAGCGAGGGTGGGGCCTGGACGCCTGGGTTCTCTGGGCTGGGGAAGGCAGTGGGGGCTGGTGGTTAGAGCGGGGGCGGGGCCTGGACGCCTGGGTTCTCTGGGGCTGGGGAGGGCAGTGGGGGCTGGTGGTTAGAGCAGGGGCGGGGCCCGGACTCCTGGGTTCTCTGGTCTGGGGAGGGCAGTGGGGGCTGGTGGTTAGAGCGAGGGTGGGGCCTGGACGCCTGGGTTCTCTGGGCTGGGGAAGGCAGTGGGGGCTGGTGGTTAGAGCGGGGGCGGGGCCCGGACGCCTGGGTTCTCTGGGCTGGGGAGGGCAGTGGGGGCTGGTGGTTAGAGCGGGGGCGGGGCCCGGACGCCTGGGTTCTCTGGGCTGGGGAGGGCAGTGGGAGCTGGTGGACGCCTGGGTTCTCTGGGGCTGGGGAGGGCAGTGGGGGCTGGTGGTTAGAGCAGGGGCAGGGCCTGGACGCCTGGGTTCTCTGGGGCTGGCAGGGCCCACTAGCCCTGTACCCATTAACCAGGGATCCGGGAAATGGCCGATGTTTGTGCAGTGAAGTTTGTGTCACCAAAACAAACAGACACTGACCTGGGGGCCACCGGCCCGGCCACCCCCCTCAGCCACCCGGGGCAGGGCCTGGGGGAGGGGACACAGGCCCTTCCCCCTGGGCACCACGAGCCCTGGGCATGGGGGGCGAGGACCAAGCCCTATCGATCTGCGTGGCCGAGGCTGGGAGCAGGTGTGCGCGTCCCCTGCCCAGCACCCACCATGGCCCCCTCCTTCTGCGCCCTCCTGCTGCTCGCTCTTGCCCCAGGTACAGGGGGGGACTGCCGTGGACAGGGTGGGTGAGGGCGCCGGGTTCTGGGGGGGGGTCGCACCCCGTGTGGGGGACTGGGGGACCCAAATGCCCGCTGTCACTCCTACACTGGGCCTGTTTCTCCCTGGCCTTGCTCCGGTCCCCGCTTTCCTCTTGTCCATTCACTCCCTCCGTCCGTCTCCTTCCTTCTGTCTGTCTGTTCCCTGCCTTCCTTCCCTTCTGCCGTCTGTCTGTCTGTCTTCCTCTCCTCTCTCCCATGCTGCTCTGTTTTTTGGTCTTTTCCCCTCCCCCCCCCCACAGGTGCCTGGGGGCAGCCCCCCGAGGAGGCAGCGCCCTCCTGCGGCCAGGACGTGGCGATCCGGAACGGCCAGTTCACCCTGTCGGACGGGTACCGCCCGGGCAGCGTGCTCACCTATTCTTGCCCCCCTGGCTGCTACCCCTACCCCGTGAGCAGCCGCCTCTGCCAGGCCAACGGGCGCTGGACCAGTCTTCGCTCCCCCAGCGGCAAAATCTACTCCCGGCCGCTCTGCAAAGGTACAGGCTGCCCGGACACCTGGGTTCTCTGGGAGGGGCGTGCGGGCTAGGAGTTAGAGCAGGGTGGGCTGGGAGCCAGGACTCCTGGGTTCTCTCCCTGGCTCTGGGAGGGGAGTGGGGCCTGGTGGGTTGAGGGGGGCCAGGAGCCCAGACCCCTGGGTTCTCTCCACTCCGGTTCCGTTCTGGTTTCAGAGATGCACTGCCCGACACAGCTGGAGTTTGAGAATGGCTCGTTCTGGCCGCGCTTGGCGGTCTACGTCGTGGACAGCGTGCTGACCTTCGAGTGCCTGGACGGGTACACGCTGCGGGGACCGGCCCAGCGCGTCTGCCAGAGGAACGGGCGATGGGATGGGGGCATCCCCGCCTGTGACGATGGAGGTGAGCCGAGAGCCTCCGGGAACCCCCATGTCCCTGGAGTGCCCACATTTCCCTGCTCCCCCGTCCCCCAGGCTCCCCGAGGATTCAGAGGGTGGAGGTGGCTTCGGGGAGGCCGTTCTCACCTCTCTCTTCCCCCAGCTGAGGATTGCCCGAACCCCGGGGTGCCCGCAGGCGCGACGAAGACAGGCAACCGGTACCGGCTGGGCGACCGGGTCTCCTACCAGTGCAAGGAGGGACTGGCTCTGGTGGGCTCCTCGCAGCGCGTTTGCACCGAGGCGGGGGAGTGGTCGGGGGCCCAGCCCAGCTGCAGAGGTGAGCGATGCCCCCACCGACTTCCCACCTCATCGCTGGCCCCAGGGCTCCCTCTTCTGGTCCTCCAACCTGGGGCGCCTTCGCCTCCCTCCCCAGCTCCCCCTCACCTGCCTAGTTCCCTGGATCTCCCCCCACCTCCGGCTCCTTGCCCCACACTGCCTGGCTAACGGGCCCCGCTTCCCCCTGCCCACACAGCCCCTTTCTCCTACGACCGGGTTGAGGACGTCGGAGCCGAGTTCGGAGCCTCCTTCTCCAACGTCTTGGGCCTGGCGGCTGTCTCAGCCTCCTCCAGCCTCAACACCTCCATCATAAAGAGCTGTGAGTCGGACCGGGGTGTGGGGGGCGTAGGGGAGACTCTGAGGGGGTAGGGATGGGGGGAGGGTGGTCTTTGTGGGGTGAAGAGGAGGGGTGGGGCAAGTCCAGGAGATGGGGTGACTTGGGGTGGTGACAGAGAGTGGGGGTTGATATTATGGGTGTGAGGGAGGTGGGGCACACGGGGGGGGGGGCTGTGTGCAGGGCGGTTGGGTTTCAGAGGGGATCCCCTTCCCCAGGGTGTTCCCACTTAAACCCTCCGCCCCCCACCACACAGCATTCCTGGGCCGCCGGCTGATTGTGAGCAACGACAGCTTCCTCAACGTCTACCTGCTGGTGGACTCCTCGAAGAGCGTCAGCAAAGAGAGCTTCCAGCTCTTCAAGGAGTGGGTGGAGAGCATTGTGGACCGGGTGAGTCCAGGGTGGGGGCAGCGGCCCCACGGCCAGGAGCTTTGTGTCTCAACATCGCTCCTGGGCTCCTCAACACCAGCCATGCCCAGCTGCTGCGATGACTAGGTGTCTTGACAATGGCGCTGCACGTTCTAGGTGCCTGTTCTCGGTATCTCAATGGCAGCCACAAATTGTAGCTTCCCACACTGCAGATCTAGGGATTTCAGTGCCAGCAAGGGTGCTGAAAGTTGTAGGCGACTCCACACCTGTTCTAGAAACCTCCCTGCCTTATGTGGCCGCTGTATGTTCTAGGCGTCCGGATCCTGATCCTGCAGACAATGACAGCCGTGGACATGGCAAGTTCTAGGTGCCACTGCCTCTGTTCTAGGTTCTTAAATGCCAACCCCCATGCATGCTGCAAATTCTAGATGTCTCAGTATTGGCTTTAGATGCCTCAGTGCCTGCTCTGGGCCCCTAAGTATTGGGTCAGGGATCCTTCATTGCCAAAGCTCACTTTCCTGTTCTCTCTCCTCCTCTTCCTGTTTTCTGTTCCCTCCCTCTCTCACCTGTTCCAGGTAGCCAGCTTTGAAGTAGATTCCAACTTCGCTGTGATCTCCTATGCCACCCAGCCCAAGAGAATCATTGCCATTTATGATCACGAAGCCTCTGATGCGGATGAAGTTATCAGACTGACAAAGACGAGGATGAATTTCCAAGGTTCTCTTCATGTGGCCTCCCTGATTCCAGGGGATCTAGGTGTTTCAATACCACCCACAACCCATATTAGGAGCTCCAGGACCCTGGGTATTACCTGGGTTCTAGGTGCCTCAATGTCTGCCTTCCAATTGGGAAATGGATGCTGGAGGTCTCATCGCACCAGTAATAAACCATAGGGAGAATTTCTAAAACTAGGAGATTTTCGCTTTCTAACTCAAAAAATATTGCACCCAACACAAAGTGGCTCAGTTTTAAGCAGTTGATCTCTGGACTGGACGTGGGTAGTCGATCAGAGACCAGCGATCATGACCTGATTGCATTGAGTCCAAGCGAGCAGAGACCGCCCACCGAGAAATCTCAATACGTAGCGCTGCAAGAGGACCAATTTCCCCAAACTGAGGACAATGCTGAGTGAAACAGATTGGGAGGAAATGCTCGGTTCTAGGTGCCTCAGTACCAGCCCTTGATCTCACTATAATTTTAATTACCTCAACACTAGCCCTGGGCACTGTTGGTTCTAGATGACTCAATGCAATTTATGGGCACTGCTAGTTCTAGGTACCTCAGCCCAGTCATGGGCATTATTGGCTCTAGGTGCCTCAGCACTGCTCCTTGGTACTATGGGTTCTAGGTTATCTAATATCCGACCCTCCCTTAAGGTTCTAGATGTATCAGTACCAGCTCTAGATTCTATTACTCTTAGGTACATCAATTCCAGCTATTGTTATTACCTCCTCTGGGATCGAGGTGCTTCAATATATTCTGGGTTCTAGGTACCCCACATGCCTAGAACTGGTTCTGAGCCATTTTGTCCCACTGCAGATCACGGCAATGGGACTGGGACCAACATCCGAGCAGCGCTGATGGAGGTATATAACATGATCCTGTTTCAGAAGGAATCCTTTGTCCAGCAGCGCAAGCCGGATGCGTGGAAGAAAATCCGACATGCCATCATTGTGCTGACAGATGGTGAGGAGCAAGTGCTCTGTTCTTTGGGGGATAGGGAAAGGTTTATCTGACCCCAGCCAGAGAGGGTGCAGGTCAAGATTCTCACCTGCATAGCCCTTACCTGCATGGGGGAAAGGGAAATGGGTCAGATCTGCTAATCCATAGAATGTTGTTTCAGGCAAATACAACACGGGGGGGTCCCCCAAGGATGCAGTGGCCAAGATAGAAGATGTTCTCGAGATCAAGCCAAACAGGAAAGATTACCTGGGTGAGGCTGCTAACACACTTGGCTCCATTCCACATGCCAGTGATGGTTGCAGGTTCTTCATTGACATGATCTACCGGTTCTAGGTGCTTCATTACTTGGGCGCAGCTACAGTTCTGAGACCTTAGCATTTCCCATTCTAGATTGGCCAATATCTTCCCTGGTGATGCATGCCTGGATCTGGGCGCTGCTTATTCTAGATGCCTAAAAGCCGGTTCTTGATACCTCAGTTTGGGGATCTGGGTGCTCCCAGTCAGTGCCAAGCTATTTGTACTCTTGGCTCTAGGTGTCTCAGGAACCAGGCACTTCAAGGCCAAGGCTAACCAGTCCAGTGTACCCTGGCCTGGTTTTTTTATATCAACTTTGTTCCTTCAGTGCTTCAAGAGCAGGTTATTTGTACTGTTGGTTCTAGATGATGTAATATCGGCTGTTGGTATGTCCGCGGCATGTTCTTTGCAACATTCGTTCTAGATGTGTCTCCATGCACTCTGGATGGCCTTTGAGTTAGTCCTGCTACCTCACCACTAGATTATTTCACCTCTTCTGGGTATCCCAGTAGCACTGCACTATGAAGATGTTACCACTGCCGGTTCTAAGCACTTCAACCCTCCACCCTGACCAGCTATGTACCAGTCTTGGTACCTGACTACCAAGTGATTTGTACCCCTGGATCTAGGTACCTCAATGCTCATTCTGTGTCTGTTGAGCCCAGACCAGGTCATTGAATGAGTTTTCTTTCCACAAAAAGCTTCGGTGAAAGGCTTTTATTAAGAAAGTTTCTGGGTATTTGTCAAATTTTGTCAATGTTTTCAGTTTGAACCGAAAATAGGTATTTCCTGCTGAAATTTCCATTTTGACCAAAAGGGTCATTTTTCTTGGAGGATGGGGACACTTCACACTTAACATTTTCAGTAGCTCAACTTGCTACCAAGTTTTTTGCTCTGTTGATTCTAGGTACCTATAATGGTAACTCAATTTTAGCGTCCAGATACTGCAAATTCCAGGTCCCTCTGTGCACCCTAGTCCTCGCTACCTGAGTCCGTCTACTGTGGGTTCTAGGTACATCAACACTTATTCTAAATATTATTACAAGGTCACCTAGGACCCAATAGATTTTAGGCATGGTGCCAATTATGGGCACCACAGTACTGATCCTCGTGCCTAGGCCTATTTGCACTGCTTCTTCTAGGTGCCTCAGCACATGTTCTAGGTGTCTCAACACCAGTTCTAAGCATTTCTGGGTTCCAAAATGGCCTAACAATTGGTTCTGGGCCCCTTGCTGGTTCAGTACCAGGGACAGGGGTCTCCAGTGACCTTCCAGCCTCAACCCCAGCTCTAGACCTGTCTGTTTCTAGGTGCCCTAATCCAGTTTCCTGACTTGCCTCCTAGATATCTATGCCTTTGGGATTGGGACGCAGGAGGTGGACTGGGATGGGCTTAACGAGATCGCTTCCAAGAAGGAAGGGGAGCGGCATGCCTTCAAGATGAACTCCAGCGAGGTTCTCAAGGCAGCGTTCGAGGATGTCCTGGGTACGCAGGGGCCAACTCGCATAGCGGCTACGGCGTCAGAGCAAGGGGGCTTCCTCCTTGCAGTGGGATCAGCTCTTGGCCTCTCTAGGGAAGCTGCCAATGAGGGCAGGCGTGTCCCTCTCTCCCTGTCTGGGATGGGGTAGGGGCGTTTCTCCCAGAGGGGAACCAAGCCGGAGGTAGGGGGGTCACTTCCGGTGTGGAACCAGTCTGGGGGGAGCCAGGGCTCTGCTGGGAATATTGGGCCACGCGGGCTTGGGGGTCTCCCAGGGCAGTCACCGTAGGGGGGGGGCAAAAAGAGGGGTGGCAAGTGGTGACCCTAACACTAACCCTATTCCCCCCCATCTCCGGCACAGACCCAAAGAGTATCGGCAATCTCTGCGGGCTGGGAAACAATTCGCTGGTCGCCACGGCAGAACAGCAGCACCCCTGGCACGTGGTGATCAAGGTGGGTCTGGCCTCAGCCCCGGCTGCTGCACCTGATTGTGGGGGGTGCAGAGCAGGACTCCCAGGTCCCTTCCCTCCTTCCCTGGGGCCTGTCCCGGACGCCTGGGTTCTGTTTCCTCCCCCGGGCCTTCTCTGAATGAGTCCCTCTCTCTTTCCCTAGGCGATGAAGGGTGAGTCGTGCCGGGGGTCCTTGGTTTCCGACAGGTGGGTCCTGACGGCCGCGCACTGCTTCAATGAGGTGGCTGACACGTCGCTCTGGAGAGTACAAGTGGGTAAGGGACCCAGACACCACCCGGCCCTCGGCACCCAGGAGTCCTGGCACCCAGCGCATCCCCCGGCTCTAACCCACTAGACCCCACTCGCTCGCCAGCAAACCCTGGCGTCCTGCCCCGACCCAGATGGTGCTCCCTGGATGCCAAGGGATAGGAGGAGGGGTGGCCTGAGCCTGCCAGGGTTACCTGGGGAGGGCACAAGGTGGGTCACAGCACGTGGGAGCCTCGTCTGCACCCCCGGGGGCCACTTGCCCCCAGTGCCCAGCAGCTGGGCCCCCACCATGCCCGGGGGGGTCTCAGGGTCCCACTCGCCAGCTTCCCCTCCCGCAGCTCCGGCCCCGCAGCTCTGCTGACATTTCCCCAGCTGCGGGCACCGGCCCCACACAGGAAGAGAGCGAGCGGGGGGTGGGGCCCGGCTGGCGGGGCCGGGCGAGTCCCCGGGCACAGATTCGGGGCGGGCTGGGCTGAGTCTGTGTCTCGGGGCAGGGCCGGTGGATATAGCCATCAGCCAGCAGCTCAGCCACCCGGCCTACGACGTCCAGGCCAAGGCCGGCCAAGGGATCCCCGAGTTCTACGACTACGACGTGGCCCTCGTCCGGCTGCAGCAGCCCGTGCAGTTCTCGGGGCGGGTCAGGTGAGAGCGGGACCGCAGGGGGCCGGGGCGCGGAGGGTGGCGGAGGCAGAGACGGAGGGCCGGCTCCCCACCGCCCCTAGCTCACCGCCCGTTTCTCCCCGGCCCAGACCCATCTGTCTGCCCTGCACGAGAGCGGCCAACCGAGCGCTGAAGAAACCCCCTGGGTCCACGTGCAAGGATCACGGTAGGTGAGGCGGCCCCGGGCGCCCTCGCTCTAACCACTCGCCCCCACTGCCCTGCCAGAGAACCCAGGCGTCCTGCCCCTCGGCCCCCCTAACCCACGCCTGTCTGTGCCCCCCAGAGCGGGCGCTGCTGGGCCTGGAGCAGGTCCCCGCCCATTTTCTCTCCCTGGAGCGCCGGAGACTCAATGTCCAAATCAAGACCAACAAGTCGGTAGGTGGATCCCCCAGACCCCAGCCAGGACCCAGGGGGCGGGGCCCGGCCCCTCCCCACGGAGCCCCCCCTGACCCGCGCTCTTGCTCGCAGCGGCCGTCATGCATCGCAGGCGCCATCCAGCCGGGCATGATCTACGCCAACGTGTCGCGCGTGGCTGACGTGGTGACCGACCGCTTCCTCTGCACGGGCCAGGAGCCCAATGGCCCCCTCGAGGAGCCTGCCTGCAAGGGTGAGGTGGGGCCGGCCCCCCTCCCGCCCCATGGCGGGGCCTGGCTGGCTGGGGGGGCAGGGCACGGGGCGGGGCTGGCTTGGGGAAGATGGGGCAGGGGCCTGTCCCCTCCAGGAGGTACAGGGGGGCTTGGCTGGCTGGGGGGTCGGGGGTCCTGTCCCCTCTTGGGGGTATGGGGCAGGGCTGGCTCAGGGGGGATGGGGCAGGGGGCTGTCCCCTCTGCGGGGGCACGAGGGGGCCTGGCTGGCTGGGGGGGATGGGGCAGGGGCCTGCCCAGGTGGGTCTGAGCTCTGGTTGCCCCACAGGTGAATCAGGGGGGTCTCTGTTCCTGGAGAAGAGGAGGAGATATTTCCAGGTCAGTAACACCCCCCCCCCTCCTTCCTTGCCCGGACGCCTGGGTCCTGTTCCCTCCCTGCTGGCAGCTGCAGGGGGCTGTCCCGGACGCCTGGGTCCCATGGCCGGTGTGTGTCTCCCCAGGTGGGCGTGGTGAGCTGGGGCACCTACAACCCGTGCGCCAGGAAGCAGAAGAAGTCCGAGGGCTCCATGGGCCGGGACCCGCCCCCCCGTGGCCACACGCCCCGCGACTTCTACCTCAGCCTCTTCGGGGTGCAGGCCTGGCTGCGCCAGCAGCTGGGGGGCAGCCTGGACTTCCTGCCGGAGCAGTGACCCCCGTCTTCCTCCCAGGCCCCCCATCTTCCTGCCGGAGCAGTGACCCCCGTCTTCCTCCTGGGCCCCCCAAACCCCTCCCAGCCCCCCTGCCCCATGTGCCCCTCATTCCCACCCGGCCCCCCTGCCGCTCCCCCCAATAACAGCCGGTTTGCTAAGTCGGGGTGTCTGTGTGGTCTCTGCTCCCCAGCGCCTGCCTCCCCAGGGCTGTGAGCTTCCCCACAGCAGTGCCCCCGGCGCCCAGGGCTGGGGCCGAGCCAGGCTGGGGGCCGTGACCCCCTTCCACAAACAGCGGCATCGGACTTCAGCCCCGGGGCGGGGGCGGGGGCGGGGCGCCAGGACGCCTGGGTTCTTCACACCCTCCCCTGGGGGAAGTGAAGGTGCCAGTTCTCAGGAAAGCCACCCGGATCCTCCCCCCGGCCCCCCCGGATCCACCCCCCCAGCTCGCACCCGCCCGCCCCCCGCTTTGTTCAGAGCCGCCAGTGCCGGGGGGGGGGGGCCGAGAGTCCGCCCCCCCCTCCCGTCTGCTGCCCCATTTCCCAAAAGTCACCTGCCTGGGCTGGGTTGGGGGGGCTAGGAGTGACCCCTCCCTGTGCCCCCTTCCCTGTGCCCCCCCCCCGTCTAGCCGCTCCCGCCCCCCTCCGCCCTCCCCGGGTCATTTCCCGGACGGTTTCGCAAGGGGCAGCGAGGAACCAGCCGAGAAAGACACGGACCCACCCCGCCCCACAGCCCGCTCCCCCCCCCCGACACCCCGCCCCACAGCTCCCCACAGCCCGCTCCCCCCCCCCCGACACCCCGCCCCACAGCTCCCCACTCCACAGTCCCCCCCGCTTAGCCCCTCCAGGCCCCTCCCTCCTAACACCTGCCCCAGAGCCGCCCGGCCCCCACCAGCCCCGCCCCCCCGCCCCCCCCCTCCCCGGCCCCCCCGCCCAGCCCGCGGCGCGGGGGGGCCGGGCCGCTGCAGCCCAGACCCGGCTCGGCCCAGACCCGGACGGACGCACGGACGCGATGGGACCCGCCGCCCCGCTGCTCGCCTGGCTCCTGGCCCTGGGGCCGCTGCGCCTCGGTGGGTCCCCCCCGCCCGGCCCCCCAACTTCCCCCAACCCAGCCAGCCCCCCACCCGGCCCAAACAACTCCCTTCCTCCAGCCCGGCCCCCACTGCCCCCCAGCCCAGCCAGCCCCCCAACCGGCTCCCCAACTCTCCCCGCTGCCCCCCAGCCCAGCCAGCCCCCCACCTGTCTCCATCCCCCCCTCGGGAATTCCCCCGAGCTCCCCCCCCCGTCGGTTATTTCCTGGGCTCGGTGCCAGGCGGGGCAGGTTTCGCAAGGAGCAGCGGGAACCGGAGACACGGACACGCCCCCCCCCAGACACCCACCGCCCCTCCCCCCCCACGGACACCCCCCACAGCTTCCCCCCAGTCCTCCGCCCTGGCTTCCTCCGCCCCCCGCCAGCCTGTCCCCCCCCCCCCCCCGGGACTCGGTCTGGAGGGATAATGGCAGGCATATTTTGGTAGGTCCTACAGAAATGGGTGGCACGAACTGCTTGACAGCCGGGGGCGGGGGATTTTGGGTGGGTCCCACACAAATGGCCAGGGGGGGGTCTTTCCTGGCGCTGCCCCGACATTGTGGCCGCCCCCCAGGCGCGGCACCCAGCGACGCCCGGCACTGCGACCCCCAGGAGGCGACTATCGTGGGGGGCACGAGCAAGCTGCAGAAGGAGGGGCAGGTGCTGGTGTACCAGTGTCCCGAGGGGCAGTTCCCGTACCCCACGCCCCTCCGGCTGTGCCGCGCCAACAGCCGCTGGAGCCCCCTGATCGCCCGCGACGGCCGCACCCTGGCCAAGGCCGAGTGCAGAGGTGGGGGCGACGGAGTCTGGGGCCTGGGGGGGGTGTCTGGGGGGGTCATGGGGAGTTGGGGAGTGTCTGGGGGCCGTGGGAGTCTCTGGGGGGGGGGCTATGGGGTAGTTGGGGGAGTGGGGGGGTGTCTGGGGGTCTGTGGGAATTTCTGGGGGGGCCATGGGGCAGTTGGGGGGTGTCTGAGGGCCATGGGGGTGTGGGGTGGTTGGGCAGTGTCTGGAGGGTATAAAGCAGTTGGGGGGTGTCTGGGGGCAGCAGGGCAGGTTGGGGGTGTCCGGGGCCACAGGAGTATCTGGGGAGCTGCGGGGGGGGGGGCTGGGGAGCCGTTGGGGGCTGGCCGCTAACCCTGCCCCCCAGCCATCCAGTGCCCGGCCCCGATGGAGTTCGACAACGGGCACGTTGAGCCACGCCAGCCGCGCTACAACATCAGCCAGACGCTGGCCTTCATCTGCTTCGAGGGGTACACGCTGCGGGGCCCCCACAACCGCACCTGCCTGCCCAACGGGAAGTGGAGCGGCCAGACAGCCGTGTGCGACGACGGAGGTGGGGCGGGGGGCCAGGCTGGGCGGGGGGGGGAGTGGGCCGGGCCAGCGGGGGGGGCAAGTGGGCTGGGCAGGGCCGGGCCGAGCCGAGCGGAACCGACCCCTCTCTCCCCACAGCGGGCCAGTGCCCAGACCCCGGCATCCCCATCGGGGCGGTGAAGGACGGGCAGCGGTACCAGGTGGAGGACCGGGTCCGGTACCACTGCCAGCGGGGCCTGGTCATGTTCGGCTCTAAGGAACGGACCTGCCTGGAGTCGGGGGCCTGGAGCGGGACGGAACCGGAGTGCAGAGGTGATGCCATGGGGCGGGAGCACGGAGGGAGGGGGGAGCAGCAGAGGGTGGGGGTGGGGGGAGCAGTAGAGGGGCGGCAGGGGGGGGCCTAACCCCCAGTTTCTCAGCCCCCCCCCGTCTCTTCCTCTCCCCAGACCCGTCCACCTACGACACCCCCCGGGAGGTGTCCGCCGCCTTCATCGCCTCCCTCTCAGAGACGGCAGAGGCGGCTGATCCCAATCAGACCTTCTGTGAGTGGGGGGGGACTGGGGGTGTCACTGGCGGGGTGGGGGGCAGCGGCTGGAGTTGGGGGCTCATACGCCAGGGGCGAATGGGGGCCGCAGGGGGCAGCGGCTGGGGGGGCCTGTCTGGGTGCTGGGGGGCCCTGCCGGGGGGAGTGCGTGGGGGGGGTCCTGCCGCCCCCCTCAGCCCCCTGCCTGCCCCCCCAGCGGAGAACACGAAGCGCCGGATCCGGATTGAAGAGGGCGGCTCCATGAACATTTACCTGGTGCTGGACGCCTCCGACAGCGTGGGGGAGGGGAACTTCTCCCACGCCCGCGATGCCCTCGTGCAGCTCATCGAGAAGGTGGGGACCCCCCCGGCACGCCCCCCAAAACCTGCTCTGCCCTAAAGCCCCCAGCACGGCCCTGGCACCCTGGGAACCCCCCGTCCCCTGAAACCCGGCCCCTGGGGGCCCCCCCAAGTGCCCCTGCGTCCCCCAACCCCAGGCACCCCCCCAGATCCGACTCTTCCTCCAACCCCAGGGTGCCCCATAACTGAGCCCCTCCCCGGAGGGTGCCCCCAAGCCCAGGCCTGCCCCCTGGATTGGCTCCGGCCCCCCCCGGGGTGAAGCCAGATGGGGGACAAGGGGGATCCTTGGTCACGCCAGAGCAGCTGCCCCCCCCCCCGAATCCAGCCTGGGGTGCCCAACCCTCCTCCCCTGCCCCACAGCGAGCCCCTCCCCCAGGGCTGTGCGGCTGGCGTCCCCCGCTGCTGTCATATGACACTGCAGGGATCCCCCACATCTGAGACTGACACTGGGGAAACTGAGGCACACCCCCCCCCCCGCAGGTCTCCAGCTACGGGGTCTTTCCCCGCTACGGGGTGATCACCTTCGCCACCTTCGCGCACAAGGTGATCAGCACCGTGGATCCGCGCAGCAGCGACGCCGCCTGGGTCAGCACCAAGCTGAGCGACCTGAAATACAGCCGTGAGTCCGGCGCCAGGGGGCGGGGGGGAGCCGCTGGCGGGCTACGGGGGGCGCTGGGGGTGGAAGGCTGCAAGGGGAACCAGGGGGGATGCCCAGCCGACCCTGACCCCGACCCCGGCACCCCCCCAGAGCACCAGCTGCAGACAGGGACCAACACACGCCGGGCGCTGGAGGCCGTTTACACCATGATGATCGAGCAGGAGGAGGACGAGCGGCGCCGCGGCCACAAGGTGGCGCCAGTCGCCAACTCCACCCGCCATGTCCTGATCCTCATGACTGACGGTGAGACCCCCCCACCCCCCCGAACCCCAATGCCCCACCCTGACCCCCCCAGACCCCGACCCCCCCCCAGCCCCCAACACCTGCACCCCAGACCCCGATGCCCCTGACTCCCCACACCTGCACCCCAATACCCCGCCCGCAGCTCCCCACCCCCGGATCCCGACTCCCCCCGGCGCCTGGGACGCCGTCTCTGCCATGAGCCAGGGAGCGCTGCACCCCCACAGGGCCGGGCCCCCCGCCTACAGGCAGGGGCGATTCCCACCGTCCATGCAGCACGTCAGCCCCCCCCTTTCACCAGGCTCCCCCTGCCCTGCCCTGCGCCCCTCACTCTCTCCTCCCCCCAGGTAACACCAACATGGGGGGCTCCCCCCTGCCGGTCGTGAACCAGATCCGGGAGCTGCTGAGCATCGGCCGTGACAGCCTGAACCCCCGCGAGGACTACCTGGGTGAGGGGCCGGGCCTGGGACGTGGCAGCCGGGCGGGGGCCGGGGGTGGGGGCTAAGGGGGTGGGTGTCGGGGGGGGGGGGGGCTCCACCAGCCCAGCTCACCCCCCCCCCCCCCCCGCAGATATCTACGTGTTCGGGATCGGGGTCCTGGTGAACCAGCAGAGCATCGCCGAGCTGGCCTCCAAGAAAACCGGCGAGAGACACGTCTTCCACATGCGGGACATCACCGACCTGCAGAAAGCCTTCCACGACATGATTGGTAACCCCCCCGACGTCCTGCCCCCCGGGAACCCCGGGTCCGCCCCTCACCCCGGGAACCCCGGCGTCCTGCCCCCCCTGGGAACCCAGCTTCCGGCCCCTCACCCCGGGAACCCCGGCGTCCTGGCCCCTCACCCTGGAAACCCCGGCGTCCTGGCCCCCAGCCCCGCTCCTGGGAACCCCGGCGTCCTGGCCCCTCACCCCGGGAACCCCAGCGTCCTGGCCCCTCACCCCGGGAACCCCGGCGTCCTGGCCCCCAGCCCCCCCCGGAACCGCGGCGTCCTGACCCGTCTCCCCGCAGACGAGAGCGAGACGCTGAGCATGTGCGGGCTGGGCTGGGACTTCGAGACGGCCGACGACCAGCAGAAGAACCCCTGGCACATCAGCATCAAGATCGCGGTGAGTGGGGGGCTGGGGGGGCCGCCCCGCTCCCGAGCCCCGCAGCCGACGTGGGCTGATCCCCCCCCCCCCCCCCCCCCCCACACCCCAGGCTTGGGTCCCCCCCCCCGTTTCCTGGTGCCCACAGGCCCCCCAGCGGTGACCCCTCCCCTGCCTCCCCCAGCGCCCCGGCAAGGGGCTGGAGTCGTGCAAGGGCTCGCTGGTGTCCGAGTACTTCGTGCTGACGGCCGCCCACTGCTTCAGCATTGACGACGAGGCGCAGTGGATCACCGTCGACATGGGTGAGCCGGGCCGGGCCGGGCCGGGCCGCGGGGGAGCCAGGACGCCTGGGTTCTCTCCGGTCGGGGGGGGCAGGGCTCCAGCAGGCTCAGGAGCCAGGACGCCTGGGTTCTCTCCGGGTGGGGGGGCAGGGCTCCAGCAGGCCCAGGGGGGTCAGGAGCCAGGACGCCTGGGTTCTCTCCGGGTGGGGGGCAGGGCTCCAGCAGGCCCAGGGGGGTCAGGAGCCAGGACGCCTGGGTTCTCTCCGGCTGGGGGGGCAGGGCTCCAGCAGGCCCAGGGGGGGTCAGGAGCCAGGATGCCTGGGTTCTCTCCGGCTGGGGGGGCAGGGCTCCAGCAGGCCCAGGGGGGTCAGGAGCCAGGACGCCAGGGTTCTCTCCGGGTGGGGGGCAGGGCTCCAGCAGGCCCAGGGGGGTCAGGAGCCAGGACGCCTGGGTTCCCCCGCAGGGAAGGGCGCCTCGAATGCGGTGGAGGGTCTCTACAGCCACCCGCGCTACAACATCGGACTGCTGAAGGAGGCCAGGATCCCCGAGTTCTACGACTACGACGTGGCCCTGCTCAAGCTGGCCCGGCGCGTCACCTTCTCCTTCAACGCCCGGTGAGTGGGGGCCGGGCCCCGCCCCCCTGAGCCCCCCCGGCCCCGCCCCCGCTGACCCCCACCCTCTGCTGCCCCCCACAGGCCCATCTGCCTGCCCTGTACCGAGGGCACCACCCGGGCCCTGCGCAAACCCCACCCGGAGACCAGCTGCCAGGACCACGGTAAGAGACGGCCCCCCAGCCCCCCACTCCCAACCCGCAGCCCCCCCGACCCCCCCCACTCCCGACCTATGGCGCTGTCTCCCTCGCCCCAGCGCGGGAGCTGCTGACGGCAGGCGAGGTGCCGGCGCTCTTCGTGCACGCGGAGCTGGACAAGCAGAAGCGGAAGGAGACGCTGCAGCGCAGGAACGTTCTCATCAAGAACGGCCCCAAGGTGAGGGACCCCGGCGTCCGGGGCAGGGCCCGAGCCCCCAAAGCCAGTCAGGCCCCACGCAAGGCCGGGGTGGGGGTGGAGCCGTGAGGCAGGATTGGGGGGTTTTCAAGGAACTGCTGCCCCAGGGCGGCTCATCAACACAGCCCTATGGGGCTGTGCTGAGGGTGGGGGGCACCCCACGGCCGGGCCCCACGGCGCTGAGCCTCCTTCTGCCCCCAGAAATCGGCCTGCGAGGCTGACGCCAAGAAAGCCGCCATCTACGTCAACGTGACGGACGTGGGGCAGGTGGTGACGCCCCGATTCCTCTGCACGGGGGGCATCGACCCGGTCGTGGACCCCAACACTTGCAAGGGTGAGCCCTGCCCCCCGCCCCGCATCACCCCACGGCTGGCGTCGCCCCAGCCCCGCTGTCACCCCACTCCCAGCATCCCCCGATTCCCCTGTCACCCCACGGCTGGGATCGGCCGACCCCACTGTTACCCCACGGCTAGGATTTCCCCCCAGGATCCTGACCCCCCCCATCCGCATCACAGCCAGCATCCCCTCAGCCAGCCCCATGGCCCTCCTGCTCCCCATGCTATCGGCCACCCCCAGCCCCACGGCTCCCTCTAACCCTTTTCTTCCTGCCCCAGGGGACTCCGGGGGCCCCCTCATCATCACCAAGGGCAAACGCTACTTCCAGGTGAGTCTGGGGCAGCTGCCCCGCCCCTTCCCCCCCCCCCGCGCCAGGGGTCACCCCCTTGCCTCACCCATGGTCAGCAGCCCCTGACCTGCCCCTTCCCTCCCCAGGTGGGCGTGATCAGCTGGGGCGTCTTCGACGTGTGCAAGGAGGCCAAGCGGGGGGTTCGGGCCCCCCCCTACGCCCGCGACTTCCACCTCAACCTCTTCACCGTACTGCCCTGGCTGCGGGAGCGGCTGGCCCAGGAGGAGCTGGGCTTCATCTGAGCGGGGGCCTCTGGCGCCCCCCCCCCCGAGTTCTGAGCCCCCCCCGCTTTGCTGGAAATAAAGTGTCGAGTCCCACCTGTGCTCGGTGAACGGACGATGGGACCCTCGCCGGAGGGGGGGGGGGGCGCGGAGGGGGGCTGTCCCCAGCACTCAGACGCAGGCGGAGGCATGTCGGACAGGTTTATTGACTGGCTAACGGGGGGCGCAGCCCCCCCCCTCAGAACAGCTCCTCGCTGTAAACCACCTGCGAGCGCTTGTCCCGGTGCGAGCCCTTGGCGCTGTTCTTCACGGCTGGGGGGGGGAGGGGGGATTAGTGAGTGGGGGGGGGGGGGGAGTCCGAGCTCCCAGCCCCCTCCCCCGGTAGGTACAGAACCCAGGCGTCCGGGCTCCCAGCCCCAACCCACCAGGTCCCCCGGGGATACAGAACCCAGGTGTCCCAGAACCCAGCCCCTCCCCCCCACACTCCTCTCTGAGGCAGGGATAGAACCCAGGCGTCCAACTCCCAACCCCCCTAGGTAGAGAACCCAGGTGTCCAGCCTTACCCAGCGATCCCCAGACAGATTTCCCGGTGGCTGCGTCCAGCATGGGCTGTTTGCGGGCGATGCTGACTTTGAGCTGCACGTCCTCCACCACGGCCCCATTGAGCTGGGGGGAGACGGGGACAGAGATCAGACACTAGAGGGGCCCCCCAGTTCCTGTGCCCCCGGCCCCCCCCACCATCTCAGCCTGGCTGTTCCACAGCGCTGTTACCAGGACCCCGTGCCCCACCCCAGAACCGCTGCAGCTGGGCCCTGGGCGAGGGGTCCCCATGTAACCAGCCCCTGCCCCACCCCACGGGGCCGCGTTTTCAGTGGGGGGGGGGGGGCGTACCTCAGCGATGGCCTGATCCGCTGACTCCATCTTCTCAAAGGTGACGAAGGCGCAGCTGGGGGGGGAGGAGAACGTGAAGGGGGAGTCACTGGACCCATCCCCCTGCCTCAGCCTCGCCCCTTTAGCTCCTCCCCCATTCCCCATTTTAGCCCCACCCTATTTCCACCTGCCCCCCCCATCCCTTCAGCCAGCCCCGCCCACCTGCCCCGCAGGCCCCGCCCTCACTTGCGGGGGCTGTCCATGGAGAGGTCGATGATGGTGCCGAAGGGCGAGAAGGCCCCGCGCAGCAGGCCCTGGGTCAGCTCCGTGCCGTACACGTAGACGGTGTTCCCCTTGCGCGGCGCCCGCCGGTCCGGGAACGCGTCCGAGCCTGCCGGGGCATGGGGCTCAGCCGGGAGAGAACCGGGTGTCCCGGCCCCCCAGACCCATAGCTCCCCCACTCCCCTCCCACAGCCCGAAGAGAACCAGGCGTCCCGGCCCCCAGCCCCCCGACCACTAGCCTCCACTCCCCTCCCACAGCCGGGAGAGAACCCAGGCATCCTGGCCCCCTGCGCCCCTTCCCTGAGTTGGGAACAGAACCCAGGCGTCCGGGCGCCCAGCCCGTGCCGTACGCCGGAAGCTGCCCTCGCGGTCCCGGTCCCTCTCACGGTCCCTCTCGCGGCTGCGCTCCCGGCTGTGCTCGCGCTCGTAGTCCCACTCGAAGGTGCGCAGCCCCTCACTGCGCTCCGGCTCCTTGGGGGGGGCCCCGCCCGGCTCGGGGTCCTGCGCGGGGTCCTGCAGGCGCTCGCTGGAGCTCACGAAGCTGTGGGGTCATGATGGGCAGAGGGGCTGGACAGCTGTGGGCTGGGGAAGGGGCTCCCAGGGCGGTACAGGGGGGGCTGGGGCGGTACAGGGGGATGTCAGGGGCCAGGGGTGTTGTGGGGGGCCCTGGGGTGTTGTGGGGGGGCTGTCAAGGGCCAGGGTGTTATGTGGGGCCCCGTGTTGTGGGGTGGGGGAGGTTCTCGCATGCACTCACCTCTCGTAGAGGGATTTCCGCTGGGGACGCCGGGACTGGAGCGAAGAGAAGAAGCGATTACCCCCTCCGTGCCTGGCCCAGCCCCCAATCCCCCAAGCTGGGCTGGGAACCCTGGTGTCCGGGCCGCAGCTCACCATCCCAACTCCCCGCATGGGAGCCCGAACCCCCAACTGTTCACAAGGCCCCTCCCAGAGCCGGGGAGAGAACCCAGGAGTCCTGGCTCCCAGCCCCCTGCTCTGACCACTAGCCCCCCGCCATCGCAGAGAACCCCGGCGTCCGGTTACCTCCTGGCACTCGTCGTCGGCCGACATGCTGCGCTGGAAGGGCTGGAAGGTGGGGGCTGGGCCCTTCTCGGGGTCCTAGGGAGACACGCAGCGTGAGGGCAGGCGGCTGGGCTGGGCTGGGCTGGGGGTCTCAGCCCCACGGCGCCCGCCTGCCCCTCACCTTCAGCTTCCCCTCCAGCGTGCGCGAGCGCTTGAAGCCCGAGTTCTTGGTCTCGGCCTTGATGGCGCTGATGGCTCCCGTCTTCACCAGCATCTTGGCCTGCTCCGTCGCCGTGGCCGTGTCCACCACCGGCTGGTCCGAGATGGCTGGGGAGAGCGGCGGGCGTGGAACCCAGGCGTCCGGGCCCCCGCGACCAGCCCTACCGCCCCCACCCCCCGAGCCGGGAGAGAACCCAGGCGTCCGGGCCCCCGCTCCTCCCCCTCCCGACCCGGGTGAACCCAGGCATCCGGGCCGCCGCGACCAGCCCTACCGCCCGCTCCCCTCCCCCGAGCCGGGAGAGAACCCAGGCGTCCGGCCCCCACGACCAGCCTCCCCCCCCCGAGCCGGGAGAGAACCCAGGCGTCCGGGCCCCCCGCCCCGCTCACAGCGCTTGATGCCGCCCTGGCTGGCGGGGCCGGTCGAGCTTTGCTGCTTCTTCAGCGCCAGCAGCGCCTTTTTCTGGGGCACAAACGGGGCAGGGTCAGGCGGGGGGGGGCCGCTCCCCCCAACTCCCCCCGTCCCCCCGGCACCGCCCCGCCCCCCGCAGCCCCCCCCCGGCACCGCCCCTCCCCCCACCTTCTTCTTCAGCTTCGCGAACTTCTTCTGCAGCGCCTCCTCCTGCTCGGACAGCGCGGGGGGCAGGGCCAGCATGGCGGGGGGCGGGGGGGGCCCCGGGGCCGGTCGCTGGCGCTGCGGCTCCCGCTGCCCGAGAGACCCTGAACCTGGGGGGCGGGGCTAACCCGGCCCAGCCCTGCCCCCTGCCAGGTAAATACCCACAATCCCCCGGGGGAGCTGTTCTACGGATCCCACAATGCACCGCGGCCAGCAGCGCCCGGACCCCGGGACGCCGCAGGGGGGAGCCTCCCAATCCCACAATGCACCGGGACAGCCCCCCGTCACGTTCCAGCCAATCACAGCCGAGCGAACGCCACCGTGGCCCGTCAGCCAATCCCGCAGCGCCTCCGCCCTGGCCGCTCCCACAATGCACCGGGATAGACCCCACTTCCGGCCACACTGAACCTCGGCGTTACCATGGAGCGGCCGCCAGGCTCATTTGCATAGCGCGGGGCGGGTGATTGACAGAAGGGGCCACCCGTGGGCGGGCCGACGAGGGGAGGGAAGGTGGAACCGCCCTTCGTCATTTCCGGTCCGCGCTATATTCTCGGCCGGGTCACATCCGCTTCCGCCCCCTTGTGTTTGCCGCCTTCTCGGGTTCCGCCCCGCAGGGGGACGAGCCGCCGGTGGAGAGCGCGATGGAGAGAATGAGTGAGGGGCTGTGGGGGAGGGGCGGGAGTGAGGGGCTGTGGGGGAGGGGCGGGGGGCTGGGGAAGGGAAGGGGCTGTGGGGGGCAGGGGAGCGGAGGTGGGGGCTGGGAGCAGCGTGTGGGGGATGGGGGCGGGGGCACCGAGGCAGGCCCGGGGGGGTTTCCGGAGGCTGGGGCGGAGTCTGACCCCCCCGTGGGCGGCTGCCCCCCCCCCCAGAGCTGCCCCCCCGGGGGCCCCTGGAGCTGCCGCTGGCCGCGCTGGAGCTGGGCTGCGCCGGCCGGTTCGAGCTCATCACCCGCCCGGAGGGGCCGGCGGGGGACACGTTCCCGCTCTGCACGGTGAGACCCCCGCCCCCCCCCGCGCGCCCCGCCCCGCCCCACTCGCTGTGGGGCGCGCCTTCGACCTCTCCCTTCTCTGTGCCGCCAGCTGCCCCACGGGCTGCCCCCCCACGCCATGGACCTGGCCTCCGAGCTGGAGCGGCGCTTCCTGGCCAGCCCCGAGTGGCTGCCCCTCCACCGCTTCCAGCGGGCCCACAGGTGAGGGGCGGGGGCTGGGGGGGGGCACCTGTCTCTGCACAGGGCGGACGCCTGGGAGGTGTTGGGGTGGGGCCTGGGGGCGGGGCCTGGCGCTGACTCCTCCCCCTTACCCCCCCCAGGGTCTGGCCCCGGGAGAAGGACGTGCAGTCGCTGTTCCAGACGGACGCCAGCCCCGTGCACGCCACGCTGCGGGCGGAGCGGGACCCCACCACGGGCCAGATCCTGGCCTTCAGAGAGGTGAGCGCGCCGGCCCGGACGCCGGGGTCCCGTCTCCTCGCTCCCCGGGGCTGGGGAGGCCCCTCAGGGTGAGCCTTGATCTGGACGCCGGGGTCCCCATCCCTGCGTCAGCCCCTCCCCGCCCGGCTCTGACCCTTCCCCCCACTCTGCCCCAGGCGCCGTTGGACAACATGGGTCTGTCGGCCAAGAACTCGCTCTCCTTCCAGCGGGCGCCGGGGCCCCCCGCCCAGGCCTTGCGGGGCAGCAGCACCAACTACCCCTTCTGGCCAGGTACGTGCCCCCCTCCCCCCAAACTGCCCCACCCCGTCCCACCCCGGGGCTGCTGGGACTAGCCTTTCTCTGGCTCTCTAGGCGGGATGGACGAGCCCAGCCTGGAACAGATCAGCGCCAAGGACCACCTGGAGGAAGACGTCGACTTTGAGAATGGTACCGTGGGACCCCGGCGTCCGTTGTGACCCCCCCCACACACTTCTACCCCACGCCTGAGCCAGCCAGTCCCTGCCATGGGGTCGGAGGGGGCTGGCATCCCCAGAGGGGCAGGACCCGTACCCCATTCCTTGCCCCTCTGACCCAGCCAGTCCCTGCCATGGGGCAGAAGGGCGCCAGCGCCCCCTGGAGGGGACAGGCCTCGCGCCCCTTTATCCTGTCCCCCCAGCCAGCTTTCCCTGATGACACCCTGCCTCCTGTTACCTTCCCCCTGGCCAGACTTGCTGACGGTGCCACCAGGCTGGAAGAAAGGGGTGGACTTCAAGCCGCAAGGTAAGGACCCTGTGATTGCGGAGGCCTGGGGGAAGGTATGGGGGACTCGTTGGGCTTCCCCCCCCACCCAGGCTGGCTGTTGTCCTTTCCCCACAGCTCCCGGCCCACGACCCTGGGGCTGAACCTCCCTGCCAGGGTGAGCGGGCGAGCCCCACAGCGGCTGGTGGCTGGGGCGAAGTTTGGATGGGGGCCGTGGGGCTTGAGCTGCTGGGCCCCTGGCGTATCGGGGGGGTGCTCTGCTTGTGACCAGACCCCTCACCGTGGGGGGCCGTTGTTCTGTAACCAGGCGGGTGCTGGTCTGGGGGGGGTCCCCTCTGAGATCCTCCCCTGGAAGACAGCCCCACCCTGTCACCCCTAAGCACCCCCCAGGTTGGGTTGGCTGTAGCCGGGCAGGGTCAGTGTGTGGGGACCTCCCCCACAGCTCTTCACCCCAGTATTTCTCCCCTCCCACCTCAGCTGCGGCGCTCAAGGCTGCCCCAGGGCTGCTGCCCCTGCCCGGCCTGCTGGGGGCGCTGGACGCCTTCGAGCTGGGGGGCTCCAGCGACGAGGAGGAGAAGAGGAAGCTGAAGGGGAAAGGGGGAAAGGAGGAAGAGACGCCCCCGGCCCCCCCCGCCGCCTTGCAGAGGGCAGACAGCCTGGAGGAGCTGGTGCTGAAGGTGTGTGTGGGGGGAAATGGGACAAAGGGTATGGGGGTAGGGGGAGCTGCTGTGGGGGAGGGAGTTTGGGGGCTGGAGATGCCTGGGGATGGGGGAGGGTTTTGGGGGCTGTTCAGGATGGGGGGGGTCTCAGGTTGTAATGGGGGGACTAACGGGGGGTGCTGTGGGGGGTCCTGGAGGCAGATGTGGGTGGGAGGAGTTGGGGGACTGATGGTGTTGTACCTTGGGGGTGGTGTGAAGAGAAGGGGCTGGCGTGGGGCAGGGGAGCGGCTGGATGGGGTAGGGTTCGCTCTGGTTGCTGAGCCCTCTAACCAGCCCCTCTCCGTGCTCTCCCCCCACCCGCAGGAGGTGACCCCTGAGCTCCAGCCGCCCCCCCAGGCTGCGCCCCTCCAGCCCCCCAAGGAGCAGTGGGCGATTCCTGTCGACGTCTCCTCCCCCGTAGATGACTTCTACAAACGCATCCCTGACCCGGCCTTCCGGGTGAGACCCGCCCCGGGGCGGCACCAGGGGGCCCTGGGCTGTGGGGGTGGGGTGTGGGGCAGCAGGGGGGCAGTCCCCTGCCTGTGGGTGCTAGGGGCGGGGGTCAGGGGCAGGCATTGTGTCCCCCTGGCGGGTGCTGGGGGCGGGCACTGTGCCCCGGCGGGCGGCTGCGGGGGTCGGTCCCTTGCCCGTGGGGGTCATGGGGAGCCGGCCCGGCTGATGGGCTCCCCGGCGGGCGCCCCAGTGGCCCTTCGAGCCGGACGTCTTCCAGAAACAGGCCATCCTGCACCTGGAGCAGCGCCGCTCGGTCTTCGTGGCCGCGCACACCTCGGCGGGCAAGACGGTGGTGGCCGAGTACGCGATCGCCCTGGCCCAGAAGCACATGACCAGGTGAGGACCCCCCCTCGAGGGGCCCGCCCCCTGCTCCTGCCCCCCCCCCTCCCCGCCTTTAAACTCACCCCCCCACCCCGCTTCTCCCCAGGACCATCTACACCTCCCCCATCAAGGCTCTGTCCAACCAGAAGTTCCGCGATTTCAAGAGCACCTTCGGGGACGTGGGGCTGCTGACGGGCGACGTGCAGCTGCACCCCGATGCCTCCTGCCTCATCATGACCACCGAGATCCTGCGGTGAGCGGGCGCCCGGCGCGGGGGGCTGCGGGTCGGGAGTGGGGGGCGCCCTGGGTCTAGCTCCTGCATCTGTCTGTCGGGGGGCAGGTCCATGCTGTATAACGGCTCGGACGTGATCCGGGATCTGGAGTGGGTGATCTTCGACGAGGTGCACTACATCAACGACGCCGAGGTGAGCGAAGGGGGTCGACGGGGGGAGGGGAGCATGGGGGGGGCTATGGAGTTTGGATGGGTGGGGTCACAGAGGGGCTACTGTGGGCGCAGGTCTGGGGAGGGGGCTCTGGCTGGAGCAGACCCTGTTACTCTCCAGTACTGGGTGGCATGCGGGGGAAGGAGGGGGGCCCAGTGGGGAAGGCCATGCACTGACCCCCATGTCCCCAGCGCGGGGTGGGGTAGGGTGGGGGCAGTGGGGCAGGCCGTGCACTGACCCCCGTGTTCCCAGCGCGGGGTGGGGTAGGGTGGGGGCAGTGGGGCAGGCCGTGCACTGACCCCCGTGTTCCCAGCGCGGGGTGGGGTAGGGTGGGGGCAGTGGGGCAGGCCGTGCACTGACCCCCGTGTTCCCAGCGCGGGGTAGTGTGGGGTGGGGGCAGTGGGGCAGGCCGTGCACTGACCCCCGTGTGCCCAGCGCGGGGTGGGGTAGGGTGGGGGCAGTGGGGCAGGCCGTGCACTGACCCCCGTGTTCCCAGCGCGGGGTAGTGTGGGGTGGGGGCAGTGGGGCAGGCTGTGCACTGACCCCCGTGTCCCCAGCGCGGGGTAGTGTGGGGTGGGGGCAGTGGGGCAGGCCGTGCACTGACCCCCGTGTCCCCAGCGCGGCGTGGTGTGGGAGGAGGTGCTGATCATGCTGCCGGATCACGTCAACATCATCCTGCTCAGCGCCACCGTCCCCAACACGCTGGAGTTCGCCGACTGGATCGGGTGAGCGGGGCGGGGACCCCGGGGGGGGAAGCGGGACGGTGGGGCTGGGGGGAGCGTCGGGTGTATGGTGGGGGCCGTGGGGCAGGCGGGAGTGGGTTTCCGCGGAGGGCCGGCAGGGTGGGGCTGGGGGAAGCGTCGGGTGTCCGGTGGGGGGAGGATCTGTGGGGCAGGCGGGGGGCCGAGAGCGCTGATGCCCCCCACCCGCAGGCGGATCAAGCGGAAGCAGATCTACGTGATCAGCACCGTGCGGCGGCCGGTGCCCCTGGAACATCATCTCTACACCGGCAACAGCCAGAAGACGCAGCACGAGCTGTTCCTGCTCGTCGACGCCCGCGGCAACTTCCTCACCAAGGGGTGAGCCCCCCGCGCCGGCCCTGACCGCCCCTCGACCCCCCACCGGGCAGGGCCAGCTCCCCTCACCCCCCCTCTGCCCCACAGGTACTATGCAGCGGTGGAGGCCAAGAAGGAGCGCACCAGCAAACACGCCCAGACCTTCGGGGCCAAGCAGCCACTGCACCCGGGTGCTGGGCTGGGCCAGGTGGGTGCCGGGCGGGGGGCGAGGCTGGGGGGCAGCTGGGATTCTTGGGGGGGATGGGGGAGGGAGTGTCACCATGGGTACTGGAGGGGGGCGGGGGGAGGAGGAGCCCTGGGCATGGGCGATGGTGCTCGGGGCAGTGGCGTTTCAGGGGGGGCAGGGTCCCGGTGTGACTCTGCCCCCCCCGCCCCTCCCCCAGGACAAGAGCGTGTGGCTGTCGCTCATCGACGCGCTGCGCAAGCGGGACCAGCTGCCCGTGGTGGCCTTCACCTTCTCCCGCGCCCGGTGCGACGACAACGCGGCCGCGCTCACCACCGTCGACCTGACCACGGGCGCCGAGAAGAGCGAGGTCCACGTCTTCTTCCAGAAGTGCATCGCCCGCCTCAAGGGCTCCGACCGCCAGCTGCCCCAGGTCAGGCCCGGGTGGGGCGGGGGACGGGGGGGGCGCAGCAGGCGTGGGACGCTGCCTTCCGGGCCAGGAAGCGGGCTGGGATTGGCTCAGCTCTCTGGCGATGGGACAGAAAGTGGGCCCTTGATGTGGCTGGATGTGCTACCCTACAGGGGTCCTAGGGGAATGGGACAGGAAGTGGGGTAGGAGGACACGAAGTGGGCCCCTTTAAAGGGCCGTGCCATGGTTTCCTTAGGAGGGCTTAGTGGAGGTCCAGGGTTAAAGCCTCTGCCAGGCACCGCCCTGTATGGAGGATGCTTCGGGGCAAAGGGGTCAGCATAAATAGCTGGTTTAGCCACGGTGCTTCCGGGTCAGAGGGCACTCAACAGGAAGTGACATCAGGCCACAGAAGTCGGGTGCCTTGCCTTGACTGGTCGGTAGATGGTGTCTCTGGGTCAAGGGGCGAACCAGGAAGTCCCACCCCCACCGGGAATCCCAGCAGGAAGCGGGTGGGTGTGAGAGGCCAGCACTTCCTGGGCTGTGCCCTTTGACCCGGAAGTTGTATTTGGCCACACAGAAAGAGGTTTCTGGGTCCCAGAGTGCTGTGGGGGAGGGGCAGCCACTTCCAGGTTGAAGGGTGCCGGACAGGAAGTCCCCTTGGGTGACACAGGAAGCTGGGTCTCCAGTGTACACCCAGGTTTAACGTCCCCCGGGGGGGGCGGTTTCAGGTGCTGCACATGGTGGAGCTGCTGAAGCGGGGCATCGGGGTGCATCACAGCGGGATCCTGCCCATCCTCAAGGAGGTCGTGGAGATGCTCTTCAGCAAAGGGCTGGTCAAGGTGAGAGGGGGCGGGGCCTGGGCCAGGGGGGCGGGGCCAGGGGAGGGGCCAGAGGGGGCGTGACCATGTGCACTGTGTCTCCCCTAGATCCTCTTCGCCACCGAGACCTTCGCCATGGGGGTGAACATGCCAGCCCGCACCGTTGTCTTCGACTCCGTCCGCAAGCACGACGGCTCCGGCTTCCGCGACCTGCTGCCAGGTGGGTGCTGGGGGCTGGGTCGCAGGGGGCTCTCCCCCTCATTCAGGGCTGCCCCACAGCTGTGTTGGGGGCTGGGCTGCAGGGAGTGGGGCAGAGGGCAGTGAGGGGGCGCACTCAGGCTCTGGAGGTCCCTTCCAGGCGAGTACATCCAGATGGCCGGGCGGGCCGGGCGCCGGGGGCTGGACACCACGGGGATGGTCATCATTCTCTGCAAGACCCACGTGCCTGACATGGCCGACCTGCACCGCATGATGCTGGTGAGTGATGCGGCCCCCCGCCCCGCCCCCGGCACTGCTGAACCTTGGCCATGGGGTGGGGGGCTGCTCCTTGAAACGGCAGGTGGGGCGGGAGGGGCTGCCCAGGCGAGAGCCGGGGACAGGCAGAGGGACTCGGCAGAAGGGCCTGGCTTGCATCCTGGGAGGCCCCCACCTGCATTTTGTCCCGTGTGGATCTCCCTGGGGTCCCCCCGCTCCATCCCCAGCCAGCTGCCGCCTCTCCCAGCCTCCCTCTGCTCCCCCAGGGGAAGCCGACCCAGCTGCAGTCCCAGTTCCGCCTCACCTACACCATGATCCTCAACCTGCTGCGGGTGGAGGCGCTGCGGGTGGAGGACATGATGAAACGCAGCTTCTCCGAGTTCCACAGTCGCAAGGACAGCCAGGTGAGGGGGGGCGCTGGGCGGGGGCAGGGTGCTGGGGGGGGGCCGAGCGCCCGCTGAGGGTCTGTGTCGCCCCTGCAGGCCCACGAGCACGCCATCGCCCAGCTGAGCCGCCGGCTGGCCGCCCTGGAGGAGGTGGAGACGGGCGGGCAGCTCGGGGACCTGCCGGAGTACTGCCGGGCCGTGCAGGAAATGCAGCAGACGCGTCGCCTCATCCAGGTAGGGGCGGGGGGGGCTGGGCCTGTCCCCTCTATGGGGCGCCGGCCCCGCTGCAGGGCGGGGAGCGGCTGGCGCAGGGGCAGGGTAACCGGCTCCTCCCTGGTTGCAGAGGCGGATCGTGGAGTCGCCCAGCGGGTTGAAGACACTGGCCCCCGGCCGCGTGGTGATTGTCAATAACCAGGCCCACAGGAACGCCCTGGGGGTGATCTTACAGGTGAGGGGCGCTAGGGGGTGCTGTGCTGCGGGGGGGGGCTCGATGTGGGCACGCTTCCTCTTCCCACCCCAAATCCCGTCATGGCGTTGTAGTCAGCTGTTCCCCACGGGCCGTGCTCCACCCTGGAGGGGCTGCATCTCGGTGCCAGGCCAAGGGGTCCCTGGATAACCGTCTCCCCTCTGCAGGTCTCCTCCGATGCCGCCACCCGGACGTTCACCACCCTGGTGCTGTGTGAAAAGAGCCCCGAGGGGGGAACCCCAGCAGGTGGGGCGGGAGGGGACAGCCCCACCCCGGAGGTTCCCTTCCCTGATGACCTGCTGCTCAACAAGCTTTTCTTGCCGGAAGGTAAGGGGTGGGGGGCCAGGACGCCTGGGTTCTTCCCAGGTCTGGGGGGGTGGGGGGGACTAGTGGTTAGAGCAGTGGGGCTGGGAACCAGCACACCTGGGTTCTCTCCCCCAGGCCCCTGTGGTCATGCCGTGGAGAAACTGGGGCCCTGCGACATTGCGGTGATCACGGCCAAGGCGCTGCGGGTGAACGCCGAGCGCATCCTGGAGGACGTCAAGAAGAGACAGATGCCGCGATTCAGGTGTGGGGCACGGGGGGGACAGGACGCCCTGGGGGTCCCTGGGCTGGGAAAGGGAATCTCGTCACCCCCAGGATCAAAGGAGCTGGCGGGGGGGGTGGAAACGGGGCACTGGCAGACATTGGAGGGCGCTCCCCTGCTGAGGGGTGATGGGGATCCCCATGTCCCCAGGGGGTGGGGATCCCAGAGGAATTCATCTGAGAGTGGGGATGTGGGGCGGGGCTGGCTCGTGGGGCACAGGGTGGCTGTTGGGGGACCCACGTCTGCTGTTACAGGAGCGACCCCCCCGGCCCCTCGGCTGTGCAGGCGGCGCAGGAGCTGCTGCGGCTGGCAGAGGGGGGTGCCGGGGGGCTGCCCCGCCTGGATCCGGTGGGCACCCTGCAGCTGAAGGAACTGGAGGTGGTGGAGGGCGCCGTGCGGCTCCGGCGCCTGGAGGAGGCGCTGCCCGGTTTCCAGTGCGTCCACAGCCCCCGCTTCCCCCAGCAGGTAAGCGGGGGGAGGGTGGGCCTGTGGCTGGGGGAGGGTTGGGGGAATTGGGGCCCGTCTGACCCCCCCTTTCCACCCCCCAGTACCTGCGGCTGGCCGAGCGCCTGCGGCTGCGGGCAGAGCTGGACCACCTGCGCTTCCTGCTGTCCGACCAGTCGCTGCTGCTGCTGCCTGAGTACCAGCAACGGGTGGAGGTGAGCCCTGCCCCACGGCGCTGCCCCACGGGAGGGTGAGATCACCATAGCTTCTCCCTGGTGCCCAGGGCAGAGCCCCTATGGGGTGCTGGGTGTGTGTGTGGGGCCAGGCTGGGAGCCGGGGGAGCTCTTAGACCCTCACAACCTCCTCAACCGCCCCCCTGGGGCCGAGTTCCCCGGCTCACCCGCTGTCCTGCCCAGGTGCTGCGGGCACTGCGCTACGTGGACGCCGCCGGGGCCGTGCAGCTGGCCGGGCGCGTGGCCTGCGAGATCAGCAGCCACGAGCTGCTGCTGACGGAGCTGGTGTTCGACAACCTGCTGACGGAGCTGCGGCCCGAGGAGAGCGTGGCCCTGCTCAGCTGCCTGGTCTGCCAGGGCCGGAGCCAGGCCGAGCCCCAGCTGCCCAGCGTCCTGCGCCAGGTCAGGGGGTGCTGCGGGGAGGGGTGGCTGGGAGCCAGACCGCCTGTGTTCTCTCCCCCGCTGACGGGCGCTGTCCCCCCGGCAGGGCATGGAGCGGATCCGGGCCGTGGCCGAGCGCATCGCCCTGTTGCAGCGCGAGTGCGGTCTGCGCGAGTCGGTGGAGGATTTTGTGGCCCAGTACAACTTCGGCCTGGTGGAGGTGGTGTACGAGTGGGCCCGCGGCGTGGTGAGCGGTGGGGGCCCTGGGCTGGGGGAGGGAAGCCCCTGCATCCCCTTCCTTGCCCCCCTGAGCCAGTCCGTCCCCTCCTTGGGGCCAGATCAGAGCCAGCACCTCCAGCGGGGCCCGGCCCCGGCCCCATGTCCCACGCCTCCCTCTCCCCCCAGCCCTTTGCGGAGATCGCCCGGCTGACGGACGTGCAGGAGGGGATCATCGTGCGCTGCATCCAGCGGCTGGACGAGACCTGCCGGGACGTGCGCAACGCGGCCCGCGTCATCGGGGAGCCCACGCTCCACGCCAAGATGGAGGAGGCCTCCAACCTCATCAAGAGGGACATCGTCTTCGCCGCCAGCCTGTACACCCAGTGAGCCTGGCGTGACCTCTGACCCTTCGCCTCCAGGCTCCCGCACGAGCTTGTCTCCTCTGACCTTTGACCTCAGGGACAGTCGTCAGCCTCTGCCCTGTGACCTCTTTGCACAACCTTTCGCCCAAGGCGGCTGGAGCCTGACCTTTGACCTGCAGCTCAGGGGTGGGTGAGGCTGGCTGAGGATCGGCAGGGTTTGGGGGTGGGGGGGAGCTGGGATCTGTCACCCCCCAGCCGTGTCCCATGTGTCAATAAATGGTTCTGCAGTAGCTGTTGTGTGGAAGCTGGATTGGGGAGTGGGGCAGCGGGGGGAGAATTACCCCTCTGGACAGGCTCTTCCCCCAGCCCTGGCCATGCACCCCCACCCCTTTTGCCATTTGGGCCAGTCCAATGGTGGACCCACCCATCCACCCCCACCTTCTGTCAGCAATTGGTTCTTTCCAAACTCTGCCTCTTCAACCCTCTTGTTCTTGGGTTGGTTCAGCCCATCATGAAGCTTCCCCCCCCTCCCTGGAGCTGGTGTTGGTTCATTGGGGGTGGGGGGGATGTAAACCTGGATCTGTGATGTCATCATAGTGGGTGGGGGGACAGGGTGGTGGGACGTTCTACTGTTTCAGGGGGAGGGGGGGGGTACTGGATTGTTCCATGCCCACAGGGGTTGAGGGAGCCTCCCTCAGTGGATGGGATGTTCCATGTTGGGAGGAGAGGGAAGAGATCTAGGCTGGGGCTCTCCTATGGGCAATGGGGCCAGGGGAAGAGGCTGATGGGGAGGGGAGCATGTCCCACTGTCCCAAGGTGGGGGAGAGTCCCCTTGGCAGGGGAATGTCCCATTGCAGCAGGGCGCAGAAGGCGCCATGTGGCCGGGGCGGGAGAGACTGGCCCCCGAGATGTGGGGTCACAACCTTTATACTTAACCCATTAACCCCAGGCTGGGCTCCCACCTACCCTCCCCCTCTCCCTGCCACTTCCTGTCCCAAACCCCCCAGTTGCCGGTGGACAGAGGGACAAGCCAGCCCCATGGCCCCGCCCATGGCAGACAGTTTATTGGTGGCTCGGCTCAGTCCGGGCTCCTTCCTCCGCTCATGGTCTCCACGTACCAGGCCGGGAGGAAGACGTGTTCCCCGCCCTGGTGCCGGGTGTAGGACACGGGGTGCCCGGGCTCCCAGGCGAAGAGGTGCACGAGTCTGGGAAGAAAAGGGGGGACCTGGAGTCAGGAGGGCTGCGCTTGCTGGGAGGACAATGGGGGACTAGCGGGGAGCCAGGACTCTTCCATTCTAGCCCTGGGTGTGGGAGGGGAGTGAGGGCTAGTGGTTAGAGCAGGGGAGAGGGACAGAGCCAGGACTCCTGGGTTCTGTTCTACTTACTGTGGATCGTCCTCCGTCACCACCCCCTTGAGGAAAGCCAGGAAGGCCGCACAGAAGTTCACACAGACGGCCGGCTTCCAGCAGCCTGGGTCCCCCTGTGTGGGGAGGACCAGCTTCAAACCACTGTGGGGCAGGGGGGGGAACAACAGGTCGCAACGTGTGGGGCATGGGGAGGGGGCAAGCCGGGGCCCGAGGGTCTGGCACAGGGCAGAGGCAGGCAGGATGGGGTGGCCTGATGCAGGGAATGGAGGTTGCGGGGCCCCCTGGGTGTGGGGGGATCACTGGCTGAAGGGCCCAGTGCCAGACGGGGGGGGGAGTGGGGGTACAGTGGAGGGGGGGTTGGAGGGCTGGCTGGCTAGGGGGCAGCTCACCCGGATCAGCTGGAAGATCTTCATGGTCTCGAAGGTCTCCAGGGTGGCCACGGAGCCGTCGGGGGCACGGAAGCCGGCCACGATACGGGAGACACCGGGCAGGAAGGACTGCGCCCACCACTTGATCAGCTTGTGCCTGCCCGGGGGAGGGATGGGAGGGTCAGCGCTGCATCACTAGCGCCCCCCCTTTATATGCCCTGCCCATGCAGGACATAGGGGACTGTGAACCCTTCGGCAGGGCCACGCACTGTGCCCCAGGGCTGCACTGGGCCACGGGATAGGGTAGGGGGACTTTCTCACCTATAGAAGCTCCTACGCTGAGCGGGACTGTGCAGCTCCTTGCACGTCTTGAGCTCGACGTAGCAGGCAGGGGGGTCGGGCCAGGGCCCGCGGGGGTCGGTGCAGTCAACCTCCCCGGCGAAGAGCAGCGAGTGGGGGCCCAGCCGCGTCTGCACCACGGTGCAGAAGGCCTCGTTGGTGTTCACCACCCCTGTGGGGTCTGGGCTCCCGTCCAGGGTGTCTGGGGAGGGGGACAGGCACAGCACAGGACTCCTGGGTTCTCTCCCCGCTGGAGGAGGGGAGGGGGGCTGGGAGCCAGGACTGCTGGGTTCTATTTACCGGCACACATATAGCGCTCGAACTTGTAGCCCATGTAGGCCAGCTCCTGCAGGGTCTCGGAGCGCTGCTCCCGCTGCCGCCGGGCCGTGGGCGTCTCCACCTCGCTGATGTACAGAGTGCCCCGGAAGAGGCTGACGGCCAGCAGCCAGCCCTCCTGGCGCTCGTAGGGCGTCGTCAGCACCTTGGTGAGGTGCCCCCGCCAGGTCACGAAATCTGCGTGCAGGGGGCGCCTGGGGCAGAGATGAGGGGAGCAGACATCAGTAGGTTTCAGAGTTAACAGCCCCTCATTGAGCTGAATGGGGCCAGCTGAGACTTATGGTGTCAGGCTCTCAGCAGACTCAAGCACCCAGACCTGCACCCCCTTGTCCTCCTAACCCCCAACAGCCCAGCGCAGCTGAGCCAGGATGTGCAGTAAAGGGGGGGCATCCTGAAGTCTCCCACCAGCCCCCCGTCTCCCGCTGGGAGCCTGGTCTAGATCGGCTCATCCGCTGGATTCCTAGCGCCCCCTGCTGGCTGGGAGGACCCCATGAACCCAGCCCAGTGCCCCCTGCTGGCTGGGAGGACCCCATGAACCCAGCCCAGCGCCCCCTGCTGGCCCTACCCCTCACCCAAGGTGCTCCTAGGCCCGGGGTCAGCCCCACCGCTCACCCCGCGGCGTCGCCCTCGGCCCGCAGCCGGTGCCGGTGCTGAGCCGTCCAGCGCAGCAGGTGCTCCAGGCCCTCGGGCCGGCCCTCGTCCCGGCGCACGTAGCGGTCGCGGTAGCCGTGGCGCAGGTCGAAGGCGGGGGCGGGGTGCAGGCCGGGGGGCGGGGTGAAGTAGCGCAGCTGGCGCGCGTCGCCGTGGTAGCGGCGCCCGGCGTCCAGGGAGAAGCGGCCCGCCTCGGCCGGCCGCCGGTAGAAGGGGAAGGGCGCGTCGTACAGGGCCGGCTCCACCGGCAGGACGGGGGGGGCCCGGCGGCTGCGCTTGGGGGGGCCCCCCAGCTCCACATCCGGCTGGCGCTTGGCGGGCTGGGCCAGGGGCTCCATGGCAGCCTGGGGGGGAGAGAGAGAGAGAGTGGGGGGGTGGGGCTGGGCTGAGACCCCAGGTTATTCCCTACCCCTCCCCCACCACCTCAGCCCAGCCCCTCCCCCATGGGAAGCATGTCCCCTTCTGGCCCCTCCCCGCCAGCTCCCCCCGCCGCAGGCCCCTCCCTCACCTCTGACCTTTCACCCCCTCCCCCTCCGGTGACTTTTGACCCCCCCCCCCCGTCGTCCTGCCACACGTCACCGGGCGGCCCCGCGCCCCAGCCGCCGGCCCGGGCCTGACGTCACCCGGCGGGCCCCCCCCCCACCACGGACCTGGCAGCGGCGGCGGCGGCGGGAAGCCACTGACGTCACCAGAGCGCGCCCGGCCCGGCCCCGGTGTGACGTCAACGCCCCGCGCCGGGGGTGGGGAGAAGAGGCGCTGGGAGCGCGGACGGAGCAGGAGGGGGCTGGTGACGTCATCACTCGGGGACGGGGGGGGCTTGTCTGTGGGGGCGGGGCGGGGCTGGGTCCCGGTTGTGGGGGGCTAGAGGCCCAGCGGTGGGGGGGGCAGAGGTGGGGGCGGGGCGGGGGCCCGGCGGTGGGGCTGGCTGTGGGGGCGGGGCTGGCTCACTCTCCCCCCCGCCCCCCAGGCCCATGGCGCGCCGGCACCAGCTGATCCCCGACACCCTGAAGGCCAAGAAGCGGCGCCTGCAGCCGGGACCCGAGGCGGGGCAGCCGGAGACGCGGGGTGAGCCCCCCTCCGCGGGGCTGCGGGTGGGGGCTGGGCGCCGGGACGCCTGGGTTCTTCCCCGGCTCGTGGGGGGGAGGGGCTGGTGGTTAAGGGGGCGGGGGGCACCAGGACGCCTGGGTTCTCTCCCGGCTCGTGGGGGGAGGGGCTGGTGGTTAGGGGGAGCGGGGGGCACCAGGATGCCTGGGTTCTCCCCTGGCTCGTGGGGGGGAGGGAATGGTGGTTGGGGGGGGCGCCAGGGCGCCTGGGTTCTCCCCTGGCTCGTGGGGGGGAGGGGCTGACGGTTAGAGGGGGGCGCCAGGACGCCTGGGTTCTCCGCCGGCTCCAGGCCTGACCCCTCCGTCGCTCCGCAGAGGGCCCCGGGGCGGTGGAGCCGGCTCTCCGCTATCTCGCCTCCCTCTTCCCACGGCAGCTCTTCGAGGACGCGCTGCCCCCCCTGCTCCTGAAGCACCAGCTCTACAGCCTGGTGCGGGACCGCACGGCCGTGGACAGGCAGCTGGTGAGAGCCCCCCCCCCCATCAGAGCCATGGGCCCCCCCAGCCCGGGATCTCCTCCCCCCAATAACCCTCTCCCCCTGCAGAGCCGGCTGAAGGGCGAGGGGCTGGTCCGGCTCTTCCAGCTGGGCTTCGACGCTGACACCTTCGGGGTGGTGTTCACCCAGGACTACACAGCTAAGGTGGGTCCCTGCCCCTTCGCAAGACGTGCTGCAGAGGCCCCTGGGAGTGGAAATGGGGGGTCTCTGTGGCCCTTGGGAGGGCCAGCTGGTGGTGACTGCCCCTCCTCCCCCGTCTCTGCCCAGGTGCTGCAGTCTGTGGAGGGGAAGGATCACGCCGGGACGGTGCGCAGGTTCCTGGAGACGGCGCTCGCCTCCTGTCCCGACCTCAGCTACGAGAAGGGCCGCATGCTGCAGGATTTCGGCTTCCGAGACGCAGACATCACGTCAGTGGCTGGGGACGTGGGCGGGGGGGGGGGGGGGGCACACAGCCCCCCTGAGCTCCCCTCAACTGGCATTCCCCTTCCATTCCTCGTCCCATCTCTGCACTGGATAAGGGGTCCGTGGCTAATCAGCCCCACGTCCCACCCCAGAGCCAGCTGCATCTTTATGCCCGGTAAAGGGTGCCTGTATAACCAGCCCCTGTGCCCCACCCCAGACCCAGCCGCATCTCAGCACCAGGTGAGGGGTCCTTGTATAACCAGCTCCCTGCCCCCAGTGGGGCCACGCCCAGCACCAGGCCAGGGGTCTCTGCAGTGAAGGACACCAAGGTCCCAAGCCTTTTTTCCTGTCCCCTGTTGCAGGCAGCTGGTCAATGCCGGGGTGCTGACCGTCCGCGACGCCGGCAGCTGGTGGCTAGCGGTGCCTGGAGCTGGGCGCTATGTTAAATGCTTCATCAAAGGTTTGTGTGGGGGACGTGTCCCCAGAGGGTCCCCCCTCTAGATCCGGCCCCCCTGAATCCTCTCTCTCTCCTCGCCCCCAGGGCGCAAGGCCGTGCTGGGGATGATCCAGAAGGCCAGGTACAAGGAGGTTCTGCTGTCGGACCTGCAGAGCCGCCAGGCTCCCAGCACCGTGAAACTGGGGCTCCCCTACCACATCCATGACCTCATCGGGGCCCAGCTGGTTGACTGGTACGATTCCCCCCTCCCCACCTCCCACAGCTGGGGAGAGAACCCAGGTGTCCTAGCCCCCCCCCCCCTTCTCCCCACCGGTTCCAAGCTAACAGCCTCTCTCTGGTTTTCCCAGCATCCCCTGCACTTCCGGGACCCTGCTCCGAATGGCTGAGCCCTGACCCCACGACCGGAGGACCTACCAGGGAACTGTGCCTGACTGACGCTGGGGGGGGGTCTTCTTGGCTGCCTGCCATGGGGGGCTGGGATATCCCATCATGCAGTGGGGCTCGGCCCCTCTGGGCCCCCATGACGTGACTGTGGGTCTAATTTATTGAGCGGATCAATGTTTGCACTTGGGATGGGGGGGAGGGACCCGCCGTGGGGTGAAGGATCGGGTCCTTGCCCTTGGGGGGGGCACGTCCCCATGGCGGGTGCGTGGGAGAAGGTGAGATTTGAGCCATGCCCCTGGGTGCCGCTGAGCGGAAAGGCCAATAAAAGGGGGTTTCTCTCGTCTCCTGCCTTTGTGGGTCCTTGCTGCGTCCCCGCCTGTCCCGGGCCACGTGTGGGGCAGGGCCCCCAGACTCGGAATTCAGGGGCTGGCCACAGAAGGGGGGTGGAGCCACGAGGGTCTGGGAACACTGGGTGTGGGGCACAGTGCCCCTAAAACTGGGAGGCGGGGAATTGTGGCAGAGGAGGCCCCGGCTGACTCTGTGATGGACGCTGGCGGGCTAGTGGCTGTGGCACGGAGAAGCCGCCGGCCCCGCGAGTGAAAAGCTGCAAGTGGCAGGGCCCCAGCGGGAGGAGAGATGCCCCTGGCCAGCCCGACGTGGGGGGACAGTCCTTCCCCACCCCCAGCCTGGCGACCCGGGAGCCCCTGGGCTGTGGGCGAGGGGGGCCGGGCGGAGCCGTGGGGCAGCTTCATGCCCCGCTGCCCCCCTGCTCCAGCGGGGGCCCCGTGGCTGGTCGCGCCTGTGTCGGTGTTACAGAGAGCAGCCCCCCAGGAGTCCTGCCCCCGAGCTGGGAAGAGAACCCAGGCGTCCTGACCCCCCCCCCCCCCACTGAGAGAGGGCGGGGGGGGGTGGGGGGACGTCAGTGCCGCCCCGGCGGCTGGACCCGCTGGCGCGGTGCTGGGGGAGCCGGTCCCTTTAAGGGGGGGGCCCCCTGCAGGGAGGAGAAAGGTCACGTGACACGCGGTGGGTCACGTGAGCCAGTCTCCAGCTGGAGCCAGTCACGTGCCCGCCAGGGGCCCTGAGCAGAGAGTCCGACCGGCCCATGGGGCGCCCCCGAGCCCGGCCCCTCGGGCCGCTGCTGCTGCTGGTGGGGCTGGGGCTGGCGGCGAGAGAGTGGAGGGGATCCCCTGAGCAGGTACCGCCCCCCCCCCGGGACCCCCACCGAGCCGGTACCGACCCCCCCCCCGGAACCCCCCTGAGCCGGTACCGACCCCCCCCCGAGACCCTCCTCCTGAGCCGGTACCAACCCCCACCGAGTCGGTACCGCCCCCCCGGACACTCCCCCGAGCCGGTACCGGGATCCCCTTGGCCCCCCCAAACTGGTCCCAGGTCCCACCACCCCAGACCAGGCACTGCCACCCCCCCCCGATCCGCCCACGGGGTTGGGCCCCCCAAGGCAGAGGGAACCGGTGCCCCCCCAGTGGAGAAAGGCCCCGCATTTGCCCTGGGGCTGGGATGGGGGCTGAGACCCCCTCCATTGCCCGGGGATGGGGCACCGGGACCCCCAGTGCTGGACAGGGCCCCTCATCCTCGTCCCATCCCCACATCTCCCCCCAGGTCAGGCCCCTGGTGACGCTGGAGCAGTTGCTGTGGGTCAGCGAGGCGGGTTCTGTCCACACCTACCGGGTGCCCCTGGTGGCGGCCACGGCCCGCGGCTCTCTCCTGGCCTTCGCCGAGGCCCGGAAACTGTCGGCCGGCGACGTGGGCGCCAAGTTCATCGCCCTGCGCCGCTCCACGGACCGAGGTGGGGGGCACCGGCGGGGGGTCGGGGCTATGGGTCGGGAATGAGGGGCACCGGCGGGGTTGGGGGGGCAGGGCAGGGCAGGGCAGGACTAGCAGAGGGCTGCGGGTGGGGAATGAGGGGCACCCTGTGGGTCGGGAGTGAGGGGCACTAGCGGGGTTGGAGGGGGCAGGGCAGGACTAGCAGGGGGCTGAGGGTCGGGAGTGAGGGGCACCCTGTGGGTCGGGAGTGAGGGGCACCGGCAGAGCCATCTCTCTCGCCCAGGCGCCACGTGGTCGCCCACCACCTTCTTGGTGAACGACGGGTCGCGGGCCGACGGGCTGAACCTGGGGGCCGTGGTCGTGGACCAGGAGCGCGACAGCATCTTCCTGCTGTACGTGCTCTGCGCCCACCACGCCCGCTGCCCCGTCTCCAGCACCATGATCCTGCGCAGCCGGGACGACGGCGTCTCCTGGAGCCTTCCCCGCAACCTCTCCGAGGAGATCGGCACGGCCATGTTCGCCCCGGGGCCCGGGCACGGCATCCAGGTGGGCGCTGCAGGGCACGGGGTGGGGGGAGCTGCCCCAGGTTTGTCCATGGCGTTCCACTTGGCCGTTCCCCAGGCCTCCCTTCCCCAGAGCCAGCCGCATCTCCAAGCTGGCGTCCCCGTAGAGCCAGCTCCCTGCCCTGCCCCAGAGCCAGTCGCATCTTCAGGCCGGGCCGGAGTCCCCGTAGAACCAGCTCCCTGCCCTGCCCCAGAGCCAGTCGCATCTTCAGGCCGGGCCGGAGTCCCCGTAGAGCCAGCCCCCTGCCCCGCCCCTGGGGGGCCGCGTCTCAGGTGTGGGGATGGTGACTCCTCCCTCTCTCCCTGCCTGGGCACAGAAGCGCTACGAGCCCCACAAGGGGCGTCTGATTGTCTGCGGCCACGGGACGCTGGAGCGAGACGGGATCTCCTGCCTGCTGAGCGACGACCACGGAGAGACCTGGCGCTTCGGGGGGTCCCTCTGGGGGATCCCCTTCGGGAGGCCCAAACTGCAGAATGACTTTAACCCTGACGAGTGCCAGGTGAGCAGGAAGGGACCCAGGCGTCCGGCGTGGCTCCCTGTCTTTTGGGGAGGGAGGAGAGGGGACCCAGGTGCCCATGGGGCCGTGGGACCCAGGCATCCGAGGACAGGAGGGCGTGGGACGCAGGGGGAGCAGGGGCTGTGGGACCCAGGCGTCCGGGTTAACCCCCCACGCTCCCCCCCAGCCCTACGAGCTGCCGGACGGGTCGCTGGTGATCAACGCCCGGAACCAGAACTTCTACCACTGCGCCTGCCGGATCGTGGCCCGGAGCTGGGACGCCGGCGAGACCCTCCCCGCCGAGGCCGTGACCTTCGACCCCACCCTGGTGGACCCGGCCGTGGCAGCCGGCGCCTTGGCCACCTCCGGCCTCGTCTTCTTCAGCAACCCGGCCCACGAGAGCCAGCGTGCGTGGGGGGCCGGGGTCGGTTGGGGGGCGTGGCGGGGGTCTGACACGGCGGTAGGGGGCGTGGTGGGGGCATGGCGGGGTAGGGGGCAGCTGTGTGCTGCGGGTGGTGGGGGCAGGTGGAACCAGGGGCTGGGCCGTGGGGGGGGCTCCGTCCGTCTCACCCCCTCTTCTCTCCCCCCCCAGGAGTGAACCTGACCCTGCGCTGGAGTTTCACCAACGGCAGTTCCTGGTGGGGCCCCCCCCTGCAGGTGTGGCCGGGGCCCAGCGGCTACTCCTGCCTGGCTGCCCTGGAGGGGGGGGGCGACCCCAGCCGGCCCCCCCGCCTCTACCTCATCTACGAGCAGGGGCGGAGCCAGCCCATCGAGAGCATCTCATTGGCCGAGATCAGCATCGCGGGGGACCTGTGACCTGCTCCCCAAAGATCGGCCCCCCCGCCCTTTCTCACACCCCCCCCCCCGTCCTCCTCTTCTGCCCCCCCGCCCCTCCCTTAACTTATTAACCTTCCCCCACAGGCTGCTGTGTTTGCACCCCCCACATCCCTGCCCCACACTCCAGCCTGGCCTGGGGGGGGGTCCCTGCCCCACACTCCAGCCTGAGGGGGGGGCCCTGTGCTGCTGCACAAGCTGCTACTGATCCCAGCTGTGACGCTGGATTTTGACCTGAAGGGGGGGCCTGGGGCCGGGGGGGCAGTGGAGCGGGGGCCACAACCCCGGGGAACAAAGGGACCAATAAAGGAAACGGAGCTTTATTAAGGAGAGCCGGTCTCCGGGTGCTCATTGAAAGGGGGCTGCGGGTCGGGAGTGGGGGGCGGAGGCGGCACGGGGGGCGCTAGGACCCAGCCCTGCCCAGCCGCTCGCTGCGGTACCCGGACGGCGGAGCCGCGGTTCGGTTCGGCCCGGCCCGGCCCCGCCATGGCCAGCCAGTCGCAGGGCATCCAGCAGCTGCTGCAGGCGGAGAAGCGGGCGGCCGAGAAGGTGTCGGAAGCCCGGAAACGTGAGAGGCGGCGGCGATGGGGGGAGGGGTCAGGGCGGGGGGGGGGGGCTGTCGGGGGATGGGGGGCCAGGGGCAGTGGGGGGAGGGGATGGGGTGCGGGGTGTGTCCTTGGCTGGGGGTGGTCGGGGAGGGGGGTCGCAGGGCAGAAGCGATGCTGGGTGGGGAGGGGAAGGCGAAGCCCGGACTCCTGGGTTCTCCCGTGGCGCGGGGGGGCAGCCCGGACTCCTGGGTTCTCTGCCCCCCAGGGAAGGGCCGGCGGCTGAGGCAGGCCAAGGCGGAGGCCCAGGCCGAGGTGGAGCGGTACCGGCTGGAGCAGGAGCGGGATTTCCAGCAGAAACAGCAGGCGGTGAGGGGGGGCGGACTATTGGGGGGCGGTTTGGGGGAAGGATCAGGGCGGAGGGGCTTGGAGCTGTGAAAGGGGGGGCTGGTGTGGGGGGAGGGGTTGGGGGGTGGTTGGGGGGCAGCGGTTGGGGGGCCGGGGTGTGGGAGGAGGGGTTGGGGAATGCTGGGGGTGGGGGGCGGTTGGAGGGCCTGGGGGTGGTGGTGGGATCTGGGGGTGGGGCAGTGACTGGGGTGTTGGGTGAGGGGTTGGGGGGCCGGGGTCCCTGCCCCACTCTACCCCCCTGTCTCCCGCAGGCGCTGGGCTCCCAGGGCCACGTGTGCGCCGAGGTGGAGTTGCAGACGTGCCGGCGGGTCCAGGCCATGCAGGGGGGCCAGGATCGGGGCAAGGATCGGGTCCTGCGCCGGCTGCTGGGCCTGGTGTGTGACGTGCGCCCCCAGCTGCACCCCAACTACCGCCTGGCCGCCTAGGGGCTGGCCCCCAGAGCTGCCCCCACCCTTCCGATGCGCCCACAGCGCCCCCAGGCCTCCCCACATCCTCCCGTGCACCCCTATCCCCACCCATGCATGGGGCAGCCTCCCTCCCCCCCCCCGTGGACGCCTGTTTGAGCCTTTGCTATGTGGGGGGTCTCTACAACAGAGCCCCCCCTGCAGGATCTCCCCAGCTCCCAGCACTGCCAGGGGCCCCTTCTCGGGGGGGGGGGGAGGGGAAAGCTCCTCCCCCATACAGCCCCTGACTGCATCAGCAGCCCCCCATCTGCGCTGCTGGGCTTGCGGCAGAAGGGGAGAGAGAGACCTGGACCCCCGTGAGCTCCTGTGGTGCCCCAACCCCTAATGGGCTGATTGTCCCCTGAGCCCCCAGCCCCCCTCCCTTCCAGCCCTACCCCCAAATATTCCAGCTGTTCCCCCAGCCCCTCCCCTCCAGCCGTACCCCCAAATATTCCAGCTGTTCCCCCAGCCCCTCCCCTTCCAGCCGTACCCCCAAATATTCCAGCTGTTCCCCCAGCCCCTCCCCTTCCAGCCCTACCCCCAAATATTCCAGCTATGCTGCACCCCCTTCTCTGGAGCTGCCTGTTGCAATGATTGTGCCGGTGAAATGTGATGAATAAACAGTGACCTGTGGAGCGGGCGTCGTTATTTCACTGGGGGGGGCTACCAGGTGAGGAATAAAAACAGGCCCACACCAGTGAGGTGCACTTATCTTTAACCACGGCTTACACTTTAAACAGCAGAAGGGGCCCCTAGGCCAGCTCTGCGAAGCGGCGGCAGGGGATTTGGGCCGCGCAATCCCACTGGATTCAGGGCAGAGTCTCATTGTGCACTTGCATCACCAGCTTATACATGGCATGACCTATTTACTGTGCGGAACAGCCCAGGCACAGCCTAATGCAGGGGTATCATCTGGACCTGTCTAAAGCCGCCGCCCTGGTAAGCCCTGGTTACGTGGGTGCGCGCCCTAGTGAAATGTGCGGCGCACGCCTGTGTGGCTGATTCACAGCACCTGACTTTCCTTCCTCACTTTCTTCCCCTTTTCGGCACTCTAGACAGGCTACGCAACGGGTTGTGAAACTGGTTATACAACCTGTTTACAGTGCTGGGCAGTGACCCTAGCCACAGCGGGTCTGACCAGACCCGTCGGGCCACTATCTCCAGCGCAGCCTACACCGCCTCGACAGGGAATGGGGGGGGCACCCTGTGACTAGGGACATGGGGGTGGGAGGTGATACCATGCCAGAAGGCCACGTGGCGGGGTGGGGTGGGGGTGGGGAGACGGGCACCGTGACATGGCTAGGTGGGGGGGCATGGCCCCAGCAGCATGGCTCGGAGGGATGGGGGTGCTATGTGAGGAAGGCACCTGGCCCCGGGGTGTGGCTGGGGAACGTGGCCCCCCGGGGGCAGAGGGAACAGCACAGACATAGCCATGAGCTGCGGCCCTGGTGACAGGGCGGGGGAGGGGGCGTGGCGTCATGACGTGGCCAGAAGGGGTCGTGGCGCTGTGGTGGCCAGGGACATGTGGCCCAACCTGGATGGGCAGAACAGCACCATGCCAGGGCTGTGAGGAGACGTGGCCCCGATGATGACGCCCCCCAAGGAGGTGGGGCACCATGACATGGCCTGATGGGCGTGGCACCATGGGGGCGTGGCCAGAGGGAGCGTGGCATAATGGGGCGTGGCCAGAAGGGAATGTGGCACCGTGAAGTGGCAGGAGAGGACGGGGTATCAGGGGAATGTGGCATCAAGGGGGCTGGGCCAGAGGGACGCGGCTTCGAGGGGGTGTGGTCATTGGGCGTGGCATCGAGGGGGCGTGGCCATAAAGAGGGCGTGGCACTGCAATGTGACTAGAGGACACCTGGCGTCAAGGGGGCGTGGCCAAATGGCCGTGCAATCCAGGGGGCGTGGCCAGAGTGGGATGCGGCATCCAAGGGGCGTGGCCTCTTTCAGGAAGCCCCCCCCCGTGACGTCAGCCCAGGGCTAGGCCTCAGAGGTAAAGCGAAGCCTGAACCAAGGTACTCCCAGCCCCTTCCCCCCACGGCCTTCTCTGCCTGAAGGACCCCGTGGGAATAACCATCTCTCCGCCCCGAGCGGCCGTCTCGCTGCCGGGAGAGGCGTCCTCCTCAGTCGCCTGATCAAACCCATGAAACCGCCGAGGCCTGGGCGCCAAGCGGCCGCGGGTTGGGTGCGCTGGGCTCCGTCTCCCTCGGAAAAAAAGGATAAAAAAAATTCCCCCCCGTTCTCACGTTCCTTTTTTTATTTGCAATCAGGCGCTGGCGAAGGCAGCCCCATCCGTGGGGTCCTCTCCGCGGCGCGCTCCCCTCCCGGAAGTGGAGGCGCGGCTCACTTGGCCGTGGCCGCCGCTCGGAGGAGACCTCGGCGCCCCTCCCCCCTGCAGGAGGTAAGCGGCCTCGCCGAGAATCGGTCGCGCATCGCCGCCATCTTGGGCCATCCGCCGCCGGGCGGGGCCGATACCCCTTCACTGGGCGATTCCGCCTCCGGGGGGCCCGGTTTTGGGAGGCGTTTCCCGCTCCCGACCCCCGATACCGGGCCTGGAAGGGTGGCCGGGGGGGGATGGACGGATTCCCCCATTGTGCGTTTGCTAGGGCCAGGAATCCAATATGGCGCCGGCCCCGCTCCTTTCCCCCCCTTTTCCCCGTTCCACCGTCATCCGCGGACATCGGCCCCGTCCTGCCCCCCAGCCCCGGGGGCCCCGGTCGAGGGGGGAGGGGAGACGCTCCCGCCGCCCCCCTGCGGGATATGGGTAGGGTCGCGAAGTAAACAAATAAAGAAGAGGGCGCTAAGTACCTGCTCCCCCTCCCCGCAGGGTTCCTTGCAAGCGGGAATGGGGGGGCCAGTCCCGTCCAGTGCGTGGGGTAGGGGGTCTGCAATGTGGGGGTGCAATGCACAGGGGAGGGGTGTCCTAGGGAGGAGGTGCAATGCCGGGGGGGGGCTCCCCTGTGAATGGAGGGGCCAGTTGCAGTGCTTTTGGGGGGCAGCCCCCCGCTGCACTGTGGGGGGTGTGGCTGGGAGGGCAGTACACAGGGGCTGGGGTGTAATAGTATCTCGGGGGGGGGGGCGGGCGGCAGTGTCCCTTGCAATGCATGAGGCAAAGGGGGTGTGGAACCAGCCCCCCCCCCCCCCCCCCCCCCCCCCCCCCCCCCCCCCATTGCAGGCTGCATGTGGAGACGGGGGGGGGGCTGGCTCCCCCACCCTTGATGCCCCCCGGCTGCCTGCTCTGGGGTGAGACCTGCACCCCTGTTTCCTGCTGGGTGACAAGGGGGGATTTGGTGGTTGGGGGCACCTCTGAGTTTCCTGCCTTCCGACCCCAGGGAGGGGGGTCGGGTGCTGGGGCAGTTCTCCCCTTCTCTGATCTTGGGCAGTGGATTTAGGGGGTACAGCTGCCCCCCGCAGTTGCTTGCTCTGTCCTGTGCACAGGAGAGGGATTTGGGGAGTGACCCCCCCATGGGGTCTGGGTGCCCCCCAACGTTAAGGGCTGTTGGGGGGGATAATCGGGGTCCAGTTTGCAAAGGACAGTGGTGGGGTTTTGGGGTGCCTGCTGCACCCCAATTATTGCGTGTGGAACTTTCCGCCACACATGGCTGCACACCTGTGAACGGCAGGGTTTTGGGGGGACTTCACATCCAGCCTGCCCCGTACCCCTGGCTTGCACTGGTGGGGGACCCTAGCACCCCCATAGCTCGCAAGGTTGTGTGGTGGGATTTGGGGGGGCAGCTGCACATCCCTGGGGGCTGGAGTCAGCGGGGCCAAGGCAGTATGGGGGCTGGGAGAATAGGTCCCCAGTTGTGGGAGGGGGCACCCCGAAACACTCATTACAGGTGCCTCGCGCCAAGGACGGGGGCTGGGGAGGGAGGCAGATGTGGGGTACGCGTCCAGCTCCCTGGGGCACTGCAGCGACACCCCACAAGTTACGGTCAGGGTGTGGGGGGGGGCTCCGGTCTAGTGGCTCCAGGACGGTTAGGGTTTGGGGGTGCACCTTGTGCTCCCCGCATCTCCAGGGCCGGGGGGTGCTGGGTGAAGCTGACCCTGCCGCTCTGCAGTCCCGGCAGGCCCCCGGCCCCGCCATGGCGGAGAACGACGTGGACAACGAGCTGCTGGACTACGAGGACGATGAGGTGGAGAACCAGGCGGCCGGCGACGGGGTGGACGTGCCCCCCAAGAAGGACGTCAAAGGCTCCTACGTCTCCATCCACAGCTCCGGCTTCCGCGACTTCCTGCTCAAGCCCGAGCTGCTCCGCGCCATCGTCGACTGCGGCTTCGAGCACCCCTCGGAAGGTAGCCGGGGGACTGGGGGCCAGGGGGACTGGGTTCTCTCCCTGGCTCTGATGGGAATAGGGGGTCAGGACGCCTGGGTTCTCTGCCCGGCTCTGGGAGGGGGCTGGGTGAACCCCGGCGCCCCCCTGACTCCGTTCCCCGTCCCCCCTGCAGTGCAGCACGAGTGCATCCCGCAGGCCATCCTGGGCATGGACGTGCTGTGCCAGGCCAAGTCGGGCATGGGCAAGACGGCCGTCTTCGTGCTGGCCACGCTGCAGCAGCTGGAGCCCGTCACGGGGCAGGTGAGGGGGCGGGGCCGGGGGGGGGGTTGGTGGAGCCCACCTGGCGTGTTGAGGGGGGCAACTGGTGACTGAGTTGGGGGAGAGACCAATTGAGAATCGGGGAGGGGGAGGCTTGGGAGAATCCAGCTGAGAAGGGGGGCCCAGTGGAAGGGCCCAGTGGGAAGCTGTCAGGTGGTGAAACCATTTGGGGATTGCTGGGGGGGAGGGGGCGCGCTGTGTGAAAGTGGGGTGAGGATGGAGCTGGGTGGGGGCGGGGCCGGGGCTCGCCTGGGGGCATGCGCGCTAACGCCCCTGCCCCCCAGGTGTCGGTGCTGGTGATGTGTCACACACGGGAGCTGGCGTTCCAGATCAGCAAGGAGTACGAGCGCTTCTCCAAGTACATGCCCAGCGTCAAGGTGAGGGGCTGGTGCCGCCCGGCAGCCGGGGTCGGAGGAGGGGGCAGGGAGCCAGGTTCGGGGGAGGGGCGGGTAGGTGCCCAGACTGGGGGGTTTGGGGTCCTGGGGGTGGGGAGCAGGGAGGCAGGTTCTGGAGGGCCAGTAGGGGGCCGGATTGGGGGGTTAGGGGTTCTGTGGGGGGCAGGGAGGCAGGTGCGGGGCCGCGTGGGGCAGGCAGCGGAGGGCCTGACGCCGTGCCCCCCAGGTGGCGGTGTTCTTCGGGGGCCTGTCGATCAAGAAGGACGAGGAGGTGCTGAAGAAGAACTGCCCCCACATCGTGGTGGGGACGCCCGGCCGCATCCTGGCCCTGGCGCGTAACAAGAGCCTCAACCTCAAACACATCAAGCATTTCATCCTGGACGAGTGCGACAAGATGCTGGAGCAGCTCGGTGAGCGGGGCCGGGGGGGCCGCGGGGGGGTTCTGCCAGGGCCCTGCCCTGAGTTGGCTCTGCCTCAGTGGCTGCGGGCTGGGACCCCCAGGGCCCTGTAGAGAGGGGGGGACACGTCCGCTGGGCCCTGTAGGGTAGAAAGCGGGGCAGATTTTTCCTGGGGCGATTGATTCGATCCTGACCCTCACGGATGGGGGGATGGGGAGCAGGTTTCCCCGGCTGGGGGGGGAGGGGGAGGCGGCGTCCCGGCTGTGCTGGGGTCCCCCCCCATGTCTGACCCCGCCCTTCTCCCCCCAGATATGCGCCGGGACGTCCAGGAGATCTTCCGCATGACCCCGCACGAAAAGCAGGTCATGATGTTTAGCGCCACCCTAAGCAAGGAAATCCGCCCCGTGTGCCGCAAATTCATGCAAGACGTAATTACCCCTTCTACCTTCTTTGCCCCCGGCGCCCCCCCGGCGCCCCCTCCCCCGGGGAGGCGCAGGGGCAGCAGCGACAGGACCGGCCCCTCCTGCCCGGCCCGGCCCCTAGCACAGGCCCCCCAAGCCTCCGGAAGATCGTTCGGGTTACGCTAGCCTCAGCACCCCCCGGCGCGGAACACAGGGCGCCCCCTCTTCCCGCCCTCCCCCCGCCCCCCCCTCCTTCCCAGCGCGGCATCCGCCGGCACCGCGACCTCCAGAGGACCTGGCCCCACACACCCAGGCAAGTGAGTGCTCTGCCTACCACGCGCTACGCCAGAGAGCCCCCCAGCTCGCTGCCCCCGCCCCCCCCAGCCCCCCGGCGCTCCGGACACCGGCGGCACCCCCCCTTTGCGGCGAAGAGCGGCACCAAGAGCGGAGATGGCACGACGGCGACTCGCAGAGACTCGGCCGGCGGCGCCAGGATCCGGCTTATCCTTTTTCCGGACCGGACGCGCGGGGTTTGGGGCTGAGGGCAGGTCTCCCCCCGCCCCCGAGAGCAAGACGGGGGAGCAGGGGTTCATCTGACAGGGGTGTGGTGGGAGCTGTTCCCTGGGGGGGGCTTGCCCTGGCAGTCTGGTGCATGCTGGGAAATCTCCCAGTGCATGCTGGGAGCTGTGTCAAGGGGAGAGCCAATTCCTAGGCCCAGAGCTCTCGCCCCGGGGGCTGGGAAATCTCACCTGGAGCCAGAGGGGGGAGGCTGACCCTAGTGCCCTGGCGGGTTGGCATGGGGGGGTCTCTGCCCCATGGGCTAGTGGGGGGTAGCTGCTCCCGCCCCCTTACCCCAGCAGCAGGCGAGCGGGGGCGTGGCACTGGCTGGGGGCGTTGTGGGGCGGAGCTGGGGCTTTCCCAACCGGTCCCCCCGCCGCGAGCAGGGCAGAGCAGACTAGGACGTGCGAGGGGCTGGGACCCTGCCGGCGCTGGCTGGCGCGTCCCCTCGGGAGGATGTTGGGGCGCGTGTGGTGGGGGTGGGGGGCAGCCCCGCTTCTCGGCGCCGGGGGGCCCTGACCCTGCTCTGCCCCCCAGCCCATGGAGATCTTCGTGGACGATGAGACCAAGCTGACGCTGCACGGCCTGCAGCAGTACTACGTCAAGCTGAAGGACAACGAGAAGAACCGCAAGCTCTTCGACCTGCTCGACGTGCTGGAGTTCAACCAGGTGGCGCCCGCGCCGGGGCATGGTGGGGCGGGGGGAGGTGGCACCGGGGCGGGGAGCTCTGTGGGGGGGCGTCGGTGCTGCGGCGCCGTCTCACCCCCCTCCCCGTGTGGCCCCCCAGGTGGTGATCTTCGTCAAGTCGGTGCAGCGCTGCATTGCGCTGGCCCAGCTGCTGGTGGAGCAGAACTTCCCGGCCATCGCCATCCACCGGGGCATGCCGCAGGAGGAGAGGTGAGGGGGTTGCTGAGTGCAGGGGCGGGTTCGGGGTGGGGGGCAGCACAGGCAGTGACCCTGCCCCCCCCACTTTCCCTCCAGGCTGTCCCGCTACCAGCAGTTCAAGGATTTCCAGCGCCGGATCCTGGTGGCCACCAACCTGTTCGGGCGGGGGATGGACATCGAGCGCGTCAACATCGCCTTCAACTACGACATGCCCGAGGACTCGGACACCTACCTGCACCGGGTGAGCCGGCCACCTGGGCCTGGCCCGGGACACGGGGGCGGGGAGGCACATGGCTCTGACACCCCCTCTCTTCCCCCTCCCCCCCACAGGTGGCGCGGGCCGGCCGGTTTGGCACCAAGGGCCTGGCCATCACCTTCGTGTCGGACGAGGGCGACGCCAAGATCCTGAACGATGTGCAGGACCGCTTCGAGGTGAACATCAGCGAGCTGCCCGACGAGATTGACATCTCCTCCTACAGTGAGTGTCCCCCCCACCCAAGCTCTGGCGTGGGGTCCCTGGGGGGGCAGGCTGGGACATGGGGGGGGCTCCAGCCACTGACCCGTCTTCTCTCTCCTGCAGTCGAACAGACCCGATAAGGGGCGACCTCGGGCCCCCGTCGTCATCGTCCTTCGGTGGTTTTAAACCCCCCCGTGTCCCGTTCCGTTTCCACGCCACCCCGGAGCCGACGAGGAGGGCAGAGAAGATGGCCCCGGCCCCCCCTCGGGGATCACGGCGCTGCTGGACTTTGGGGGAGCGAGGGGGGGTGAAAAAACCAAGGGGCGAGTGGACTGAGGGGTGGGGGGCACCAGAAGCGCGGGGGGATCCCTGGCACAGTGGGGTCCTCCCACCCTGCCCTGTTGGGTGCAGAGGAGCCTCCTCTGGCCCCCAGCCGGGCCCGTACCCCACCGCTGCCACCAATGGTCCCTGAACCCCCACGGTCCCTGGGGCACCTGCAGAAGGAAGATGCCGGCCCCGCCGCCTGCTTCTCTACCCCCCCCCCCCCCCCCCCCCCCCGGTCCTGGTTCAACACTAGCCAGCCCTGGGCCCCCCTGGCCCCCGTTTTTTGTTTTTATAGAAAAAAGAAAATCCAAAAAAAAGCCCCCCCAGCGTGGCGGGTGCCCGTTTCATGACGCGTCTTGCGCTTTTCGTGCGTTGCCTCGTTCCTCGTTGTCTGCATGGAGCAGGCGGGGCCCCGCCGGGCAGTGGCGTTGCCTGAGGAAGGATTAAAAGACTTGTCAGAACCTAGAGCCTGGGCCTGCTTTTTTGGGGGGACCTGTGTTGTGGTGTCTCTAGGGGGTTAGGTTGGTCTAAGGGGGGGATGGGGGCTGTGGGGGGACTGGATCAGAAAATAGGAGGAGAGGTAACACGTGAGGGGGCTGGAGTTATTGGGGGGAGCTTGAAGGGGGGACTGGGGGTGCCCAGAGCCCCAGGTGGGAGCACCGTGCCTCTTTCTGTGAGGGGTAACCATGGTGGCCGTGGACTGGCTTTGGGGGGGGGGGCTGCGATCGCCAGGACTCCGCCTATGCCTCTCTGGAGCAGTGGCCCAATTCCGCCATCTTTGTTGAGGGCACCGTCTCCCCGCCGAGGCGGGTGTGGCCGCCATCTTGGCTAGGGGCAGGGCGGGTCCTGCCCGTGTCTTCGCGCTGGGTAGCGTGCGGGGCAGCCCGCTCCTGCCTTGTTACAGGGGCGGCGGCCCCCCCTGGGCCCTTGTTGTAGGGTCTGTCTGGGCGCCCCGGGGTCCTCGTTCCCGCTATTTACTGTAGGGTCGCCGGAGGCTGCCCCCCCCCCCCCAGGGTGACTAGCGCGCTCGCCTGTGCCCGGCGGCGATCAGGCGCGGAGGGGGCAGCCCCGGGTCTGTTGAGGACCCCGATAAATGTCCCTGCCGCCGCCACGTGCGTCTCTTTCTGCGCTCGACCGCCGGCGGGACAGAGCTATGGGGCCTGGGTGCCAGGACGCCTGGGTCCTCTCCCTGCCCCGGGGCCATGGGAAGCGGCTGGGGCGGAGCTGCCGCCCGGGTCCCCGGTGGGGGGCGTCTCGGTAAGTCCCTGCCGGTGCCGGTGCCGCTGCTAGGCCGGGGGTGGGGCGGGATCCAGGACTCCTGGGTTCTTTGTTTCCAGCGGGTCTGGGTAAGTCCCGGCCCGGGCCCCCCGTCCCCGGGGCCCGTTGCGATGATGATTTGCTAGACTAGAGTCTCCGACCCCCCGTGACGACCCTCGCAGCGCCCTGAGCAACGGCCCCCCCCGGCCCGCCGGTGCCCCCCACTCCCGACCCGCAGCCCCTCCTAGCCCAGTAACCCCCCTTCTCTGTGCCCCGCAGCTGGACCCCGTGTCTGCCTCCGAGATGAGCCCAGCACGGGTGGGACCCCCGTGTGCGGAGACCCCCGTGTGCGGACAGTGAGCCCAGCCCCTCGGTGTCACGGTGAGGCAGGGGCGGTGCTGGGGGCCGGGGGGACGATTCTCTCTGCTGGGGGGTGACCCTGCTGCCCTGGGGATCTCGGCGCATGGGGCGGCCCCTGCCTGGCTCCTGGCTTGCCGGGTCCCCACCCGGGGCCTGAGTGCGGCCCGGAGCAGGGGGGGTCAGAACCAGCGGCCGGCGAGATTCTGCTCCGGGGGGAGCCGATGGGCCCCTTTACTGACAACAAGGTGTTAGCTGTCTCCAGCCTCTGCAGAGAGCAGGGTCGGGTGGGTTAGAGGCGGGGGGCGAGGGGGCTGGGAGCCAGGACTCCTGGGTTCGTTGTCCCATGATCAGTAAACGCTCGGGGTGATTTGCAGGTGCCTGGGACGGCCCCTCCCTCCCAGCTGGGCCCCCTCCCCCCGGGCCCGTTGCCATGATGATTTGCTAGACTAGAGTCTCCGACCCCCAGTGACGACCCTCGCAGCGCCCTGAGCAACGGCCCCCCCTGCCCGCTGGTGCCCCCCACTCCCAACTCGCAGCCCTTGCCAGCCCAGCCCTGGTCCCCTCATTCCCGACCCACATCCCCTGCTGGTACAGTAACCCCCTCAGCCCTATTCCCTGCAGATGGAGGAGGAGAATGCAGCTGTCTGACGTGATCCCGGCGTGGTGAGACCCCGGGGCTGGCCGGACGGAGAGACCAGCACCAGACCCGTGCCGTGAAAGGGTAAGCAGTGGGGGGCAGGGCGGAGGCTCAGCGGGGGGTGCTCTCAGCTGCCCCAGGGCGGCACTAAGAGGTCTGTGCTGTGGGGGAGGGGGTGTTCTGAGGGCCGCGATCCGGGGAGCAGGGAATGACGATACTTTCCTCGTCAGGAGCTCCCAGCCTGTGGCTGGGATTGACATGAAATAACCCATTTTACTCTGACCCTGCTCCCCTGGGGATCGGCAGGGGTTGGCCAGGGCCCGGTTCTTCCCTGAGCCAGTTGGGGTCCCCCCACCCCTGGGCCCCGGTTGGCTGGATCTGATCCTGGGGAGGGTGGGGAAGGGGCAGTGGCAGGGAGGGAGAAGTTATTAGGAAGCCAGGATTCCTGGGTTCTCGGTCTGACTCTGTGGGAGGAGTGGGGTGTAGTGGTTACAGTAGGGGAGGGCTGAGCCAGGACTCCTGGGTTCTTTCTCCTGCAGGTGACCATAACTCCCCTGTTTGGTGACTTGCAGGCACTGAGGCTCCCGGACCCAGGGGCGTCTAGGTAAGTCCTTCTGGGGCCGCTGCCGCCCCCAGCTCGTTCCCTGTGGGGGGGCCGTTGCGATGATGATTTGCTAGACTAGAGTCTCTGACCCCAGTGACGACCCTCGCAGCGCCCTGAGCAGCGACCCCCCGCCCAGGTCCACCGGTGCCCCTCACTCCTGCTAGCCCGGTCCTGCCCTGCCCCGCCCCTCGCTCTTGCCCCGCAGCCCCCCCCCCCCCCCCCATGTCCCTAAACAGTGCTTGGCTCGGCTGTGTGAAGCCTGAACTGTGGCGGGGGGGGGGGAGTTGAAAAGCCTCCGTTTGCTCCCTGCTTTTAACCCACTTTCCCCTTTGTGGCTTTCCAGGGACCAGTCGTGGAGCCGGGGCCGGCGGCGCGGGTGGTGCACGGAGAAGCGGCCGGACGGGGCCTCGCTGGCAGCTGAAGGGGCCGGGAGAGGAGCCCCCGGGGCGAAGGGGATGTCTCTTGGGGGCGGGGCTTCAATAAAGAGCTGGGGGACAAATGGAGTCTGTTCTTGGTGTCCGGTGGGGGAGGGGTGTCCCCCCGGGGGCTGGGGGGGAGGGAGCAGCACCTGACCCCTGTTGGCTTGATTGACCTCTGACCCCTGCCCCTAACTCATAGGGGGTGGCAAGGGGACCTGGCGTGTTACTTTGCTGGGGGAGGGGCAATGTCCGACCGAAGGGGGTGGTCACTTCCTGGTTGTGGGGTCCATTTCCGGTCGAAGGAGGTAACTTCCTGGTCCATTTCCGCTACGTGGAGGTCACTTCCCGGAGAAATCCCGCCCTGCTGCGTTAGAGTGCGTGTGATGCCACGGCGCATGCGCCAGGAGAGGGGTGGGCGGGGTGTGGGGCTCGTCGCCTTGGCAACGCGCACCGCTGCTCTCCGGGGGGAAGGTGCCGGCCGGCAACGCCTGAGCCGCTCTGACCGTGGCGTTTCCGCTGCTCCCAGCGTCCACCGGGGTCGCCTCCCGGCTGCGCCGCTGACTGGGGCTCTGAGAGGCAGCCCGAGCAGGCACATGGGCGGACACCCTCTGCCTCGGGGAACCGGCCCGCCAAGGTCCTAGTGCCGCGCATGCGCGCTGAAGGGGCGGGCGCCATGTCTCCGAAGGGCGCCCCTTCCAACAGGAGGAGCGAAGCTGGTTGCGCCGCCATCTTGAGTGTGGGCTGCGGCAAGACCCGTTCCCATTGGCTTCCTGGTGCCCTGCCCGCCATCTTTGTTTAGGGCAACAATCCGGCGGCTTCGATGCGGTGAGGCTCGCTGGGCGGCCATCTTGGATGGGGTCGATAAGGCGCTTTCCTCCCTTCCACCCTAAGGGCGCAAACACGCCGCCGCCGCCGCCATCTTTGTTGTGGGCAAAGCCTCTGGCAGCGCGTGATCGGGTCTTTTCAGGACCCAGCGCAGCCCACGCGCCTTTAGTTATTGTAGGGTCTACCCCCGGGGCTGGGATAGAACCCAGGAGTCCTGGCTCCCAGCCCCCATTCCCCTCCCCCGCGCCAGGAACTCAGGAGTCGTGGCTCCCCATCCCCCCACCTGACCCCGCCCCCCGCCGGGAACCCAGGAGTCCTGGCTCAGTCCCAGCCCCGCCCCCCTCCCGAGGCCCCGCCCCCCGCCTCCAATCCGGTCCTGCCTGAAACCCGCCCGGCTGCGGGGCTTTTCCCATCTAGGGCTGGGCGGCTCCAGCCGCTCCCTGCCCTGCCACGCCGCCCCCGGGCCCCCCCGCCGGTGTCTGCGCCGCACGGGACCCAGGCGTCCGGGCCGGAGCCGCAGCGGTCCCTGGGCGCCCCCGCGCCCCGCAAGGTCAGAGCTGCGAGCGGGGCTCTTGGGGGTGACATGCACCAGCCGGGGGTTGGGGGGCAGCCGGGGGGCTGTGGGGTGCAGGCCCTGCCGGATCCGGGGGTGTCGTGGGGGTGAAAGAACAGCTGGCGGGTATTTCGGGGTCCCCCCGCCCGAAGCAGCGGCCATGCGGCTTTGAATGCGATCAGCGGGGCCCTGGGGGCGGGCTTGGCCTTTTTGGGGTGTCCCTCCTACCCCCATGAGTGACCCCAGGGGGCGAAATCCCCCAGCTGGTATTCGGGGAGGAGGGGTCAGGGCTTTCGGGGTGCACACTGCCCCCAGCACAGAGAACTAAGGAGTGACCGCAGGGGAGGTTTGTCTGTTTCAGGGCACCAGTTTTTGGGGGGGGTCTTATTTCTGCCGGGAGGAGGATTTGTGGGGTACAAAGGAGCCACGTTTCGGGGTGCATTCGCTAGGATCCTTACGAGGAAGTGTCTGTTTCAGGGCGAGCAGGGGTGACCGGGCCCTGAGACTGTCAGCCTGACACCAACCAGCTGGTGCCTTTCTCCTGGGACCCAGGACTGGGGGGTTTCCGGCCCCCAGAGGAGCGGAGGGTGAGATTGATGACGATCGCTCTTTTTCCAGAGCTTGCCGGTTTGCTGGGGGGAGCAGAAGATCTTTGCTGGCCCCAGAGCTGCACTGGGGTGGATCGAAGCAGTCGGGGTGCATCTCAGAGCAGCCGTATTTTGGGGTGAATTAGCCCCGTTTCTGGTGGATACAATCGAGGGGGTGAAATTAACAAGGAGCCGGACATTTGGGGTGTCGAAATTCTGCTCCCGGCACGGACAACTGGGGGGTGAAATCGGCCGGGATTTGTTCATGGGGGTGGAAAGCACAGTTCGGGGCCTGTTCGCCCGGACGCCGGTGCATGCGATGGGGCCTTGACAGCAAACATCCCGACTGTCTAAGGAGGCCGGCGTCTCGGAGCGAAGGAGCCCCTGGCCCAGCAGTGAGGACTGAGGGAGTGAAACGTGCCAAGCGGCCGCTCTTCGGGGCACGGCAGGACTGAAATTCACACGGGCGCCAAGGAAATTCGTTGCTGTTTTGGGGGTGAAAGGTCCCCGATACCGCAACGTCGAGCAGCTGGCGCCTGGCTCTGGGGAGCAGTGCGGAACCCCGAGCCAAGCAGCCGGCTGATGTTTGTGGAAGCCGCTCGGGGGGGGCCGGAAGCGCCCCAGAGAGAGTTTCGGGGGGCTCGTGAGCGTCTGGGTGACTGCAGCAGCAAGAGGGGCCTTTGATTAACAAGGAGCCGTTTAGCCCCCCACAAGGGCCGCCCCCCACGCCCAGCGCTGACTTTATCTGGGGTGCTGGATTCCCACGCACCCGCCCGCCGCTTCCCTCCCATGGCCCTGAGCAGAGCCAAGGCCTGGCTGGCAGGACTCCGATGGTGGGGGTACGCGGCCGGAAAAGAGGGTGAGCCGACGGAGGCCCCCCCCAGATCCCGGCGGTGGGGCGCCCGGCGCCTGCTGGCTCTGCTCGGATGGGGAAGTGCCGGGGAGCCGGGCCCCGCCGCGGGGGAAGGCCCCCTGGCCGGGATCTCGCAGGGCCTTCGATTTCTGGCGCCCCAGCAGCTGTCGGCCGAGACCCCGGAGCATTTCCAGATCTGTTTCAACTTCGCCCGGCACCTCTTCGACCTGTGCGTGGTGACTCTGCTCTGCGCCTGCTCCCCGCCTTTCCGCCTGCTCCTGGATATCTTGGGGCTCCGAGGGGGGCTCAAAGTCTGGCTCCACGGCCTGGCCGCCTTCCTGGTCACCAGCTACGCCATGTACCTGGCGCTGTGGCTGGTCCAGGAGTACCTGCTGCAGTTCGCCTGCCTCTACGGCTTCCTGCAGGCCCTGGTGCTGTGCGTGAGCATCCGGGCCGCCGAGGAGCAGGGGGAGGAGAGCGGGGGCGGCCCGGGCGGAGAGGACCCCGGCGGCGGGGACGAGGGGGAGAGGGCGGCGTGACGGCCCCGCCGGCCTCCTGGCACGGGCACCCGTAAGCCACAGAGTTGCCAGCAGCACCGGGGGAGGGGCGAGGACTGAGCTCCGCCCCCCTCTCCATGCACGGAGGTGAGACTCCGCCCACTGGGGGGGGCACTTGTGGGAGGGGGAGGAGCCTGTATGTCAGCTGGTCAGAGAAACAGGAGGGTTTGTTGGGGGCAGGGCTTGGGGGGGCAGGGGGCTGTCCCCTCTAGGGGGTGCCAGCTGCCCTCCGGCCCCAGGGGGGAACTGGCTAGGGCAGGAGTTTGGGGGGGTGGGGGGGTCAGAACCACTACGGGGAAGGAACCAATCAGAACCACTGAGATCCAGCTGAGTTCTGTGGGGGGAGGGGGAAGTGGATCAGAACCGGGTCGGGGAGGGCGAACGGCCATGGGGCCACAGGGAGCTGGGGGTGGTGCGGATCCAGTGGGTCAGAGCCAAGGGGGTGGGTCTGGCTGAGCCATGGCGGAGGAATTCTGTGCTGGGGGGTCTCCTAGCAGTGACCCCTTTCTTGGGGGCAGAGGTGACTGATCTGCAGGCCCGAGCCAGTCCCCGTGGAAAGTCTCCGGCGACTGACTGAACACGGCCGCCTGGGCTCCTCCCCCCAGCCGCCCCGCGGGATCTAGAGCGAAGCCCCTGCTCACCCCCCCGAGGACGCGCAGGGGGTCCCCGCCCCACGGACCGACAGCTGTGAGCAAACCCTCTTCTCTCTCCGAGCCGGCAGTGAGGAGACCCTCTAGAACGCGCCCCCGGCCTTGCGCCCTGCTCCAGAACCAACTCCCTGGTGAGACGCAATCTAGAGCGACCCCAGGTGCCCTCTTTGCAGCACAGCCCAGAACCAGCCAGTGGCCCTGGGGGGCAGCCTAGACCGTTCCACCCCCGCGGCATGATTCTCACCAGCATCCTACTGTACCGTGATCCAGAACAGACCCTCTTTCTCTGGGGTGGGATCTAGACCCTCTTTCTCTGGGGCGGGATCTAGAACACCCATTTCACTTGTGTTGTGTCTGGCTGAGACACCATCCCTACCGCTCCAGAGAAGGCCCCTGGGATCTAGAACCCGTGCTGGGACACAATCCGGAACATTCCTTCCCCTCCCCCTTCGGGTGCTAAAACCTATAACGCCCCACCCAGAAATGGCCTAGGATGAACCTCAGGCTCAGGGAGTCTAGAACAGGCCCCGGTTGCCTGCGTGCGATCTAGAACAGCATTCCCCACCTCCCTGCTCTTCCGACGGCCTCTAGAAGCAGCCCCCCCTTCGCCCGCCTGGCACAGAGACAATCTAACAGGGCCCAGCTCCGGCCCACTTTCCTGCGGTTCTAGGCAGTAATTCCTGACACTCTCCAGGTCCCCGTGGTCTAGAACGTGTCTGGTCTAGAACCCAGCTGAAAGGAGAAGTGAGTTGAGAAAAATCTGTTCTCAGTCCTGCCCTGTTCCCTCCCTTCTCCTCTCCCGCTCTGCTGGTGCCCCCCAATCCTGACCTTCAACCCCCCCCCACTATCCCAGCTCTCTCCCCCTCCGCTCTGCCCCAGAGCCAGTCCGTGGGGCCTAGATCAGCGTCGGAGGCGGGGTGTCCTGTGGGGTTTGCCGTGTTATCTCGGCGCTGGACGCTCGCTGGCTCTGTCGTACATGGGGGGCTTCCAGGGGGTGGGGGGGTGAGGTCTGTGAACTTTATGTGGGGCTCAGTCTGGAGCAGCCCGCGGGAGCTGATTCGAGAGCCCGGCTCGCGCCGGTTTTTAAACCTGTGTTTTCGTTAAATAAAACTGAAACTTTGGCAGCCGCCGAGTGTCCGGCCTGGAGTGTGTTTCTGATGAGGCCCATGTCTGCAGCCGCCCCTGACTGAGACGGGGGGCCCCGCAGGCACTGCCCAGACCCCCTGACTGAGTGGGACCCCCATCATGGCGGGTGCTGCCCTGACAGACCATGCGGGACAGGCCCCTTTAACTAAGGGTCAAATACCCCTGGGGCTGCCCCTGCCCCACGGCTCTGCTGGTGTCATCCCGACCCACAGCTCCCTCCTAGCCCGGCCCCAGTGCCCCTCACTCCTGAGCCACAGCCCCCAGCTAGCCCCGCCCTGGCCCCCCCACTCCTGGGCCAGGCCCCGTGTGTCTGTGGGGTTAATCAAGTGCTCTGGGGACAGATTGTAGTGGGGGGGGGGGGAAGGATTCTCATTTATTCGACAGGCTCCGTGGGAAGGGGGGTGTCTTCGTCCAGGCGACTGTACGGGCCATCTTTGGGGGGGCGCTTTCCTCGGGTCGGGGGGGGCGTTCACAGCATCTTGTGGGGCTGGCAGAGGGGCAGGAAAGAAAGGACAGAGGGAAAAACAGACACATTTCAGCGTCTGATGGGACGCATCAGCTCCAGAGACCCCCCGGGGCTGAGGGTGGGGGGCGACTTGAGTTCTGCCTCCACGAACCTCCAGCCCCCCCTCTTCCCAACAAGATAGGGGGAGCTCCGTCTCTGGAGGCTGTTGAGGCAGGTGGTGAGCCTGTGGCCAAGACCTGGCGCACTCACGCCAGGGGTGGGGCAGGAGGCGTGGGGCTCACCTGGTAGCAGGTCAGGAATCTTGGAGCTGGCAGGTATCTGTGGGGGGGGAGAAGGGGGAGAGGGTTAGGGGCAGGGGAGGGGAAGTCGCCCCATTGATGGGGGGCGGGGAGAGACATTTCGGGGGAGGGGGTTGAGCGTCGGGGTGTGTTTTTGTGATACCAATAACCCGCCCCCCCAGCCTCTTCCGTGCCCCCAAATCTACCTGGAACCCCCAACGCCCCTTCCTGGTCCCCTCAAACCTCCCCCAGCCCCCAAAACGTCCCCCCATATCTTCCCACTTGCCCCCCAAACCTACGCCCCCCCAAACCTACGCCCTTTCCCAACCTGCATGCCTGGCCCCCCCCAGGTGAATCCCGCCGGCCCATGGGTCGTCCCGATCCTCTAATGCCCCTTGGCCCAGGAGATCCCCCCCCCTGGGGGGCCCCTAAACTCCCATCGGGGTGTGACCTTGGCTGCGGGGGAGGAGCAGGAATTCCTCCATGTCCAGGCAGTAGGCTTGGTTCCGGAAATCCTCCACGCAGGCGTCGGCCGGGTGTGGGGTGCGGGCTGTGGGGGGCCAGGGAGAGATGCCTTAGAGCGGGGAGAGAACCCAGGAGTCCTGGCTCAAAGCCCCCCCGCTCTAACCACTAGACCCCACTCCCCTCCCAGAGGCAGGGATAGAACCCAGGCGTCCGGGCCCCCCCACCCCCCCACTCACAGTACAGCAGGAGCCTTTCATAGCCTCGGTCGCTCTCCCGCACGATGATGGTCCCGGGACATGGGCTGGAGTAAAGCTCAGTTCTCATCCCCGGCCGGCCTGTGATGGGGGAGACACAGCCAGGAGCAGGGGGTTGGGGTGAGGGGCACCAGAGGAGCTGGGGGAGGCCCAGCTGGGGCCGGCCGGGGGCTGCGGGTCGGGAGTGAGGGGCACCGCTCACCTTCGGTGGCCAGGTCCGTGCTCCCCTCCGTCAGCCGGTACGTCCAGGCTCTGGGCAGGCAGCGCCCGGATTTCCTGAGGGGGGGAGCCAGAGACGGGGCCATGCTGGGGGGGTCAGATGCAGGGACATAGGGGGGAGCTGGGGGGGAGGCTGGGCACGGGGGGGGGGGAAAGGAGGATCCAGCCCCACGCGGCCCCGAGCCCCACGGCCTGCAGGATGGTGAGACCCCCCCAGCCTCCTGAGGTCACTGCCACTCACAGCGGGGATGGGTGAAGTCTGTTTCTCTCCCTGCCTGGCATTGGTTTAGCCCACCCCCCCCAGCCTGGCATCGATTCAGCCCATCCCCCCCACCTGGCATCGGTTCAGCCCGTCCTCCCCTGCCTGGCATTGGTTCAGCCCAGTGGCCCAGCTCTGGTCATGGCCACCCCAGGGGGCGGAGCCCAAAAAAACCACCCTCCTGACCCTGCCGGTGCCCGGCTGAGACCCTGAAGCCTGCGCGTTGGTCACCTCTGACATACAGTGGCTGGGCCCCGGCGCCGCACTGCAGGGGCGAGTCGTTCTATGCCTTCCCAGCCGGGCCAGCCCCGGAGCTGGGGGTCATGGGGAGGGGCAGGGGGGCATTGGGGGAGGCTGGGCCCCACTCACAGGCGCAGGGCGGCGTGGAGCTGCAGCTGCTCAGGCCGGGGGCCCTGCCCCATGTGGAAGACGGAGCCGTCGGTGCCCGCGAAGGTCTCCAGGGCGGGGGGGGCCGCGGCGGCAGCGGCTACGAAGTGCCAGGTGCCCAGGTACTGCCGGGGGAACTGCAGGGGGTCAGGGCGTGGCATGGACCCACCCCCCAGACCTCCCCTCTGCCCCAGAGACACGCCCACGGACAGCCCCTGCCTCTCACCCCCCCCAGACACACAGCTACCATGCGGGACGACCCCCCTACCGTGGACCCCTGAGTCCCCCCTCACCACTCTGCCCTCGGGGGCTGCCCCAGACGCTCCTGTCCTATGGGGGAGGTACCTGGTCACGGTCCAGCCCGCCGGCGGGCAGCGGGGTGGGCGGGGGGCATGGGCTCAGGGCGCTGATCAGGGCCCCGTACAGCTGGAGCAGGTAGGACCAGGTGCGTTGGAGCATGGCCGGCGGGGGCTGGGAGCAGGGGCCGTCTGTCCCTCGTCCCTCTGTCCGGCTCACCTTTGCCCCCCCCCCACCCCCTCGTTAATCGTTAACGCTCCAGAGGCCAGAGTCCGGCAGTGTGGGCGGGCGTGAGCCACTGACCCCTGGGCCCGGGGTTCAGGCTGACCCTACGGTAAACAATGCAGCGGCGGATGGGGGGGCACTGGGAGACCCTACAATAACAAGGTTGTGGGGGGTGGCGAGCTGGTGCAGGCGACCTTGCAACAACAGGGCCAGCAGTGGGGGCGGGGGGATATAAGAGGGCTGGGGAGGCGGAGCTGCCCCACACACCCTTGGGGGCCTGGTGGGCCCCCAGCTTTAGCGAGCCGCCAGAGTGTGGCCCCGCCCCTGCTGGGCCTCTCCCTCCCGAGGCCCCGCCCTTTGAGCTGAGGCTCCGCCTCTTGTCCTGAGGCCCCGCCCTCTCCGCGCCAATTCCCACCCTTGCTCCGCCCCCTTCCCCATTGAGGCTGCGCCTTCTCCCCGCCTCTTTCCCCAAGGCCCTGCCCTCACTCCACCCCCTTCCGCTACCACCCCCTCCGTGATCCCCCCAGCCCCGCTGGCCAGTGGGGGAGGGGGGGCAGATACATGGTAATACCAGGGCACAGAGTAGACAGGAAGGGGAGAATCAGGGGTGGGGTGCAGCGTGTGAACGCAAACCCAGAGCAAAGTGAAGTCAAACATCTTAACTGGAGCACCACCACCAAATCCGGGCCGGTCAGAGCCGGGGGGGGCAGGCCCATGCAGCTGCCCCCCGGCCCAGGTGGGGCCAGACCGGGACACACTCCGGGAGCGGCTCCAACCATCCCGTGGGGTGTGTGTGTTTCCGGCAGCCCTGGCTCGGCTGGGCCGTGGCCCTGTGGGACACAGGCAGGGAAAGTTGGGGGATGCCTGGAGCCCCCATGCGGGGAGATGAGGCCGGAGCCAGGCTGAGGTGGGGTCCCGGATCCACCCCCTAATTAATCACAACCAGACCATGATAAAATGTAACATCCCGGGATTGGAGGGGGGAGCCCAAAGCAGCCCCCCCCCATGGTCATATTTAATTGCAGGAAGGGGAACACACAGGCAAAGGTAGAGAGCTGCCAAAATAGGCCAAGGCTGGAGAAACCCAGTGGGGCGGAACGGGGCGGGGCTGGCTTTGCTTGGCCTGCCTCAATGGATGTGTGTGTGTGGGTGGGTGGATTGGACTCGCGATGACCCGGGGACCCTACAATAACACAGGCAGGGTTAGGATTTTGCACTGGTTTTGGGAGGCCCTACAATGACACCAACCGGCCAGGAGTCTCCAGTGCTTCGGGGAGACCCTACAATAACACAACCAGGAATGGGCGTCACCAGTACTTTTGGGAGACCCTACAATAGCAAACTGGCATTCCCTGGCAAACCAATTGCCCATAAGAAAGATGGCGGCGTGTGTTCGTTTTGGGGGGGGGGGGAAAGTCCTCCCATTGACGATGCAGTCCAAGGTGGCTGACAATGGACTGGAAACATTTGCCCTCAACAAAGATGGCGACGAGTCAGCTGCCAGAAGTGCGTGCCCATACCAAAAATGGCCGCCGGGTCGGCCTCGGGTCCTTTGTGTTGCCCTCAAAAGATATGTCGTCGGGCAGGGGGAATCGCGTCATCATTCCCACGCCAGCCTCCAAGATGGCTGCCGCGCTGCCTTTCAAAGAGTACTCGGCGCATGCGCCCGCCCGGAAGAAAGATGGTGGGATGAAGGCCTAGTGCGCAGGTGCAGGCGGGCGAGGACCCTGGAGCGGGGCCAGCTGCCAGGTATAGCAGACCAGAACGCGCCTGTACGAAACCTCCACCATCGGAGGCAAACCAGCGGCCTCCGGGCGGACAGACCCCGCGGTCCCGGACTCGGCGGACTGGGACGGAAAGAGCGGCGGGCGCGGCGGCGGGCGAGCGGACCGGCTTTCGCGGGGCGCGGAGTCAGGCGCCTGCTCAGGGCAGCCCTGGAAGCGCGCGGGCGGGGCGAAGGACCCGGTGGGGAAGGGGCGCGAGTCGCGCATGCGCAGCCGAGGGAAGGACGGAAGCGGCGAGAGGCGGCCGCAGGCGGGAGTCGCTCACAGGAGGCCCCGGCTCCGGCTCCGGCTCCGGCTCTAGCGGCCGCTTCACCCCGCCCCGAGCCCGGCCCGCCGCGTCTCCCCTCCCCCCCCCAACCGCCCCCAACGGCCGCTGGACCCTGGTGGGGGGACCGGAAGTGGGCGCCGCGGGGACCGGAAGTCGCCCCCCGCTGTGGGGGGGCTCGTGCCTGACCGGAAGTGAGCGCCTGAGAGGCCGGGGGGCGGGGCCCGTTGGCGTTTGAGCCCCTCCCCCGCAGCCGGGGGGTCCTTGGAGCCGGGTGGGTGGGTTACAGCCTCCCCTCCCCTCCCCCACCCCGCCTCCTGGGCGGCGCTTGTTACCCCCCAGGGGTGATGGGGGGCACTTAGCCGCTTTGCTGGTCAGTGGGGGTGGGGCTGTGCCGTGGGGGAGGGGCTGGGGGTGTCGTGCCCCTCTGGCTGGGTGGTGTTGGGGGGGAACTTTGCTCTGCTCAGCCCCCCCCCCCCCGGGGGCGGGGTTACACGCCCCCTGGCAGCAGGTGTGATGTGGGGGGAGGGGAAGGAGGGGCGCGCCTCGCTGTTCCAGTGTAGGGTGGGGGGGCTATCGTATACCTGTTGCCCTGTGAGTCGGGGGGGGGAGAGGGCGAGGATGCCCCCAGGGGGACAAGGCAGGCGGCAGTGGGTCATCTGTGCCCGGGGGCTGCTGATCGGGAGTGAAGAGGAAGCGGCCGGACGTGTAACCCGCTCTCCCGTGACAGGAGCCGGCCGGCGGAGCCATGGCGGAGCCGGAGAACCTCGAGGTGATGGTGAAAACCCTGGACTCTCAGACCAGGACCTTCACCGTAGAGGCGGAGGTGAGAGCTTGGAAGGCTGCCCGCTGCGGCTCAGTGCAGGGCGGTTTCCCTTTGTAATTTGTGCTGGCCCCAGGCCGGAGCCACGGGATGCTCGGTGTCAGCCCTGTTGGTTGTTTGGCAGCTCTTGTGCCCTGCCCCAGACCAGCTGCATCTCCACCCCGGGTGAGGGGGTCCCTGTAATAACAGCCCCCCCCCCCCCACAGGGGCTGCATCTCTGTGCATGGAGTAGTGACTCAGCATGCGCTCGGAGACGTGAAGAGATCCCAAGCACCCTGGGTCTTGTCCCTTTCCCCTGCAGATGACGGTGAAGGAGTTCAAAGAGCACATTGCGGGCGCGGTAAACATCCCGGCGGAGAAACAGCGGCTGATCTACCAGGGACGAGTCCTGCAGGACGACAAGAAGCTTAAGGAATATAGTGAGTGGGTGGGCTGCAGGTCGGGAGTGAGGGGCGCTGGGAGTAGGCCAGGGCTGGGCTGTGGGTCGGGAGTGAGGGGCACCGGGTGAGCTGTGGGAGAGGTCCCAGGGCTGGGGTAGCAGCAGCTGCGGGTCAGGAGTGAGGGATAGTGAGTGAGCTGTCGGGGGGGAACCCAGAGGTTTGAGGTTCTGGGCTCATCACCCTTTGTCTCTTCCTTCCAAGATGTTGGGGGCAAAGTGATCCACTTGGTGGAACGTGCCCCTCCCCAGACACAGTCGCCCTCCTCAGGGGGTCCCTCTGGAGCCAGCTCGGCCTCAGCCCCCCACAATGGTGCCGGGGGCCGGGGAGCCGGTGCCACTGTCCACGACCGTAACGCCAACAGCTACGTCATGGTTGGGACCTTCAACTTACCAGTGAGCATCATGGACCCCCAGCCGCCCTCACAGGTGAGTGCCTGCCAGGGGTGCCGGGCGTGCAGTGGGACTGGGGTGGAACTCAGCGGGGGGCTCTGTGCCCAGAGCCGGGCGCTCTCCCCTCTGGCTGTCAGCACTAGCCCCCGGTGCCCTAGGGCGACGCTCGGGGAGGGTCCCTGGAAGATCCAGGCTCTGTCTTCTCTGGCCGGTTCACTTGTGGCTCTGCGGCCCTATGAGATTCTTCTGGCGTGTGGGGGATGGATGGGTATTCAGGACTCCTGGCTTCTGGGGAGTGGGGTCTAGTGGTTGCAGTGGGGGGGGGGGGGCGCAGCCGGCAGCCAGGACTCCTGCGTTCTGTCCCCAGCTCTGAGAGGGGAGTCTGGGCTAGTGGTTAGAGCAGGAGGCCAGGACTGAGGGAGGGGAGGCGGGACCACGGGATGGGTGATGGTCTCTGTCCACCTCCCCCGTGTGCTGCGTGTCTGTGGCCCCTCCCCCCTGTCTCTGGTTTTATTTATTTTTCTCTCTTTTCCTGGTTTTTCTCCTTTCTTTTATTTTTTTTTCTTTGTAATTTTCTCTATCTCTCCCCCTTCGCTCCCGTCTCCTCCCCCTTCCCCTAAGATGGACGGATCTTCTGTGGATGTTCATATTAATATGGAGCGGGCGCCCATACAGGTACCGGAGGTGGGGGCGCAGGGTGGGACTGGGGTCCGGGCTGGGGGTTGGGGAGGTCAGCAGGGGGTTGCCTGGGCGGGGGTGGCTGTTCCAAGGCTGCTGGGGGATTCTGGGAAGGGTTAGAGAATTGGCAGAGCACAGGGGGGCTGGGGGGGTTGGTTTACTCTGAACCAATGAAATACTGTCTCTGAAATCATTTCTCTTTTGTGGGACAGGCAGAGCTGGATGGGCCTGTGGGGCTGATCCTGGGGAGGGAGGGGGTTGCAAATAACATGGGGGAGGGGGATAGTCCAGGAGTGGGGGATACCGGGCAGGCTGGGCCCACAGGTCTGCTCCAGTGGGCCTGGGCTCGGGCTGCCTCCTCGTGAGCTCTGCCCCTGTGCCCAAGCCTGATCTGGCCCCTCCCCTGTCGTTGCAGAGCGAGCCCCGCGTCCGGCTGGTGATGGCACAGCACATGCTCCGAGACGTCCAGGGCATCCTGGGCCGGCTGGAGGTGAGTGCCCTGGCCTTGGAGCTCCGACCGGGCGGATGGTGGGGAGGGTGTGGGAGTCCCTGGCTCTGAGTCCCATGTTCCTCTCTCTAGGGTCGTGCCAACGGACAGCCCCAGCCCACCCCGGAGAATGCGCCCCCAGTCCCTGACGAGCTGCCGCGCGCCCCCAGCCCTGGTCAGCGGGAGCCCATGGAGGCAGCTGATTCGGACCCCCCAGCCGCACCCAGTGAGGATACCCCCCAGCCTGGGCCGGAGCCGCCCCCAGCCGCTGAAGGGGCCCCGAAGTAAGGCTAGGGCTGAGTGGGCGGGGAGGGGATGGGGGTCCTGGCGCCTGCTGAGCCATCTGTCCGCCTCCCTGCAGCCACCCAGCGCCGGGCGAGTACGTGGAGGTGCTGCTGGAGCTGCGCAGGGTGGAGGAGCGGCTGCAGCCCTTCCTGCAGAGGTACCAGGAGATCCTGGCCACGGCCAGCACCACTGACTACAACAACAATGTAAGGCAGAATTATCCCCTCCTTCCCCCGGGCAGTGAGAATGGGATGTCCTGGGCCCATCCCCATCCCTGTGAGAATGGGACATTCTGAACATCCTGTGCGAATAGGATGGTCCAACTCCCCTCTCAAGAATGGAACATTCTGAACATGTCCCCCCCATCTCTGTGAGAATGGGACATTCTGAACATCCAGTGAGAATGGGATGGTCCAACACCCGCCCTCCCCCTCCCCCCTCCCCCCCCCCCCCGCCAAGAATGGACATTCTGAACATGTCCCCCCCATCCTGGTGAGAATGGGATGATCCATATTCTGGCTCCCCCCACCCCTTCTCCTGGGTGGCACAGTCTCATGGGCTGGCCCCGATTCCTGCCCCTTGCTGTAGGGCGTTGGATTGGCTGGAGCCGGAGCAGTTCACTTTTGGGAGTAGGGGGGCAGGGATTGTTTTGGGGCTGAGCTGGGTGATACCACGCACAGGGCAGAAGGAGGGGAGTTGGATGCGGGCCCTGAGCTGGGTCGTGCCATGGATGGGGTGGGGGGGGAGTCAGGTGATACCATGGATGGCAGGGGTGGGGGGCATGTGGGACTTCACTTGCCTCCCCCCCCATGTTGGCAGACGGAGGGCCGCGAGGAGGACCAGCGCGTCATCAACCTGGTGGGGGAGGCCCTGCGCCTGCTGGGCAACACCTTCGTGGCACTGTCCGACCTGCGCTGCAACCTGTCCTGCAGCGCCCCCCGCCACCTGCACGTGGTCCGGCCCATGTCCCACTACTCAGCCCCCATGGTGCTGCAACAGGCTGCCATTCCCATTCAGGTGGGCTGGGGCAGGGACCCAGGGGTCCGGGGTGACACACCTGAGGTTGGTCGCAGACCCAGGGCATGGAGGGGCAGGGACCCAGGCGTCCGGGGTGACTTACCGGGGGGGGTCGAAGCCCCTGGGGAGGGAAGGCAGGGGCCCAGGCATCTGGGATGGGTCCCCTAACTTGTCATCCGTCCACAGATCAACGTTGGCACCACGGTGACCATGACGGGGAACGGCGCCCGGCCCCCCCAACCCGGCTCTGAGGGACCTGCCCCCGCCCAGCCCTCACCCCCGGCCCCGGCCCCCAGCCCCGGGGAGGCAGGTCGAGGCCCGGAGAGCCGGCCCCCCCCCGCCGCGGCCCTGACTCAGCCGTCAGCCTCGCAGGCCGCTCACCCCCGGGTCATCCGCATCTCGCACCAGAGCGTGGAGCCCGTGGTCATGATGCACATGAGCATTCAGGGTGAGTGCGGCCCCGCGGGGGCGGGGCCTGGGGGTGGGGCCAGGACTCCTGGGTCCTGTCCTGGCTCAGGCTGGACGCCGGCTTTGGGCTGTGGGCCAATTCTCTGCTTCTTACCCTCAGATTCTGGCTCCCAGGCAGCAGGAGGCGGCTCCGGGGCCTCCGTCCCCACTGGCGCCGCTGGGCCCCCCGGGCATGGCCCAGGCATGGGTAAGGGGGAGCTCGGCGGGGCTGCAGGTTGGGAGTGGGGGGCGCTGGCCAGGCTGGGGGGCACTGGCCAGGCTGGGGGGGCAGAGCTGTGACACCCCTGCTAAACTGGCTCTTCCCCTCCCCCTCCAGGTGGCACCGCCCAACTGTCCCCCCCCACCCTGCCCCCCGAGTTCATGCAGGCCGTGGCCCACCAGATCACCCAGCAAGCCATGGCAGCCGCCGGTTCCGCCGCCACAGGTGGGGGTGTCCAGCAGGGGATGGCAGGGGGCCACTCCCCCCCCCCCCCCCGGAGATGGGCTCGTCCCCTCCCCCCCCCCCCCCCCACCACGGAGGCTCCTGCTAACTCGCTTCCTCCCTCTGCCCCAGGCCAGCAGGTCCCCGGCTTCCAGGCGGCTCCGACCCGCATGGTGATCGCCCGGCCCTCGGCCCCCTCCGCTCGGCCCACCCACCCAGGGGCCCCCCAGGCACCAGGATCCGGGGTGAGAGTCTGGGTCGCAGGGGGGTGGGGAATGGGGCCTTGCCCTGCTGGGGGGCACCAGCTTGGGGGGTGGGGAATGGGGCAGGGTCGCCGACCATGGGGTAACGTCTGTCTCCCCCAGGTCCCCGGCGTGGGGGGCAATGCCTCCCTGGCACAGATGATCAGCGGGCTCGTGGGGCAGTTGTTAATGCAGCCGGTGCTTGTGGGTAAGTCTCCGCCCCACACACGTCCTCACCCTGGGTCTGGCACCTCGAGGGTGGGTGCAGGGGGGCCTGTGTGGGAGCCGGGCTCACACGGGGGGGGCCGGGCTGTAGGAAGTGGGTGATCGGTAGCACTGGATCATCTATGGGGCTGTGTGTGGGGGGGGTCACAGGGATGGGGAGTGAGGACAGCTGCTGGGGGTTGCATGTGGTGACGTGGGAGTTGCGAGGCAGGGGCAACTATGGGAAGGTGTGGGGTAACTGGGGGTCACGGGGCAGTGAATGCAAATTCTACCCCCCCCCCCCCCCAGCTCAGGGCAGCGGCTCCTCTTCAGCCTCGTCTTCCAGCACCAGCTCGTCGGCCTCCTTCGCTGCCCCGGCCCCGGCCTCCCCGCCCACGGCCTCGGCCAGCGCCGCCACCACCAACACGGCCACCACGGCGGCGGGGGGCAGCTCTGCCGGCGCGCCAGGTGGCCCGGTGCCCTCCGCCTCCTCCTCGGCCCTGCCACCCCTGCCCGCTGATGACCTCCACTTCTCCCAGCTCCTGGGCAACCTGCTGGGGGCGGCAGGCTCGGGTGTGGCCGGCGTGGGGTCCCCCACCATCACCGTGGCCATGCCCGGCGTGCCAGCCTTCTTGCAAGGCATGACGGACTTCCTGCAGGTGAGCATCACCCGTGCCGTGGCGTTCTGGGTAATGCCGGGTTTCCCCCCACGTCCTTGATGGGATGTCCCGGCCGAACCGTCCTTGAGGACTCTCTTTTTTCTTCAGGCCACGCAGATGGCGGCTGCCCCCCCACAGGCGCCGGAACAGGCCCCGCCCCCACAGCCAGAGGCCTCTCCGCCCCCTGTGGCGCCTGCCCCGCCCCTGCAGCCGGAGCGTCCTGTGGCCGGAGAGCGGGGGCGGGGCCGCCCCCCCGGGGGCCCCGAGGCCCTGCCCCCTGAGTTCTTCACCAGCGTGGTGCAGGGGGTGCTGTCCTCCATGATGGGCTCCCTCAACGCCCAGCAGGGCAGCACCGAGAGCATCGCCGGCTTCATCCAGCGCCTCAGCGGCTCCAGCAACCTCTTCGAGCCGGGCTCCGAGGGCGCCATCGGTGAGCCCCGCCCCTGGGAGCCAGGCCCCGCCCCCTCTGGCCCCAGACCCTGGGCCCTGTCACTTTGGGCTACCCACGCCCCTCCCCGGCTGGGGCCCTGGGATCCCCACTGGCCTGGGGTCTGCCCCCCACCCAGCCGCCCCACGCCCCCCTCGTGTCTCTCCCCAGGCTTCTTCGGGGACCTGCTCTCCCTCGTCTGCCAGAACTTCTCCATGGTGGACGTGGTGATGCTGCTCCACGGCCAGTTCCAGCCGCTGCAGCGCGTCCAGCCCCAGCTGCGCCGCTTCTTCCACCAGCAGTACCTGGGCGGGCGCGAGCCCTCCGACGCCAACGTGCGGGTGAGGGGCCCCCCGAAATCCACCGGACCCCCTGAAATCCTCCAATCCCCTGACCCCCCCCAAATCCCCCAGATCCCCCCAGCGCCGCTTCTTCCCCCGGCGGAACCTGGGTGGGTGCAAGCCCTCCGATGCCAACGTGTGGGTGAGGGGCCCTCTGAACCCCCAGATCCCTCAAACCCCCAGATCCTCCTACCCCCCCAAATCCCCCAGATCCCCCCAAATCCCCCCAATAGATCTCCCAGCGCCGCTTCTTCCACCAGCAGCACCTGGGCGGGTGAGGGGCCCCCCGACTCCCTGAAATCCCCCAGATCCCCCGACCCCCATGCACCGCTTCTTCCCCGCAGCAGGGGGGGCGCCAGGGGGGCTTTGCCGCTGCCCCCGCTGACCTGCGCTTCCTCCCCAGGTGGCCACCCACAGCCTGATCGCCGGCCTGCAGGACTACATCTGCGAGAGCTTCGTGAGTCCCCTGGGGCCCGGCTGCCCCCTGCCGGTGGGCATTGGGTGGGGGGGTCCCTGGGTATGTTTGGGGGGGACGGATCCCTGACGTCTCATTGTCCCCCCCCACCCCCCAGGCCTCGGTGCGGGTCCAGGACGGCGTCGACATCACCCGGACCAACCTGGAGTTCCTGCAGGAGCATTTCACCCGCATCGCCAGCCACATCCTGCGCTGCGCCGGTGAGCGGGGCCCGGGGGACGGAGCTAGGGGGACCCCGGGGGGGAAGGTCCCTGGTGGGGGGTCCCAAGGCCCGGCTCTCACCCCCCCTCTCCCCCGCAGACCCTACCTTCGGCTGCCGGCTGCTGGAGCTGTGTAACCAGGGGCTGTTCGAGTGCCTGGCGCTGAACCTGTACTGCCTGCGCGGGGAGCGCGGCGCCCTGACCGCCGTCATCAACGAGCGCATCGTGAGCCCCCCCGCCCCCCCCCGGAGGGAGGCGGGCACCCCGCGCGGGCTGGGGGGCGGCAGGGGGGCTGCGGGGGCCTGAGCGGGCTGCAGGGAGCTGAGGAGGGCTGTGGGGAGCGGAGGCGAGGCCAGGCAGGCCGTGGGGAGTGGTGGGGGGCGCGGGGCATGGTGGGGGCCCGTGGAGGGCGGCAGGGGCCCCGCTCTGACCCCCGTGTCCCGCAGCGGCGGATGTCGGCCGACGTGAACCCCTCGCTGGTGAGCTGGCTGACGGCTGTGCTGGGCGCGCGGCTGGGCGTGATCCTGGAGCACATGCCCGTCACGGAGGAGCAGGTGCTACCCTACGTGCGCCGCGTGGGCGACCCCCCACAGGTATCCATGGGGCAGGCTGAAGTGGGGCAGGGTGGCGGGGGGACCCGGCTGTTGGGGGAGGGGCAGGGCAGCCCCCCATTTCCCCTCTGACCCCCCCCTCTGTGCAGCTGGTGCCGGAGGAGCCCATGGAGGTGCAGGCGGCTGAGCAGCCCCCCGAAGACTTGCAGGTACTGAGGGGAGGGGCTGGGGCGGCTGGAGGTGAGGGGGGGTTTGAGGGGAGGGCAGGAACTAGGGGAGTCTCTGCTTGTGAGCTGAGACTGGGGGGCCATGGTGTGGGGGTGCTGCCTGGGGCACTGTTGGGGTCCCCACCGTGTGACGGGGGCTGGGGCCCCTGTGGGGCTTTCGGGGGCTCCCTGGGAGGCGTTTTGGGGGGTCCCCGTGTCAGCTGTGGGTTGGGGCTGTGGGGAGTTTCGGGGGGCCCCGCTGTCTCTAACCCCCCCCGTTGCAGCGGGACAGTGCGGCCTCGCCGGCCCCGGCCACCACGGCGGAGGAGGCCCTGGCGCGGCGCCCGGAGCCGGAGCCGGGGGAGCTGCCGGGGGAGCCTGCGCCCGACGCCGAGCCCTGGGCAGCCGCCGTCCCCCCGGTGAGTGCCGGGGCCGGGGTGGGGGGGCTGGGGGGGGAGCTGGGGTCTCCCCGTGTCTGACCCCCCTGTGCCCCCAGGAGTGGGTGCCCATCATCCGCGAGGACATCCAGACCCAGCGCCGGGGGAAGCAGCAGCCCCCGCTGAGCGACGCCTACCTGACGGGCATGCCGGCCAAGCGCCGCAAGGTGAGCCCCCCCACGGCCTCCGCTCTGCCCCCTCCCCCCAGCCTCTGCCCCCCACTAACCCCCCTGCCCCCCCAGACCATGCGGGGCGATGGCCCCCAGCTGCTCCTGTCGGAGGCCGTCAGCCGAGCCGCCCGGGCCGCCGGCGTCAAACCCCTGAGCGGCAGCGACAGCCTGAGCCGGGAGCTGGCCGAGCCGGCGCTGCAGGAGGGCTACCGGGAGCAGGTGAGAGCCGGCCCCCCCGGCCCCCCTAGCCTGGGACCCCCTGGGACCCCCCCCTGGTTTGGCCAAGGGCTCCTGGGAGCAGGTGAGGTGGGGCCCCCCAACTCCACACAGCGCTGGCTGAAGGCTGCTGGTGAGACCTGGGGCCCCCCAACACCCTCTGAGGGGGGCTGGCTGTCGGGCCCCCCCACGCTCACCCCTCCCCCGTCTGTCTTCCAGCTCCGGGCCGATCTCCAGCAGCGGCTGCAGGAGGATCCCAGCTTCAGCCCGCAGCGGTTCCCCAACGCCGCCCGCGCCTTCGGGGACGAGGCCTAGGGGGCGCCACCCCCTATTTATCCCCCTGCCCGTCTGTTCCCAGCCCCTGCTGGGTCAATAAAGCTGCTTGGTGCTGGGGTGTGGGTCTGGTCTGTGCCAGGACAACTGGCTTCTTGGGGGGCCAGCAACCAGGACGCCTGGGTTCTACCAGGGGGCGGGGTCTGAGCCCCACCTTCTTCTGCTCTGGTGACGGAGCCCTCTGTGCCTCAGTTTCCCCTGAGGGTGGGGTTGGAAGGTCTGGGCCTCTGCAGCTGCAGGGAACCTGGCTATGGCTGAAGCTTCCTACACTTCCCAGCATGCACTGCTCAAGGGCCCTGCTGCCCCCCACCTCCCCCATCAGCACCAGCAATGCCCGGGGGGGGGGGGCTGAGCACCAGGACGCCTGGGTTCTTGGTGCCCCCCAGCCTGGCCCTTGCACAGGGGGAATAGAGCAGGGTTGTGCCCCGAACATGGGGGGCTACTCAGCCTGTCTGCCCAGCCGGGATCACATGGGGGTCACTGAAGCAGCTGCAGGGACTGGCTGTGCCATGGTGCCTGCAAGGGGGTGTCTCTGCGCCTGGCCCCCCCCCCCCCGCAGGGCGGCGCTCACGGCTGCTCAAACGGCTTTTGCTGCGTCTGGCCACAGGATGCCCCACATGGGCCCAGTGAGGGGCTGGGTGGTGCTGGCTAACGGGACCCCCCCCCCCCCGGCGGGGGGCTCATGTCACCTTCCTGCCCCACTGTGTAACCTGCCCCCCCTCATCAGGGCAGATATGGCACAAGCCTGCTCCCAGTGGGGGTGCCTGGGGGGGGGAGGGGGCACCACGACCCTCCCCCCTCGGGTCTTCCCCAGTCACTGATCAGGCGCTCACCCCACACGACCTTCGGTACGGGCCTCGGTGCCAGCTCAGCCTTTTGCTGCCCCCCTCCCCCCGCCCAGAATTCTAGTAGATTAGGGAGGCGTGATTTTCCCCTGCCCCCTTGAGGCTGGGGCTGCTCAGCCCGCCTCGCTCTGGTTTCAGCTGTTTTGCTGGGTGCCAGCACAGTCTGCCCCAGCTGGACCCGCCTCACACATAGCCAGGGCGCCCCCCCCGGCGTGTTCAGCAGCTCAAACGTTTGAGTCTCAGCCCCACCCCCCCCCCAATTCTGGTCCCAGCCAGCACCGGGCAGTGTCTTCCCCTCAGCAGGAGTTACCCACCCCCATTCCCTGGGGCGGGGTGCTCTGGGCCGGGCCTGGCTGCACCTGTCCCTTGCTGCCCCCCTGACTACCTTCGCCCACAGGGCCCCCCCTCCCCATTAACTGCACCTGGGGGGGCTGGTTTGGTGGGTCTGCCCTTCGCCCCCCCCAGGGATGTTTCAGGGACCCATTGCCATTAATAAGGGGCAATCCAGGGCCCCACTTCCACCAGACTCCAGTCTCATCTCCCCCCATGGGGGCAAGGGGCATTCCCCAACTTTCCCTGCCTGCAGCCCAGCTGAGCCAGGGCTGCCAGAAACAGCCCCCCTGCTGGGGTGGTTGGAGCCACGCCCGGAGCCTGCCCCAGTCTGGCCCCCCTGCTCTGGGTGACACCCATGGGTCCAGTGAGTGTTTCCTTCCCAGCGCCCAGCTTCTGTTCACACAGCACCCCACAGACCCTCCCCACACACGCTCCTGCCCACACCTCCCCCCTACTCAGTGCGCTGGTGCTACTGGGCACACAACCCAGCCTCAGCACCCCCCAGGCCCCCCCTCCCAGCCCCCCAGTTGTGGGTTTTGACCTTTTTTTTTTTTTAAACAGTTTTTCAGTTTATTTTGTAACAAACCAGCAGCCGCCCCCCCCGGCCTCCCACGATGGGGGGGACCAAGGGGAGCCCCTTTCCTCCCCCTTCTGCTGGGGAGGGGAAGGGATAGACGCCCCCCCCCACATATTTACACAGCCAGGCAGGGGGACAGCCCCGTGTCCCCCACAATCCAGCTGAATCAAAAACTAAACCAACGCCGTACATTCAGTGGGGCAGGTACCCTGCCCCCTCCCCCGCTGCTGCGCCAAGCCCCTCGGGTAAGGGGGCTGTTCGGGGACCCCCCACAATCCAGACATTAATGGGGGGGAGGCGGCAGCCCCTCCCCACTCACTGAGGGGGAGGGGCCGGATCCCCCTGGCCCGAGAAGGGGCCTGGCTAGCGCTGGGGGGCCAGGCCCGGCTCCTGCTGGTCGCTGTGGTGGGGCTGGGGGCCCCGGTCCGGCCGGCAGGCGGGGGGCCCCTCGCGGGCCTGGGGGTGTCGCTCCCACGGACGGGGGGGCCAGCGCAGAACGTCCGGCTGAGAGACCTGGGGGGCGGGGGGAAGCAAGTCAGACACACACTAGGCCCGGACCCCTCCAGCCCCCCCACAGGTGCACCCCCCAGGGGCAAAGCCCCTATACCCCCTTTTCCCCCCCCAACAGGCAAGGGCCCCCTTCCCCGCCCCCCGCACAGGGCCCCGCCTCACCGCTGGGCAGCCCAGGGGGCGCGGGCTGCGGCTGGCCCCGCTGTAGCTGGATCCTGGGGCCTTGAGTCCAGGGCTGAAGCCCCCCGCGAAGGCTCTGTGGGGAGAGCAGAGCGGTGAGGGGGGCCATGGGAAGGGGGCCCTCATTTCCCCCCACCCCCGGTGCTCAGCACCCCCCGCTCTCACTCACCTGCCCCCCATGGGGGCGCGTGCCCCAGGGCTGCTCAGCTTGCGGTACTCGGCGAAGGGCTTCATCTGCAGGGGGTGGAGCTGCGGGGCAGAGGGGGCAGGGCTCAGACAGGGCCCCTGTACCCCCCTGCCCACCCCCCCAGCCTCCATGCACCCGCCCCCCCCCCCTTACCTCCGTGCGCCCCATGCCATGAGGGAAGGCGCGGACGGCCGAGGGGACCAGGCGCCCGGCCAGCTGCCCCGGGGGCCGCAAGGCCGGGGTGACGGGCACCAGGGGCAGCGGGGGGGGGGCTGCCGGCGCCCCCTGCTGCAGGGAGCCGAAGTTCACCACGGGGGGCAGCTGGGACTCCACCACGGGCAGCAGCATCTGGGGGGAGAGAGAGTCAGTGGGGCGGGGCCAGCGAGCCAGGGGGCGGGGCCAGCGAGCCAGGGGGCGGGGCCAGCGGGGCTCACCTGCTGGGCGGGGTCCGGGGCCTGCAGGAAGTTGCTCTGGTTGGCCGGCGGCAGGGGGCCGGGGTAGAAATCCGAGGGGGGGCTCAGCTCCTGGCGCATCTGGGGGAGAGCCGGGGGATATTAGTGGGCGGGGCCAGGCACAGGAGCCCCGCCCCCTGCCCCACCCACCTGGCCCCGCCTCCCACCCCTGAAGTCCCGCCCAGTACCTGGAGCAGGGGCTGGTCGGGGCCCAGCTGGCTGCCGCAGAAGGGGGGGCTGTAGAGGAAGGGGGGGGCCGCCTGGTAGAGCAGCCCCGTGGCCGGTAGCTTGGCCAACTCGGCCGCCTGCAGGGCCGAGAACTCCACGTACTGGCCCTTGAGGGCCACCCCCGAGAGCAGGGCCGAGCCGGGCAGCACCGGGGAGCCGGGCGCCGGGCCGGGCTGCAGGTACAAGTGCTGGGACCTGCGGAGACAGACGGGCGTCAGCGGACACACGGACGGGAATGGCGGCTGGCTCTGGGGCGGGGCGCAGGAGGACCCCATGGCGGGTGCTGAGGCAGCTGGCTCCGGGCCGGGCCTGGCTATAAGGGGACCCCTCCCCGGATGCTGAGAGGCGGCTAGTTCTGGGGTGGGGCACGGAAGCTGACTATAGGGACCCTCAGCTGGGTGCTGACATGCAGCTGGCTCTGGGGCAGGGTAGCTGGCTATAGGGGGACCCCTTGGCAGGTGCTGGGGCAGCTGGCTCTGGGGCGGGGCGCTGGGGGCCCGGTCCTGGGGCATCCCGCTGCCCCCTTACCTGAACGGATGCAGAGACGGGGTCCCCGGGCGGAAGCTGCCGCTGCCACTGAGCTGGGATTCGAGGGAGGCGCTGGGCACCTGCTGGGGGGGGCACAGGGGGCGGGTCAGACAGACAGCCAGCCCCACCCGCCCTGCCCCCCGGCCAGCCCCAGCCCCGCCCCGCCCCAGCCAGATGGACGGACGGACGGAGGGTACCTGGGCCACGCCGGGCTGGCTGCCATAGAAGAGCTCAGGGCAGGGCCGCCTCTCACCTGCAGGGGGAAGCAGCGAGCGGTGAGCCCAGGCCAGCCCCACGGCGGCCCCCCAGCGCCCCACGGCGCCCGCCCTACCTGAGAACGCCGAGGGTTCCGCAGGGGGGCAGGCGGCCTGCCCCAAGGGCAGGGTTCTGGGCTCGCAGGGCCGCCCGGGGCCAGGCTGGGGGGCTGCGGGGAGCCTGGGGGGCGGGAGCAGCTCCCAGTCCCGGGGCGCAGCCGCCAGCTGGGGAGAGAAGAATGGCAGGTGAGACGCACGCCCGGCCCCCAGCCCCACACGCTGCCTGCCCCCCACTCCCCAGCCCCACACGCTGCCCGCCCCCCACTCCCCAACCGGGACGGGACCCAGGAGTCCGGGCTCCCAGCCCCATGCGCTGCCCACTCCCCAACCGGGACGGGACCCAGGAGTCCGGGCTCCCAGCCCCCCCTCACCCCCCTTCCCTGGGCCAGGCCGGGACCCAGGCGCCCCCACTCACCCCCTCCGCGCTGGCCGGGGGCCGGGCAGGCGGCGGCTCCGGCCCTGGTTTGCTGCCCTCACTCACAGGCAGCCCCGGGTCAGCGTCCTGCGGGGACAGGAGCCAGGTGAAGAGAACCCAGGCGTCCGGGCCCCCAGCCCCCCCCCCAGCACCGGGCTAGGACCCAGGCATCCGGGGCACCGCTCACCTTGTCGCTGGCTCCAAACTGGATGGGGGGGCTGGGGGCCGGGCTCTCTCTGGCCGTCTCGGCTCGCTGGGGGCGCTGCGTGCCTATGGGGCCTGGGCCTGGCTGGGGGGGGCTGCGGACCTGGTTGAGGGGGGGGATCGATCAGGCCCGTCCCCACATTCCTGCCCCCCACCCCAGCTACCCCCCAGCCCAGCCGTTCCCCCCCCGCAGGAGACCAGGCCTCTGTCCCCCCCACCCCAACACATCAGGCCCCCCCGGCAGATCAGGCCTCAGCCCAGCCCCCCCTTACCTTGGCGTCCCTGTGCGGGCTGGCGTCTCCAGGTGGGGGCCCCCTGCCCTGCTCCTTGGGCTGGGCCCCCTGGGCTGCGGGGGCCCCGGGCTCCGGGCCCCGCTTGCCCCCCCCACCAGGCTCGGGCGTGGCCGTCAGGCCGCCGTCAGGGGAGCTGCGCTGGCTGCAGGCGGCTGACGAGACCTGGGAGTCGCTGCTGAGATCCACCCCGCTGTCCGACTGGCTCATCTGGGGCGGGAGGCAGGGTTAGGGGCGGCCCTGACAGCCGGGGGGAGCCCCCGCCCAGCGCAGCCCCACAGCCCAGCCCCACGGCCCTCCCTCACCTCTGTGCTGGCGACGTCGTCAAAGGCGTTTAACGGGTCCATCCAGGACTCCACGGAGCGGGGCCGGTAGCTTTTCCGGGGGGCACCTGTGGAGGGGCAGAGCCATCAGCCGGGCACCCCCAGCAGAGAGCCCCCAACTCTCAGAGCACGACCCGGGGGGAAATGGCCCCCACACCCTGGGTCCTGCCCCCCAGCTCCTTACCGGCTTGCAGCCGGCTCCAGATGTGGGGCGCCAGCCCCTCGGAGGAGCTGCTGCTTCCGCGCTGGTCCAGGCGAGCGCCCGGCGGGTCCTGCGGGGGGTAGCCGGGGCTGCGGGAATAGCCCAAGGGGTCCTGTGGAGGGGGGGGCAGAGAGAGGGAGCGTTAACCCACGTGGGGCAGGTGCTGGGGGGGGGGAATCAGGCCCACCCATCCCACGTTTCCCGCCTGCCCCTCTCACCTCCTGCTTGTGGGGCCGCTCCCGGCGCTTGGGGGAGTCCGCCAGGGGCCGGGCCCCCGCCTGCAGCAGCTGGGACTTGGCCAGGAACGGAGGCTCTGAAACAGAGAGGGAAGGGGGGGGTCAGTGCGTGGGGCAGGGGTCTCTGCCCTCTGGGGTGCACAAACCCCATGGGGAGGACCAGCTGACTGGGGAGGGTGGGGGTCATGTGGGGCGTGGGGTCTCTGCCCTCTAGGTGTTGCCAGCACCGGCTGGCAGGGGAGGGGGGGGGCCAGCGTGTGGGGTCCGGGGCGTGAGGCGAGTTCGCAGGGTCTCAGGGCAGTTACCTGGGCCGTAGCCCCCCGGGGCGGGGGGGAAGGGTGGCGCGGTGGCCGGGGGGGGCGGCTGCTTGGCACGGGCGCCGGGGCGGCCGCCGAGCTCGGCCAGGGCCTGCTGGATGCCGGCCGGGTCGCTGGGCACCACGTGGTCCAGCCGGTAGACGGCGCCGGTGGTGGGCGCAGGGGGCAGGCTCAGCACCGGGGGGCGCTCCTCGGCCGGCCGGCTGGGGGGGAGAGAGAGTTAGAGAGGGCGGCTGGGTGCCCCCCCCCCCGGCCCGCCTCCCCCCAGCTACCAGCCCCCTGCCACGCCCCTGATTCCTACCCCCCCCCCCCCCCATACCTGCGGTTCCTGGGCGAGGGCCAGCTCCTCTTGTCCCCGCGCCCGCCACCGGCTCCCCCGCGGCCCCCAACCTTGCCCCCGCCGCCAGGCCCGGGATTGGCGCGTCGGTTCTGCCGCTCCATGCCGGGCCGCTGGCTGGAGAAGCTGCGCTTGGACAGCTCCTTGCGCTGAGCGAGGCTCAGATCGCTGCAGGCTGCCCGGCCGCCCAGGGTGGGGGCCCCGGCCGCCCCGCCCCCTTTCAGGAAGTTCTGGGGCGGGGGCACCCCCGGCTCCTTGTCGCCCGGCCCGCCGCCCCCCCGGCGCTCGGTGAAGTCGCTGCTCTCCGAGGCCGTCTCCCACTCCTCATTGGCCTGGTCCGAGTTCTGGTTGGACAGGTCGGGGGACTTGGTGCCGGCCACACGCCGGGGGCGGCTTCCTCCGCTGGGGCCGGGGGGCAGGGGTAGGGTGGGCCCCCCGGCCCGGCCCGCTGCTCGCCGTTGAGCCGGGCGGCGTTCTCCCGTTCCTGCTTCAGGCGCCGGAAGCGGGGCGGCTTGTCCTGCTGCTGGGAGCGGCCGTGGCGCCGCCGGCGGGGAGGCCGCTCGAAGCTCCGGTCGGCCACGCCGTTGGGGGGCGGCCCCGGCTGCTTGGGGGGCGCCTGGAAGCCGGGTGAATCCTCCGGCGCCGGGAGAACGGGCCCCGGTGCAGCTTTCTCCTGGCTGGGCGAGTCAAGAGTCGGCTCTGGCTCCAGCTTCTCCGGCTTCTTGCCAGGCGGGGGCTTGGTCGGGGGGCTCCAGGGGCCGGTGGGAGGCCGCCCCCCGCCCCGGCCACGCCGGGAGGGTACGCCGCGGGGGGTGAAGACACGGCCGCCTCGGGCGCCCGGCTCCGAGAGGCGGGGCGGGATCTTGTCGGCAAAGCGAGGCAGGGGGACGCTGGGTGGGGGGGCCGGGCCCCGGTGCCGCTCCCCCTTGGCGGGCTGGGGGGCCAGCGGAGGGGGGGCCGCCTCCTTGTCCGAGTGGGTCACGTCACTGGCGCTCTCGTGGGTCTCACTGCCCGTCTCCGAGCCGCGTTGGCGCCGCCGCTTGGGGATCTCCTCGTACTCGGAGCCCTCGCTGCGGGTCTCGCTGGCGTTGCGGGGCCGGGGGCCTCCCCCGGCGCCTACTGGCCCGGGCCCCTCCTCCAGGCGGTAGAATGGCTCGCGGTAGCTGCGGAACTCCCTGCTGCGGCCCCGGCCCCCGCCGCCCCGCCCGCGTCCACTGTAGGCCCCCCGGAAGCCGCGGCCCCGGGCGAAGTACTCGCCCCGCCCCCGGGCCCGCCCGCGCCCCAGGTAGCCGCCGCCCCCCCGCTCGTAGGGACACTCTCGCCGCCGGCGGGCAGGCGACAGCGCCCCCGGCGGCTCCTTGGGCCCCGCCACGCTGCCGTTCACCAGCGCCTTGGCTTTGACCTCCTTGCTCGGCTTGGGGGGCTCCTTGGGGCCGGGTGGCTCGGCGCCCTCCTTGGCTTTGGGGCGCGGCTCCTCGGCGTCTTCCTTGGGGGGGGGTGGCTTCTTGATGGGCCCTGCTCTGCGCGGGGCCGGCTCGTCCGCCCGCCGGCTGCTGCCCGGGCGGGGCCCCCAGCGCGTCTCCGTCTTGGCCTCGCGGCGTGGCGGCCGGTGGAAGTCATGGGGCTGGCGGGAGGGGCGCTCGGTGCGGCGCGGGGCCTCCTCCTTGGGGGGCAGGGCCGGCTCCTCCTTGGGGGGCTTCTTGGGCGCTGCCGGGGGCTCCTTGAACCCAGGGCCCCTCCCCGGCTCCTTGGGCTCCTCGGCGGCGGGGGGCTCCTCGTCTGGCTTGTGGGGGGGCTCGGGGCGCCCGTTCCGGGCCAGTTCCCCCGGGGCGCTGGGGGGCAGGGCCAGGCCGGCGGGCCAGGGCCCCCCCGGACGGGGCTCGTCCCCCGGGAAGCGGTGCAGGGGGGCCGGGGCGCCGTTCTCGGTGAAGGCCGGGTAGCCGCCCACATAGGGCTGCGGGGTGGCTGCCTCCCGCAGGCGGACGGGGGGTGTCTCGCTCCTGGGGGAGAAAAGGGGGCGTCACGCCACAGCCCACTGGCCCGGCCCCCGTTTCCCACCCCCCATCTCCCCACTCCTCAATGCTCTCTGCTCCGCCCCCCAGCGCCCCACTCACCGCAGGCCCTTCTCCTCGTCGTCGGGTGGCCGGAGGGGCGAGGCCAGGGGCCGGGGCTCGGCGGCGAAGACGTCTCCCCCCCAGGCCAGTTTGGGGTCGCCGGGCGGGGTGCCCCGCTCCCGCAGCAGCTGGGCGTGGCGCTCAAAGGGCTCCGATCCGGAGCCGCCGCTGTCCGAGCGCTCGCGGGGCAGGAGGCCTGTGGGTCAGAGCGAGCATCACAGGGGGCCCTCCAGCCCGGCCCTGATCCACCCTAGCCCCCCTTGCACCCCTGAGGCCGGCTGCCACATGACCCAAGAAGCGGGGCCAATGGATCACATGACAGGCCAGAGTGGAGGAGAGGGACCCATGAACTGCTCCACATCTGGGTCACGTGACCCAGACCAGCAGGTCCCCTGGGCCGGGTGCGGGCGGGGCCAATGGGTCACATGGCCCACACCACAGCACTTGACCTGGGAGTGGGTGGGTCCAACAGGTCACATGACAAGCCAGGTCACCTGAAGCAGATGTGGGTGGGGTCAATGGGTCACATGATGCAGACCAGGCATGGGCGGGGCTTACCAGAGGGGTGCACGCCTGGCGGGTAGAAGTCCATGGGCGGCCGGCCCTGCATCATGCGCGGGTCCATGTAGGGCGGGATCATCATCCAGCGGGGGTCGAAGTTCATCTGCGGCATGGGTGGGGGGCGCCCCATGGAGCCTGGGTACATAGCCTTGGGCGGGGCCTGAGGCTGGGGGGGCGGGGCCTGCGGCTGCCCCGCCCCCTGTGGGGGTAGGACACCGGGCCCAGGGCCCAGGCCTGCCAGGGAGGCAGCGGCCACCTGCTGCTGGGGGGAGGCGGGCGCTGGGGGGGCCCCGTGCTGCTGCTGCCACTGCTGCTGCTGCTTCAGCAACTGCTCCTGGGAGGTACGGGGGGGTTAGGGTGTGTCCAGCCCCCCCCGCCCCACACCTCACGGCTCTGCACCCCCAACAATCCTTCCTGCAACTCTGCACCCCCCAGGAACACCCTCGCAGCTCTGTGCCCCCCAGGAACCTCCCCCACACCCCCCAACAACCTATTCAGCGGGTCTGGGCCCCCAGGACACCCCCCAGACTGCACGCCCTCCCCGGTGGCTCTGTGCTCCCCAGCAACCCCCCTTTGTGCCCCCCTAGAAACCGCCCCCCAGGACTGCATCCCCTCCCCCTGCTGTCCCCCCCCCCCCCCCGGCTCTCCCCCTCCAGCCAGCCCCCCACGCACTAGGCCGGCACTGACTGAGCGCCCCCAGCACAGCGCCCCACCCCCCAGCTGTTACCTGCTGTTGCCGCTGGAACCGGGGCGGCAGAGACTTCTGGTACTTGGAGTAGCCGAGGGGCTGGGCTGGGGGCGCCTGGCGCGGCGGCAGCACCACGGACTCGCCCTTGGGCTCAGGCTTGGGCGCGGCAGGGAGCGCGGGGGGAGCCGGTGCCGCCACTGGCTCCTCCGGGGCCTCGGGCACCTCCTGGGGGGCAGGTGCCACGGGCGGCTCGGCTGGGGGAGAGCAGGAGGGTCAGTCGCTGGCACCCGGCAATGGGACGTGAGGCCGGGCAGGGGCTGGCTCCCTGGGACCCTGGCCCAGTGCTGAGATGCGGCCCCCTTTGGGGTGGGGCAGGTTACCCGGGGACCCCGAGATGCACATGGCTTCTCTGGGGTGGGTGGGGCTGGTTCCCCGGGATGCTGGCCCGGCCCCGAGATGCGACCCCCTCTGGGGCGCGGCGCCTCCTACCTGGCCCAGCGTCGAGGCTGCCGCTGCGGGATTTGCTGGCTGGGGCCGGCTCCTCCTGGTCTCGCTTCTCCTCTGGGGCGGCGGGGGCCGGGGGGGCGACGAGGGCGGTGGCCGGCGGGCTGGGGGCAGCCGGGGCTGGGGGTAGCGGGGCAGCGGGCACCTCCTTGGGGGGCTCGGCTTTGAGGCGCTTGTCGGGGGCCCCGAACTTCTCGTCCAGGCGCTTGAGCTTCTCGGCGCAGGCGGCCCGGCGCTCCTCCTGCATGCGGCGCTCCTCCTGCTCCCGGCGCCGGCGCGCCCGCTCCACTGCCGCCGAGATCTCCGAGGAGGACTGCTTCCGCCGCTGGCGCCACGCCTCGTCCTCATCCTCCGGCGGCGGGGGGCGCACGGGGCGCTCCTGGGGGGCGGGCGGAGTCAGGGGCTTGACCGCCACCAGAGCCTCCCCCACACCCTCTAAATCCTACTGCACGCCCCCCACTCAGACCCACGGCCCCCGGCACCCCTTAAATGCCCCGTCCTCCCCAGATCCCCCCCGAGCGCCCAAACAAACACTCCCGCCCCCCGACCAGCCCCCCACTGCCCCACAGACACTCACTGGGAAGTCGTTGGGCTGTCCCCAGTTGCCCCGGTTGGGGGGCGGAGGCGGCGGTGGGGGGCGAGGCACAGGGGCGGCGGTGGGGGGAGTTTCCTTGGCCCCCTCCGGGGGGCAGGAGCCCTCGACCCATGCCGCTTTGACGGGGGGCTGCTCGTCCTTGGGGCTGCCGGCCTTCCTGCCTTCGGGGCCCGGCCCCTTGCTGTCCTGGCTGGGGGCAGAGAGCAGCCGTGAGCGCGGCCAGCGGTTCCCATCTGGGGGAGGCCCAGGCCTGGATCCGGTGCAGGATGGGCCAGCAGGTCTGAGCTGGGGGGTGGGAAGGCGGATTTGGGGCACGGAGGGGAATCCAGGCTCCAATCCAGGGCGGAGGAACCGGGCCTGATCTGGCTCCGACCCGGGGCTGGGGGGAGGGGGATGGATCGGGGAGGGGAGGGGGGGCTGGCGTTACCGTTTCTCGGCCCCTTCCTCGTCCGACTCCTTCCCATCCTCTTCGTCGCTGAACTTCAGCTTCTCGGTGTAATCCACCTCCTCGTGGGCGCCTGGCAGACGGACACGGACAGACACGCGGCGTCAGAGCCGCCCCGCACCCGGGCGCTGGGGGGCTGCAGCGGTTATGTTCAAGGGGGCGGCGTGTCGCGGTTGTGGGGGAGGGGGGCCCAGGGCAGGGCCGGGGCAGTGCAGTGGGAGGGAGCCATCCCAGCCCCTCCCCACCCCCGGAAGTAATTCGAGGCCCCACCCCCCGGATCCCCAGTGGCGGGTGGGGGGGCACTACCTGCCCAGCCCTCGTCGTTTTCCTGGTCCAGCTCATCAAACTCCTTCAAGTCATCCTGCTTGAGCACGGGCGGGCGGCTCACCGGCTCCGGCACACGCTGGGAGGGCGGCGGGGGGCGGGGCCCAGCCAGCCGGGGGAACCTGGGGGGGGGAACCGTAGGGGGGTTGGGAAGAGAAGCCAGGAGTCCAGGCTCCCAGTGCTCCCCCCACTCTAACCCATAGATCCCACTCGCCCCCAGAGCTGGGGAGAGAACCAGGAGTCCTGGCTCAGCCCCCCCCCCCGCTCTAATCACTAGATGCCGCTCCCCTCCCACAACCAGGGAGAGAACCTCCAAGCTCCCACAGCTGCAACCCCTAGACCCCACTCACCCCCCAGAGCTGGGGAAAGAACCCAGGCATCCTGGCGCCCCCACACTCACCTCTGCACCTCCCCGGGCGTGGGGTAGCGGTAAGGTCCCTGCGGCCCATATGGAGGCGGGAACGGGAGGTAGGGGGGGTACATCTGTGGGGAGATGGACTGTTAGGGCGGCACCCCAATGCTGGGGGGACAATAGTTCAACCCTCCACCCGTAACCCTCCGTGTGCTGCCCCACCTTGAGTAGCGGAGACGGGTCAGCTCCCCGCCTACGTAACCCCCTGCCCGCTGCCCCCCGACTTCCTCCCTCGCCCCCCGTCCCCCCGACACTCACAAATGGTGGCATCATCGCCCGGTAGGGAGGGAAGTGGGGCGGGGCGGAGGGCTGCACTCCCACCCCGGCCCGCCCGTCGGGGGCTCCGGGCTGCTCCTCGGGCACCTCCCCGTCAGTGCCCCGCCCGCCTCCATCCCGCCAGCTCGTCGCGTCTGCAAAGCAAAGGGGCGGGGATAAGGCACAGCTCGCCCGGCGCTCCCACCCAGAAGCAGCTACGGGGGCTGGGTATGTGGGGACTCCTCGCCCGGCGCCGAGATGTGACCCCTGTGGGGCAGGGGGGCTGGTTATCCGGGGGCCCCTGTGGGGTGGGGCACATAAATTGGACCAGCTGAACAGAACAAAGCTGTGGGACGCAGGGAAGGGGACCCCTCAGTCTGGCTGCCCCCCAGGAAGGATCCTCTGGCAGGCAGGGGGCCGGGCTCGGCCGACACAGCCAGGCTCCCGGTTCAGGCAGGGGGCCCAGCGCTTTGGGGTCTGTGATGACACAGATGGGCAGAGGCATCGCCCTGGCGTCCCCCATCCCCCGCTGGGGCAGCACTTCCCGGGAGGGGGCAGGATGGGGCATCGCTCACTCTGGGGGCGGAGGTTTGGTCCGGGCCCATACGACGCATCGGTAGCGTCCTTTTCTTTGCCAGCTTTGTCCTGGTCTCCAGCCGCCTGCAGGGTCGGAAATTCCTCGCGAGAGAATCGCGACAGTAGGCTTGATCCCTTTCCACCTGCAGCCAGAAGTAGGGCCCCGTTAGAGGCCGACTCTCTAGGCACCTCTATGGCCCTGGAGGATCAAGGAACGACCACTTCTATGACCCTGGAGGACCAAGGAACGACCACCTCTATGGCCCTGGAGGACCAAGGAATGACCACCTCTATGGCCCTGGAGGACCACGGAACAAAAAAATTGCCCCTCTATGATCTTGGAGGACCAAAGGGGTGAGAACTGCTACCTCTATGACCCTGCTGAACCCATCATCCTCCATCTCTGATTCTAGAAACAAGAGGCTGTGAACTGCCAACTCTCCAACACTGGAGGACCAATGATCTTCCACCTCTATGGCCCTGGAGGACCAAGGAATGACCACCTCTATGGCCCTGGAGGACCAAGCCAGGGAACTGCCAGGCTGAATGAGACCAGGGCTCACCTAGCCCATCTCTGATTGGTTAGTGCCAGCCGCTTCAGAGGGTGGGTGGTGCTCAATGGGGTGGGCATGTCCTTCCCGACCACTGGCCCAGCAGCTGGCTCAGGGCCTGGACAGGCGCTAGTTGGGGGTCGAGCCCTCACGTCTCATCCCCTGTAACGGGGGCTGAGAGCTCCCATCAGCCACTGAAACGTGAGAGCCTGTCAGGTTCCCAGACTTCACACTCTCAAGTGGCAGAGAGTTCCACAGGTTAACTAGGTTAAAGTTGTGTCTAATGTTACCGCATCCCCCTACAGAGCCCCAGCTCCTGGCAGCAGCATCCCCTAGTGCCACACCGGGGGATCAGAAAACAAACTCACCATCTCCTTGCGCTCCATGGGTAACGCTGGCCTGTGCCCAAGACTTTACCCCGCCTGCTACTGTAGGGGGATTCTGGGAGAAAAAGGGGGGGGGTTAGGTTGATTCTGTGGTGCCTGCAGCCCCCCCTCCCAAAGCCCCACTCCATTTGCACCCCACAAGTTCCCAGATGCCCCCTGAAGAGCTCCACTGGCGGATACACGCACAGATCCGGCCACCAGCCCGCATGTGGGGAGCCAAAAGGAGAAGTTGCCTGGTCAGGGTGAGGTTACGGGCTGCAGCACGAGCCCAGGAAATGCCAGCAGGGGCCAGGAGTCAATGACATGGACGCTGGCTGGTTGCAGGAGACAAGCCCTGGGTTCTGCCCCTGGGAGGGGAGTAGGGTTTACTGGTTAGAACAGGGGCTGGGGGCCAGGACGGCTGGGTTCTCTCCCTGGCTCTGGGATAGCAGTGGTGTCTAGTGGTTAGAACAGAGATGGGTTGGGAGCCAGGACTCCTGGGCTCTCTCCCCGGCTTCGGGGAGGGAGTGGGGTCTAGTGGGTCAGAGCAAAGGGGAGTCAGGACTCTCATTCTCCATCCTGGACGCTGTTTGGGGAGTTCCCATAAAGGTATCCCCCAATCTTGCTTCGTCAAGGGAGACCCTTGCCCCACCTGCTCCTTCACCTCGGGTGCTGTTGGGGGTCGTTTCGGTTGGTTTGAGGCAGACGTCTGTGAAGCCGGCGGCGACTGCGATTCCGGCGGCTGAGGTGTCGAGGCATCGGTACTGAGCGGGAGGGAACGAAACAGGCCAGGCAATGGAGATGGGGGAAGAGAGACACACACACACACTTCAGACCTGGGGTCCGATGGGAGGAGACGGGGCAAGGCTCCATGTCCTGTTTCCCGCTCCCCCAAAGCCCCCCCGAGCATGGAAGGCCCCTCACCTCTTTGGGTCTGACTGGTCCTGCTTGCTTGCCCATCCTGTCCCGTCTTTCGGTACTAGCGAGACGTTGGGGTCATTGCCTTTGTTCTCCGCTTTTAAGCTTGGCAGGTTCGCAGGGGGTGGCATACGCCGGGCAATGGCCACTTTCCCGAGACTCTGCAAGCCATGACGAGGGGCTACTGCAGGGAGAGAGAGGTTAGGCCTGTTATGATCCCCCTCGCCCTGTTCCCTGCAGCCTGGGCCCTCCAGCGCCGCACTGAGTTATTGCGCCAGCCCAGCCTGCCCCGCTCGCTGCAGCACAGCACCCCCGTGTGCCCATACCTGTGGGTTTCTGAATCTCTAAGGACTTCCCCTTGTACGTATCAAACAGGTTGAGCGACGAATACTTTTTTCCATCCTTCCCCTTTGCTGTTTGCCCCAAACGATCTGACATCGCGCTGGAAGGTCATTGAGTACGTTGGTTCCTCCTGGCGCCTCGCGAAACGTGCCTCTGTCTGCAGGGGAGACGGCAGTGAGGGGTGGGGAGGAACCCAGGAGTCCTGGCTCCCCGCCCCTCCCCTGCTCTACTAACCCACTGACCCCACACCCATGCCAGAGCTGGGGACAGGACCCAGGAGTCCTGCCATTTTGCTGCCCTTCCCGGCTTTCTTGTCACCTTTATAAATCCAAAGGCCGTATTCGCCCGTTCGCTGCAAGCTGGTGTTTCAAAGGGAATTCGTTGTAAGCTCTGTGCTTATGTTAGGTCCTACACAAACCTTCTCAACCACTTGCTTGGGGAAACCGTTTTTTAAAAGATAATTACTGAGCCAGTGAGAGAGACAGGGACCCCTTGTTTTTATGGGCGTGGTCAAGTCCTGTACAATTTTTGTTTTAAGCCCAGGACCGTGAGGATGTATTATAATAATAAACTCACCCAACCCCACATCGACGGGAAAGGCTTTGCTGAAATTTCAATGCTCACAGGGGTTCGGATGTGGAGCTTTCCCCTTGCAACCTCAACAACAGGGGAGGTGAAACTGCTCTTGCTATGAATGTCATCCCAAGCAACGCCCAGGTACTTCCATACCACCACCACAACGAAGCTCTCTCTGTAGTCACGAACAAGGGAAGATGAAACGGACCGGGCCGTTTGGGTAACAAACCAGGGAAAGGGCCATGAGGCAAATCCGTGTTTTCATTCTGGTCAGGGGAAGGGGGTTTCTAGAGCATTAATAACCCCTGGGATTAGTTCTACTCCATCCTCGGTGCCTCTGCCATGCTCCTTTTAGGTCACCTCCTTGGCTCGCCCTCTGAAGCTGGGCTCACCACAACTGAGACGCCTGGGATCAAAGGGCTCCCCTGACAGCTGGGGTATCTCAGCGCCGGGGTCATGTGAGGACACGGGACGGGGATCTTGGATTTCGGGAAGTGCAGCTCACCCCAAGCACCCAGCCACATGAAACCTCAGCCCCCAAATCCCAGCACAGGCCCACCTGCTGTTCTAACCACTAGACCCCACTCCCCTCCCAGAACCAGGGGTAGAACCCGGGAGCCCTGACTCCTAGCCCCACAAATTTAGACCCCACTTTCCCCCAGGGCTGGGGGCAGCACCCAGAAGTCTCGGCTCCCAGGCCCCCTGCTGTAAAACACATGCCTGTAAAGCAGGACTGGGGCCTCACCAAGGTATCCACAGCCATTTCCAACTGAAAGCTAAATCTGTGCCCTCTCTCTCTCAAATCACTGTGCCTGATTTCCCCATACTTCCGGCTGAGCCAACACCCCCAGCCCAGAGCTGGAAAACACAGGGCAGAAGGGCTGTGGCTGGGATTCTCCAGAGCCCAGCTAGACGGCAAATACTCCCATGGCAGGGCCTTGGAAGGGGAAAATAAGATCGGCAGAGTTTCAGCAGCCATGAGGGGGAAAGGGAGGGGCGGTGCATATCTCCCTCCTTCCTCCCCCCAGCGCAGACCGATTTAGGGGCAAGGTTTGGCGTGGACAGAATTAAAGATCCATCCATGGTGCAGAGAAATCCGATTTGGAAATCAGCAGCGATTGTGTGGATATATCAAGGGAAAGAACAACAAATGGAGAGAAAGGATAAAGGAACGGCCGACAGAATCACAGAGCCTGCCATCTGGGATTTCCATGCCACTGTGTTTTGACTCGATCCAGGGGAAACGGAGAGATTCCCTGGAAATCAGACCTGATGATTTAACAGTTCCTTAAAACCCAGGGCTCCACGGTACCAAACTGACAGGTGGTGATTTTGCAGCCCCACGGAGGCCCTGGTTTTGATGGCTGGGTTTATTTTCACAGATTACGGCCAGCAGAGACAACTGGTCCACTCCTCTGACCCCCCAGTACAACACGCCATTGAATGAATTCCTGGCTGCATTTTCAGGAGGTGAGGAAGCAAGCAGGAAGACAGGAACGCGTGATAGAGAAAATAAACGGAGAAACACAATCCACTCACAGAGCAATATATAAAGTAGTCTAAGAATAGAGGGGGGGAAATAAATGCACATGAAGAATAATTTTACGATCTGCACAGAGCAACAAATAATACTGCTAGCCAAAAAACCATCCTGCTCATGGAGAGGTGCATCCAAAACAAGCAGCTCACCTCCCCGATGAGGGATGGATGGAATCAACAAAAAACTATTTGTCAAGAACAGGAGGGGAAAATATCTAGAATCAAATAAAAAGATCGTTACTCAATCCAGCCAAGTTTAACTAACCCACTCGAGAGTTAATGGGCAGAGACGCTGGCTTTGCACCTCTCTATTTCCAATGGCTACCAGCATTAATATCTCAGCTGGATTATGAATGTGCCTCTGTAGTCATAAATATCCTGATTTTCTTTCCAGAAAGGCAGCAGTGTGGCCTAGTGGATAACGCGCCGAACAGAGGCTCAGGACACCTGCGTTGAGCTGGCCAGGCAAGTCACTTCTCCGTGCCTCGGTTTCCCATCTGTAAACTGGGATAATGATATTGACCCTTCTCAGTAAAGCACTTTGAGATCGATAGATGGAAAGTGCTGGATAAAAGCTAAGGGTCATTACTGCAGGATTGGGCCCAAACTTTATCCTCAGTTATTTTTGTCTCAAGTGCAGTTCTCTGTATTGGGGACAACATTTTAATTCAAATTATTTCTTATTGTGTACGTGGATTGTTTACACCTCCCTTTACTTGTCAGCAAGACATCCAGGGCCACAAAGATTGTTAAGACTTAAAGGGGAAACAATCCAGCCGTGGAGTAAACACTTAACAAAAACACCGTTAATGATATTACGCACACCTCTTATCGGCTGATGGTACTTTGTGTTAACAATGTCACGTAAATATGGCTAAAACACAGGATACTGCTAAGAAATACTGCTAAGAAAGAAAGAGAATATGGGATAGTCTTGGGAACAAAGGTTAAAATGCACCCAGAAAAAATAAATATATAGATATTAAAAAAAAAATCTATAAACACAAAACCATATTGTTAACAGAGTGTTAACAATATACATGCATAAGTATGGTCAACAAACGAATAGGGGATACAACCACTACAGAGTGACAGAAATGTAGGTCTGGAAGGAATCTCAAGAGGTCATCTAGCCCATCCAGGCAGGATTAAGCATACCTGGCATGCAACACCACTGTTAAATACAAATATTGTTAAATAATCCCATAATAAAGTGAGAAGTAAACAAGCCAGCATTGACAACTGGTCCAACTCACAGCTGTTTCTACTAGACTCAGAAATACACAAAACACTACAGGAGCATGGTTTATATGTAATCAAGGGGAGCTCGATACAGCACTGGATAAGCATGGATCGCATAAATGCCCATCTTGGAAGTCCTGCGTTAAGACTGGACCGCCACGACAATTATCTCCCAGAAATGGCTGCAAGTTATCCAGAGATCCAGGGGCAAAACACCTTTTATGGGGATGGAGGGGGCAAAAAAGCTTTTTTTGATTGGCAGATGGAAGGAAGCGGTTGCCTTGAAATTCAGAGAGGTTGGGGTATCTTTAAGCACCAGCCTCTACATCTGTAGTATCCAGGAACAGGGAAGTACCTACTCGAAACAGCTGGGAAAGTGACAATCAATGCTGCCTTTTCATTTTGATTATCCAGCAAACCCTCCCTATTTGGGTGTCCAGTTCTCCACACAAATCGCAATTTTACACCTACATTTTAATCTTTCCAATTATGGATTTTTTAAAAGGGTCCACTGTAATCACATCACAGTCAAATGTCACATCAGCGGCCCCTCAAACGCTCTCTATGAATAAGAGACATTTCGGGGCCTGTCTAACAGAGACGGTGCACGCTCAGATTAATGGACTATTTATCTACCAATTAAAGGGAAGGTTTAAAGATCTCGCGACGCTACTTTAGTGCCACCCCAATGTGTGTAAATCTGAATAAGAATTCGTGTCTCTTTGTGGCGAGGGTATACATTCAGTTCCCCAGAATGATGCATACACATTCGACAATATTATGGATGTTCCATCATGGCTACTGAAGTGAGACGAAAATAAAGATTCCCCTGAGCATAATTTTAGCGTCACCCCAACAAAAAGAGGATCCATTCATAACACAGCAAAATGCACTGGTGTCATTGGGAAACGAGCGTACAGAGAGCAGCTCACCTGAATATTGCCGTGGATGGAATTAATAAGCCATTCGTATTTGGTACGCATCAGCATGACCAGGGTGGTCCCTGATCTCAATACACAAATACAGATCTAACTGGGTGTTATTTCGAATGGTTTATTAATTTAACATTGTCTTTAGTATGGGGAGGTCTCTTAAAACCTTTAGGATTATTAAATTCATGAATATTTTTGCATCATAAATTCCTGGGGGTAAGAGACCTGCCCCCCAGTGCTAATCTTAGCATCATCATGATACACAGAGATACGGATCGAATATTAAATTCAGCATTAGATGTCAAAGATACCCTAGCAATATTAACATCACCCTGGCCATGCAAATTTAGAAGATCCCTCCCCATATCCATTATTTTAGCCTCTGCTTTTCCTCCCCCCTTCCGCCCATTCCTAATTTTCATGGAACGCTAAGAGTGCTGCTAAATTAATATTTATTCTTCGGTTGTGTCCCAACTCTCCAGTTTTCATGAGAAAGTGCAAATGATCACCTTGTTTGTCGTCTAACTGTGCACACCCAAATTTTAACAAAAAAAATGTTAACCACACGTTTCCCCCCCTCTTTTAAACGCCCAAATAATGCTCAATAATTTCAATTCAAGCCACATTATTAGTCCTACGGTACGGTTGGTGTACACAGCATGGTATAGGTTCTTTATTCTAGTCTCTCGTTTTTATTTAAATACAGGGCCAATTACCAACTCCACAGCTCCAAAATGCCCTGGGTGTCTACAACTAACTGGATATTTATTGATAATTCATACAGATTTATTATTTTACTACTTTCCTACTTAAAAAAACAAAACCAAGACCAAATCCTTCCCCTCCACACCCCAAATTTCACTTTCAACCTCATCTGAAAACAATCAGCTAATAAATATAAATAAGGTAGCTGCTGAAAATCCTGTGTTGGCATGATAAAGGGGTGGGAGAATATTTTGATTCCCCCTCATTTATACCTCCCCAAATTCAATTATAATAGGACTAAACAATATTCCTTAGGAGAAAAGGATAATTAAGGGAGTAAGAAAGAGACAAAATAAGAATTCTCGCCCGCAAACCAACACAAACCCACTGATTTCCACCCAAATCACAGACTGATAACGAATCTGTGATTGTTTCCTTCAACTGGTCTGGTTAGGGCTAAAATATATGGCAGAGTTCAAACGGGCCACCCCAAAACGTTAGCACCCCCCCCCCCAAAATAAACACCCTGTGGATTTTTTTGTGGGGGCTACTGGAGCTTATTTTTGTGGGTGTGATGCCCAGATCTACGCCCATCCCCTCACCACACCCCAGATCTGAATCACCCTGGGACCATTTTAAAGGGGGGACTGAAGGGTTTATGGGGACAGGGGGAATGGTGGTGAGGGGGGAAGCGACACAACACCACCATCAAAATACAACCCCAAATTCTCACACCACCCCATAACATTTAAATGGCCCTTTTTTTTAGGATGGTATCAAAATAACGGCTAATTCCCCCCCCCCCCCCCCCCCCCCCAATTCTACTCTTTCACCCCCCACGGATGAACTAGCACCCAATATTTACACCTTTTATTGCAGTGGAATATTTTAGGGTGGGGAATATTAGGAAAAGCTACCTCCTGCTTCACCCCCTCCCCCCCCCCGGATTTCAACAACATCCCGATATTTCCAGCAGCCTGAAAACATGGGACTGAATTTTGTTCTCCCAGTGATTTAAAAATATTAGGGTTCGTTTAGATCCACCCCTGCTGGTCCACACACCAACCCCCCAAGAGAAGGAAAATGATCTATTATCCCCAAATTGGAGGTTGTTGAGGGATGAGGGGGGGTTACAGCGGTTTAAGATTTTTCTCACCTGAAAAGAAAAGGTTTACGTGAGATCAGCCTCTGCTCTAACAGGCCTGCCCCCCAAATTTCAGCACCTGAAAGATGAGCACTGGGGGTTTTCAGATTCATTCAGGGGGCCACTTTAAATAAAAGGGGGGACGGGAAATAAATGAACCGGGGCCCCCATTCTACCACCAGCATACACCCCCCATTTCAACGACACCCCAGTACTTCCATGACAATTCCTCCCCCCACAAAGACGGTCTGGGTTTTGACAGTGACTTCAACATTTTAGGGTGCTATGGAAAGAGAACGAAAAGGGACTGAATTCGCTTACTCCAGCCCCGATTCGCACCCCAAATTTCCACCATAGCCAAACACAAATGCATTTTCACCCCAGAAATGCCCGTGCCGCGAGTGAGATTTTCTTTTTAGGGTGCCGCTGAAAGACAAGAAAGCAGCGGCTGCTGCTCCGGCATCAACACGCTCCCCTACATTTCATGGTCACCCCAATATTAGCAGCAAAAGCCCCACAAGGGAGGGTTGGGGGTTTTTTGGTGGGGTTGATTTTTTTATTTTTGGGTGCCGGGTAATCAAAGAAAGAAAGACGAGAGGCACCCCTGGCCCCAGCAGCAACATGCACCCCAGATTCCAGGGGTACCCCAATCCTGCCTCTAAAACCATGCCGGGGCCCCACAAGTGGCAGGAAGGATTTTTCCAATGGGTTGAATTTTGGGGGCAGATTTGACATCCATGGGGGTGAGAGGGGGACAGCAGCCTTCACCCCATCCTCCACCACCTGCCCAACCCCCCCACCGTTTTCCTTCCCCCAAAAAACCCCATTAAACCCCCTTCCCCTGTAAAATAGTGGGGTGGCTTCAGTGGCTTTGAAATTCTGGGGGCAAAATAGGGGTGAAAGGGGGTGCACCCCCCCACTTCATGCCCCCTATGGGGCCCCCCCCACTGAGCCCACACTCCGGGGGGTCCCCGGTTTGGGGGATGTGGGGGGGTTGCTCCCGCTCACAACAGTCACTGGAACCCTGCTCTCTGAGGCTCTGCATTGGGGGGGCCGTTAGTGACCCCAGCTGCCCCCGGCGGGGCAGATGCCGGCTGCAGGGGGTAGGGGGAGCGATTCGGGAGGGGATGGGGCAGCCCAGGGAGCAGGACGGGGGCCCCCGAGGGGCGGATGGATGTGGATGAAGACCGGGGGGGGGCCGAAGGAGGAGAGGGCCGGGGACAAGATGGCGGAGGCCCGAACGTTCCACCGGCTCAAACCCGGCCCCATCCGTCCCCCCCCCCTTGTCGGGGGCGGAGAGCCGAGCCCAGCGGGTCGGAACCGGGTCGATACCCACCTCTTCGGCTCGGGCTCGCGCCGCTCTCTCCGGATACGGGGTCCCCGAGAGCGGATGGGGGCGCCAGGCGGAGGATGGAGGCGGATTACGGCGGGTCCCTCCCCCCCTTGTTTTACTATTTTTTTTTTCCTGGGCCCGATGCGGCAGTCTCGGCGTCTCGGCACCGACTAAACGGCCATCCGGGTCCCAGGGCCCGGCGGCGGGCGGCGCAGGGCAGGCCACGCCCCCCACGCTGCGTAGAGGCGGGGCCAGCCGAGGGGAGGTGGGAGGGGCAAGGTCGATGTGCGGAGGGGCGGGGCTTCCACGCGGAGCGGGCGGCCGCTTTGCATAATTTATGGCACAACAGGGAAGGCTGCCTGAGGCAAATTATGTAAATGAGGGCATCCTTATTTGCATAATTTCTGTCCCCTTGGATGCTCCAACCCCTCTCCCCCGATGCTGTTGAAGGACCGTTCCATCAGGACACTCCCTGCCCTTATTATCATAGGCTGTTCCAGTCCCACCCTGTAATGGACCATTCCACCTGGAGCCACCTCCCCGCTACAATGGGAAAGTCCAACCACGCCCATAGACGTAATGGAGCATTCCACCAGGAGCCTCTCCCCGCCATATAAAAAATGGGATGTTCCAATCCCACCTGCTATGACAGTGGCACCCTCCCTTAGAGTGCCATAATGGGCCATTCCACCACGAGACACCCCTTTCCCCTTTAAATGGACTGTGCCACTCTCCCTCCTGTCCTAGCATGGGTCATCCCATCAGGAACTCTCCCCCGCCCCCCGAAAATGGGCCTTTCTGCCACAACCACCTGCTACAATGCGCCCTTCCACCAGGAGACACCCCTCTCCTCTCTAAAATGGCATGTTCCACCTCCCTTCCTATAATGGGCCATTCCGACACTCCCATCCCGTTGGAATATTCCAATACCCCCCCTATCGTGCACTACACCCCCCTCCCTTCTATAATGGAATGTTCTACACCCCTGTTATAATGGGTCTTTCCACCAGGAGACACTTCCCTCTTTTCTATAATGGTCCACTCCATCCCCCCCCATAATGGCACATTCCATCCCAACTCTAATAGGCCATTCCACGGGCAAACCCCCCCTTTCCTTCTATAATGGGACATTCCCACCTCCGCTGCTAATGGATCATTCCACCCGGGTGGAAAAGCCCCACCCACCCACCTCCTGGCCAATCAGAGACTTCTGACCCCATCGTGCCTGCCTGGAGGCTCCTGATTGGCTGGGGATGAGGTCACATGTTCTCCCCATGCTCCATGATGCCCCCCATAGAAACCACTAGGTGACAGTGGGGTCATTAAGAGGCTTTTATTGATGCTGCCCCACATAGGGGTTGCCCCGCCCTGCGACCTCCGACCTTTCGCCCCCACGCCCACCCCACACGTGCCAAGGGTTTCATGCCCTTGAACCGCCCCCTCCTGGGCCGGCCCAGAATCCTTTGCGTGGAGGGCACAGAGTCTGGGGGGAGGGGCCAGAGGGCCTGCAATCCCAGAATCCTTTGCAGGGTTGGCGTGAGTTAGGAGCGAGGGCTGCAGGTGGGGGGGAGGGGAGAGGTCATGACCCTTAGCCCAAAGGTCATGTCAGGGTGAGCCGAGGGGCTCGGTGCTGCCTCCTAGAGCCCGGCTGCAAAACCAGCCTCCCCCGGGGCTGCCCCCTCACCTGCCGCCCCCTAGCAGCACCCTCCGGCCCTGCACCCCCTGCCTGCCATGCCACCCCCCGGCCCCGCGTCCCCTGCCCCCTGGCAGCCCTGCAGACGTTGTTAGTGGCCTGGTTTCAAGCAGCAAGCAGAACCATTGAGGCCCCAGAGCAAGGCTGGTGGGGGGAGCTCCCTGCCCAGGGCCCCCAGTGCCCCCCGGCCTCTAGGGGAGTTCAGAGACATGCCGCTTGGCGGGGGGGCCGGCCGGCTTCTCCTCTTTCTCCTTGGCTTTGTCTTCGTACATGAGGATCCTGCAGGGGGGAGGGGAGACGTGGTGAATGACAGAAGGGGCAGCGGGTGGGGGGGGCAGATACAGGGCAGGGGGCCCCCATGGATGTGCAATGGGGCTGGGTCAGTGAGGGGGGGCCGAGAGCGGGTAGATGGGGTGGCTAGAGAAAGGGGGACTAGAGATTAGGTGAGCAGAGCTGGGGGCGGGGACAGCAGGGGGCTGCGGGTCGGGAGTGAGGGGCACTGGCTGAGCTGGGGGTGTGTGGGGAGACCCAGGGGTCTGCAGGTCGGGAGTGAGGGGCGCCGGCCGAGCTGGGAGATCGTGGGGGGCCCAGGGGGCTGCGGGTCAGGAGTGAGGGGCGCCGGCTAAGCTGGGGGGTTGTGGGGGGGCCCAGGGAGCTGCGGGTCGGGAGTGAGGGGCGCTCACAGTTTGAAGATGGCCGAGCGCTTGCCCAGCATCATGCGGACGAAGTCCCGGTAGCTGATGGATTCGCCCAGGCCGCCCGTCACCTCCGTGATCATTTTCTTCAGCTCCAGGTGCGTCTTGGCCGCTCCCAGTTTCTCCAGCATCCGCTTCAGAGCCATGATGTCTGGGGGGGGGGCAGAGGTCAGGGGGCAGCAGGGGGCAGTGGGGACGCTCGCACACGCACGTTCACATGCACACACTCATACATGCACGCTCGCACAACACGCTTGCACACACACACTCGAACATGCTCGCACACGCAGGCTCACACACGCAGGCTCACACGCACGCTCGCACACGCACACACACACTCGCACACGCAGGCTTGCACACGCACGCCCACAGGACTCACCGATGTCTCCCTCCCCATTGAGGTCGAAGTCCATGTATTTCTCTGCAAGACGGACAGGCAGGTTAGACAGATGCGCTCAGGGACGTTGCCCCCCCGATCACCCCCAGCCTCCCCTCAGGCCTTTGGGGCCAGCTGCCCCCCACCCCCAGCCCCCAGGGGACCCCCCCCCCCGGTCTCTCCCTCCGCCCCTCGGGCGTTGCTCACTCTTAAAGGCCTCCAGCTTCTCGGCCAGGTCTTCGTCCGTGTTGTATTTGGGGTCGTCCAGGAATTCCTGGGGGGCAGAGAGAGGGGGCTGCGTTAGGGGTGGGGCAGCACCGTGGGGTGGGGAGTGGCCCGGGGGGGGGGACCTCTGTGGTGGTATCAGTGTCCATCCCCATGACATCACCGCTTTCTGCAGGTGACCTCACAGCCCTGTGACATCATGGAACTCTGTGTATGACATAACAGGAATCTGTGTGTGATGCCTAGCCTTAGGCCCTGCCCCTTCCCCTCTGACATCACTGCCCTCCCAATGATGACATCACAAGCCGGCTGTGACACCATGACAACAGGGGAGCTCCTCCCCCCGTGCATGGCTGGGGGGCGGGAATCTGGGGTGTGACACATGGGCCAGAGAGGGGCGCTGTGGGGCCAAGTCCCCTCCCCCACCCCTGGGGCCCCACCAGACCCACGGGGGGGCATCGACCTTATTGAGCGTGTCCAGGGCCTCCTCCTGCTGGGCCTTCAGCGCCCCGAAGGCCTTGCCCCCTGGCGTGGGGGGAACAAAGGGTTAATGGTGCTGCTCACTCCCGACCCACAGCCCCCCGCTAGCCCGGCCCTGCCCCCCAGCTCCTCCCGGTGCCCCTCACTCCCGACCCACAGCCCCCGCTAGCCCAGCCCCCCCCGTTTTCAGGCTCCCTGTTTCCTCTTTCTCAGGCGCCCTGGCTCCGAGCTAGTTTCACTTGTGCTGCAGGGGGGAGGAACTCGCCAGCCCCAGGAAAGGATCTGAGGGGAGAGAAACACCCCTCCCCACCCCCACAGCCCGCCCTGATTAAGGGGACCCAGGCGTCCGGGACCCCGCCAGCGCTCCCAGCCCCTGTGCAGGGAGGGAGCGGGCCCCAGGCATCCCACTCCCAGGGGACCCTGCAAAGCTCCCAGCCTGCGAGGAGGAGGGTGAAGGGGACCCAGGTGTCCGGGAGGTGGGGGGAGGCCGGGATGGGGAACGGGACCCAGGCGTCCGGGCAGGCGGGGAGCAGGAGCCTGGGACGGTACCTTGTAGGTTCTGCTTGGAGCTCATGTCTGCGCCGCTCTCGGCCTCCCGCGCGGGACCCTGGCGTCCGGGCCGACACCCCGGCCCTCTGCAGCCTCCAGACCACTTCCCTCTTCCGCAGCTGGGGCCCGGCCTTTTGTAGGAACCGGTCACTTCCCCTTCTGCCGAGGCCGGTCCCACGCGGGGGAGTCACCACACTGGTGGGGGGCGGGCCTGGGCTGCAGGGGGCGGGGAGCAGCAGGGGGCGCTGGTCCCGACGCCCCAGTCCCGTCCTGGACTTTTTGTTCTATTTGGTGGTTCCCAGCCCTCACCCCAGAGCCAGCCGCATCTCAGCGCTGGCCGACGGATCCCCGTATAACCCAGCCCCCGCGTCCTACCTCAGAGGGGCCGCGGCCCAGCAGCAGGTGTGGGGTGCCCGTCCTGCCCATCCGTGGCAAAGAATGACCAGCGAGACGTTTCTGCTTCAGGCTGGGCCTGCGTTTGCTGCGCCGGGCGTTTGATGCGGGCGGCGGGAGCTGGCAGATGAACGCCCCCAAAGACACTTTGATGGGTCGGGGCCGTTTACACGGGGCCGTTTGGGTCGCTTGGCTGGAACTGGGATTTCCCATCCCCTCTGCTGAGCCATGGGCGGGGAGGGCACAGGGGCCCACTCACCTGTGGGGGGAGAGAGAGAGGGAGAGAAATTAAAGATGAGAACCCAGGAGTCCTGGCTCCCAATACCCGCCCTGCTCTAACCACTAGCCCCCACTCCCCTCCCAGAGCCGGGGAGAGAACCCAGGCGTCCTTGCCCCGTGGCCCCTGTTCTCAACCCTAGGCCAGCGGGTGGGGTTACTGTGCAGTGATGACGACAGAGACACAGGGACAGATAAGCAGGGGCTGCGGGCCGGAAGTGAGGGGCACCGGCCATATTACCGACCGATAGTCACGCACGGATCCCCACCGGGTCCCCGCCAGCGACAGGTCAGCCCCGAGGGCCTGCCCCGGCCTCTCTGAAACCAGCGCGTGAAATCTCCATCGCCCAGATGGTCGTCAATAATTAGTGCCCGATAATCGATAATCAGCCCAGCTGGCCGGGAAAGTCTTATGTCGCGAACCGCCGGCACTGGCACCAGGGGAGACGTCCGAGCGTGTGAAACCTTCCCCCCCGGAACGGTGCGGGAGTTCGCCGAGGTTTCAAACGCCGCCAGAGCCATCACAGGCCCGCTGGGGGCGCTTTGAGCGGAGATTTCTGTCCCCTCCCGGAACACAGCCCCCAAAAAAAGTTCTCCGACGTGTTCAGCCGAGTTTTCTTTTTCTTTCTGTTCACGCGACGGTGAAACCGTCCGGCCGAAATCGCGCCTCTTTTCCTCCGTAGCTGGGGTGGAAATTTTGCCCCCGAAACCCAAATAAAAGCAGCGGGATTTTTCCCGACATTCCCCTGCCACTCGCCCAGGACCAGCGAGAGGGCCTGGCTGGCTTCTCTTTCCCACCCCGAAGTGGCCACAGCTCTTTTGAACCGAAAGCGTCCCCAGGTTCAGGGGCAGGGCCGCTCGCGAGCGCTGGGCTGTGCTTTGCCGGGGTCTGTGGTTGCAGAGGAAACGCACGTGGCCGCTGGCCGAGCTGGGCCCGGCTGGTGCCCCGACCTTCACAGGCGCCCATGGCGGGGTGGCCCCCGCCTCCCCCCTTCCCCCGGCTCGCTTCGGCCTCGGCCGTGTGGTCGGCCGGCTCTGCTCTGGGCCGCGCTGAGCCGGGGGTGGCTGGGTGCAAGGCGCTGGACGCCTCGTGAGTCTCTGAACCGCAGATGTGGCAGCTGGAGGGAGAAGACAAGAACGCTGCGGGTCGGGAGGGAGGGGCAGTGGCAGAGCTGGGGGGGGGGCAAGGCTGGGCTAGCAGGGGGCTGCGGGTCAGGAGTGAGGGGCACCGGCAGGGAGGGGTGGCAGAGGGGGGCCGGTTTCCGGCCCAGCGTAGGCGTCTCTCTCCAGGCCCCCTCCGGCCCGGCTCGTTCTGGTTTCCGTGACTCACGTCCGGCGGGGGCTGCCTGGATCCTGCCGCCCCGCGGGGTCGGGGTCTCACTCCGCAGCCCCTACAGCCATGGCTCTGCGCCCGCTCTGCCTTGCCCTGCTCACCTGCTCCGGTAAGGGGGACCCTGGCCCTGCCCCTGGCCCCCACCCAGCCCTGGGGCAGTCGGGGATGGACCCTGGGGCACGATCGCCCCTTCCTGCCCCTTCCCCCAGGAGATCAGCTCCCCCCTCCAAAGGGGGCCCCCTTGTCCCTCCCCAGCGTCCTTGAATTGCCCCTGATTCCCTTCTGGGGTATCGCTTCACCCCTCCTTTGCCCTCTGTCCGTCCCACCCCCCACCGCCCCCCTGCCTGGGAGGGGGCAGCCGCCTGGAGGGGACGATAGCCGAATGCACCTTCCCCGGCCTTCCCAGCGGCTGCCTAGTATATTGCCCACCCCTTCGAAGCGGGGCCTCCTCCCCATGTGGCGGCAACGTTCCCGCCACAGCCTCTTCCTGCAGGAATTCGCCCTCTGTGATCTTATGCGAGACCCCCTCCTCCCCCCCCCGCCGATCGATCCCACCCCCATTAGACCCTTGACACGGTGGACATCAAACGTGGAGCCAGGCGGAGAGAGACATTTTCCCCCGTCCCTCCCAAATTCCCATTTGTGGGGGGCTTTTCCCCAATATTTTCCCCTTTTTTTCGGCCCAAACCAGTCATATTTTGCTTTGTCAAAGCCAGAGAGACCAGGGTGGCTGAGGTAACATCTGTTACTGGCCCCACGGCGCTTGGTGAGAGAGCCGCTTTCGCGCTCAGCCCGGCATTTGGGGCGGCGTCTTTTGGGGGGAAAAACTCCAAAATGTTTCCGCGGGGGGAAAAAAACAACCAACCAATCAACCAACCCACCCACCCAGCACCGTTTCCCACCCAAGATTCCCTCTTTTCCAACCAATCATTTTCCGTTTTGAAAACCAAGCAACGTTGGAGTTTCTTTTTCCTGGAGCAAACCCCAAATCATCCTGGAAAAGGTTCTGATGAAAAACCCTCCTGTCCCGCCCCACAGATTCCCCATGCAATGCTGCGTATCATTTCCCAGCTGATCTTTTTGATTTTCAGAATATGAATAATCTGGGGGGGGAGGGGGGGGGGTAGAGAGAACAGTACAAACACACGCAACCTTCTGCAGAAAGTTGAAACGAATAATCCCATCTTCCGCCCCGAAAGTTTTTCCAGTTTCATTGTTTTCCAACTGGCATTTTTCGTGTTTGGAAACCGAGAAAGTTTTGGGGGTTGGGGTTTTTTTTTTGGATGAAAAAACTGAAAGTTCTCTTCAAAACGTTTTGAAACCTGCCCAGCATTTTCCTCTGCAAAATGTCCGTGGAAAATATCATTTTCTGAACATTATTTTTCATTTCTGAAAACTGAGATTTTTGGGGGGGTCACGAACGAACAGGAGTTGATGAAAACTCCAAAAGGATCCCCCAGAAATGTTCGTCCTATGCTCTATCTAAGTGTAACGTTGACCGTGTGTGTGAGTGTTTGCAGGACTGTGGCTGTGTGACAGTAGCAGGGGGAATTAGACGCCTTAATCTTAATCTAATCTGGGTGTTTTAATCTCCATCGAATCCACTTTTTCTTGATTTTTGCACAATGCCAGTTGTGGAACGAAAAATGGAAACATCTCGATAGAAACAAAAATTCTCCCTGGAAAACGTTTGCGTCGGCAAAGAAAGCCAGCGTTAGCCCCCCACTTTGCTACCACCTCGCGTTGCCAATTTACGATTTGATCGTGATGCTCCTAAAATTCTGAATTTTAGCCAACTCTCATGATTTTCTGGGGTGATTAAATCATGACTGGGCTTAGCAAGGCTGTTCATTGAATTCGACGGAACAAATTGTGCTCTTAAACCGAAGATTATCCATAACATTTTGGCATGATCAAAGCTGTGACTAAGTGAATCAGCTTCCAACCAGGCTACTTCATAGCCCCGGTTTTTTAAATTCCAGTGTTCAAGAACAAGCCAGGCCCCCGATAAATCATGAGATGGACTTTTACACAATCACAATCATAAAAAATCAGCCCCTTGGGAGGTGTCTTGATTTGCCTTTTGCTTTTCAAGCCATTTGGTTTGAGGCAAAATTCTGTCCAAAAGATTTTCAACGGGAAATGGTTTTCCCCATTAACTTACATTTTCATCCCAAATTCGAGGGTTTTCAGCAAGAAACCCAGCCCGTTTTGAGCACTGCAAGCCTGAAAAATGTCACCAAAACATTTTGTCCTCATCGAAGATTTTCTGTGGGGGGGAAAAATAGAGATATCTTTGCTCTGTAGCTGTGGCCTTTTCTGGTTTTTCTTCACAACCCAACGGGCTACTCGAAACTTTTTTTCTTTTTGGGATAAAGAAAAGCTGAACGTGTCATATCTTCCCCCAAACCCAAGAGCTGGGAGTTGAAGAAAAACACCGGGTAGCGTGAGCGTTGCGGTAAATCGCTGAAATTGGCAACCATGGAAAACGTGCTTAATATCGAGAATATGTGGAAATGATTGAAGGACCAAAGCCGGGAAGTAAACAAGGCGTGCATAGCCAGTCAACGTGAAGCCCCCCCCGTTTGACCCTAAGTAAACCATGCCGTGAAGTTACATTTCTGGTTTCAGAAGGCTCTGCCATTTAGCAGACTGCAGCAGGAGGAGAAAGCGGAAGTGAGACACATTCAGACTGGAAACGTGGCTCCAGTCTGTAATGGCGGAGGGGTAATTAACCCGTCCGAGCAACTTCCCTACAGAAGCGACGGATTCGGCCGCCTCTTGGAGCCTTTATATGGAGATCGGGGCTTGTCTGACACAAGACGGACCTTGGAAATTTAGAGGGTGGCCCCGAAGATGGTTGGAGGGTGAGAAAAAAATGCCCGACCGCAAGAGACTGGTTAGGGCATCCAGCAGGAGATCCAAGAGGCGACTTGATGACAACGTGTCGGGAGACGCTCCGGGGTTGGGAGAGGCTCTTTCTGCCAGCGGAGAAGGGCAGACCGAGACCCAAAGACTGGAAATGAAAAGCCAGACAAATTCCCGTTGGAAATAAAGCTCCAACAAACCGCCGAAGGAAGCGGTGGATTGTCCAACTCTTGATGGCTCCCAGGCCGACCCGGAGGCCTTCCTGGAAGACGCGTTGGCCAAAGACGAGGTAGCTGGATGCCATTGAGCGGCCTGCGCTGGAAGAAGATCTGGCTCGGTGACCGAACGTTGCCACCTTCCGGCCGGCGATGAAACACTGGCGCTGAGACGGTCGCCCTTTGGCCAAGCCCTCGGGGGTGAGCTCTGGAGAACCTCGGGTCTCTGCCGCTTGTGAGGACCCAGCAAAGGGTGTAAGGGACTTTGCTTCAGTGGACCAGGCGAGGGAGTCTATGGGGCGACGCCGAGGGCATGAAAGGGACGGAGGCTCAATTTAACACCATCCAGCGATGGGCGGAAAAAAACCGAGACCGTCCTGTTGTCATTCCATTGACCTCCCCACCGGGGGCAGGGCTGAAGTATGGAGGGGGAGTTGTTTCTCCCAAAGTCAGAGCTAACCCGCCCGGGAGATTCTACTCCAATCCAGCCCGGCTCTGGGAGGGGAGTGGGGTCCAGTGGTTAGAGCAGAGGGGGTGGGAGTCAGGACTCCTGGGTTCTCTCCCCGGTTCTGGGAGGGGAGTGGGGTCTGTCTGTCCATCTCTTTGTCCTGCTGACCCCTTGGCCTTTGATCCCTCAGGTTCTTGGACCCAGACTCTCTGGGTCTCCCAGCCCGGCTCCGTCCAGGCCATGGAGGGCAGCTCCGTCACCCTGCCCTGCTCCTACAACAGCAGCCGGGAGCCCAGGCTGGGCAGCTACACGTGGGTGAAGGAGGTGGCGGGCGCCCGGCTGGAGGTGAGCAACGGGACCCATGAGTTCCGGGGCAGGGTGAGCCGGGCCCGGGATCGCAGCTTCCTGCGGGAGAGGAGGGCGGACGTGGAGATCCGGGAGCTGAGACCCTACGACAGCGGGACCTACCGGTGCCTGGTGAAGATCCCCTCGCTGGGAGAGGGGGCCGGCAACGGGACGTGGCTGCAGGTGGTGAAAGCGGGTGAGTCGCGGGGCAACGCAGGACTCCTGGGTTCTATCCCGGCTCTGGCAGGGGAGTGGGGGCTAGTGGTTAGAGCAGGGGAGGCTGGGAGCCAGGACGCCTGGTTTCTATCCCAGCTCTGAGAGGGGAGTGGGGGCTAGTGGGGAGAGCGGGGCTGGGCGCCAGCCGTGCAGTGCTGTGCACCTAGCGTCAGGCAGTCCCGTCAGGAACTGTGCAGCGCCCAGCACGGGTGCAGGAGGCCCCGATTTCCATCAGGGGCCCCCTATCTCTGTGCGCGACGGACGCTGCGGAGAGGGGCCTGGATCGATGAGGGGCAAACGTTATTTTTGGAGAGTCACTCGTGACTGAGTCCCAGTCCTGGGCCGATTCCGGAGTCGAAGGGTGAACGAGTGCCTGAATTAATAGGGGAGCGAAGGTGCGGGAAGGGGCACGTGAGTGGCGGCTCCCACGCCTGCTCCGGCTCACTCCCCCTTTTCTTTTCTCCCCCTCCCGCCCACCAGCTCCCCCAGCCCCACCACCGGCACCCCTGGCACTGGGTGCTCTCAGCTCAGGGCTGGGCGTCGCCGTGGGGCTCGTTGGCGGTGCCGCTGTCCTGATTTTGATCTGCCAGAAGAGGAGACGAGGTGAGAGCAGGCGGGGAGGGGGGAGGGCTGCTCCTGAACCCAAGACCCCACCAGTAACCTGAGACCCCAACCCTGACCCCTATCTGGGGACCCTGACATTGATCCTGGCCCCTAACTGGGGACCTTACTAGCTACTGACTGATAATTGGCTCCTGGTTATTGATTATTAGCTCTTAATTATTAGCTACTGATCGGTTATTGTCTAATTATTATTGATTATTGGCTACTGATTATTGGCTATTGATGACTAGTTACCGATTGGTAATTGGCTCCTGGTTGTCTATTACTGGCTACTGAATATTTGTTGTCCTCTGCTGATTATTGGCTATTGATTATTGAGTTTTGGCTACTGGTTACTGGCTAAAGATTGTTGAAAGAGTACCGGCTCCCAACCATTGACAAATGGCTGCTGATTATTGGCTAAAGGTTATTGACAACTGGCTACTGCTCATTGGCTAATGGCTCAATTGCCTGTTGAGGACTAGTTATTGATTCCTGGCTAAGAATTCCCGTCCTCTTCCTGCCAGCTGCCCATTACTGCTTATTGATTCATCACCACGGATTGCTGGGTACCGGCTGGTGCTTATCCATGACAGATGGGGCTACTGACTATTGACTAATGACTACTAGGTATTGACTAGAATTCACTGCTCTGGGCCAGGCTTGTTAGCTGCTGATTATTGGTTGCTGATTTCTGCTGATACCAATAACGGATCACTGCCTGTTACTGAGAGGTGATTAGGCTGATGATTTTTATAATTGGCTACTGATTCTGCTACTTGGCTATTGCCAGAGGACTGATCATTGGCGACTGAGGACAGATTCCTAGCCCCTGCTTGTTAATTAATTGTGCCCCCTCCCAGACAGGAGAGAAGCTGGACCCCAGCCTGGAGAAGTCCCAACACCGGTGAGAGCTTGCTGTGCCCCATAGAACTGGCTCCCTCCGTTCGCCCCTGGCCCAGCTCCCATCCCCAGTGCAGGATCCTGCCCCGCGGGGGGAAGGTTGGGGGCTAATGTCCTCAGGGAAATGAGTCAGGGGGTGGAGGCAGTGAAGGGTATGAACTGTAGGGGGGGGCCCAAGGAGCGAGTGCAGGGGAGGGAACAGAGTGAAATCCAGGGATGGAGGGTGGGGGATGGATGGAAGGATGGATGGATAGAGGGATGGACGGAGGGGTGTGTGCAGGGATAGATGGCCCAGTACCGGTGGGGTGGATCTGTGGGTTGGGGGTTCCCTTCCCCGGGGGAAGGGCCGGGAGCCCCAATGCCGGAGGTGTAGGGGGAGGTGGGGCCAATCCTCACCTGGGGGATACTTGGGGGGTGGGGGCTGGGGATGGCCATGGCGGGAGACTGACAGGTCTGTCTGTCTGTCTCACCCCTAGGCGCAGGCCCCGGTGCCGGAGCTGAACTACGCCGAGATCCGGGTGCTGATGGGCCGGCGGCCGGTGCCTGGGGACAAGCACATCGTGTACACCACCGTGGGGCGCAAGGGCCGGGGCTAGGGGGGCTCAGCCAGGGGGAGTAGGACAGAGACCCACACGCACCCCACACACACACTCACACAGACAGCCACACACTCAGACACACACAGCCATGCACACAGCCACACACAGCCTCAGCCACACACACACACACACACACACTCACTCACACAACCACACACAGCCATGCACACACACTCACACAGCCACACACACAGCCTCAGCCACACACTCACACAGAACTACACACACACACACACACACACACACTTTCTCTCTCACCAGCCCCTCTGCATTTCTCCATCCTCCCACCAGGGGGCGCTGCTGCCCCGCTCAGCCCCACTCCTGCGCCCGGGAGCTGCAGTCCCACCGTTCCCCACCGGGTGGCGGCCTCGCCCTGCTGTTTCACCACTTGCACAGCCGTCCCCCCCCCACAGCACCGGGGGGGGGAGGGCTCCCAGGTCTGTATCCCCAGCCCAGGCCGCCTCCTTTGTCTCCCCTGCATGCCCCACCCGAGTGGCTCCCTTCCAACCATCTCCGGGTTGTCGGCGATGCTGAGTCTGGGGTGGAGCCTGCCTGGCGGTGGAACAAAGTTGCCCCAAGCCCCTCAGCGCGTTTCTGTGCCTGGCGGGGAGCCGGGAGGGAGCCAGGCCGGCTAATCACAGGCCTTGGCAAAACCGTGAGGCTGTGCCCCGTCTCGGGGTGCTGCCTTCCCGCCCCCCCCTTGCAGGGCGGAGCCTTTGGTTGTATCCCAGGGCACCAGGCGCTGGCAATTTACGGCCTAATCACCCCCAAATGGGGCAAGGGAAAACAGGGCGGCACCTCTCGGGGTGGCCCAGGGGGAGCCCAGGGCTGGGGGGGGCAGGGGGCTGTGGGTCGGGAGTGAGGGGCACCGGCGGTGCTGGGGGGAGCTCATGGCTGGGGGAGCAGGGGGGGTCGGGAGTGAGGGGCACCGGCAAGGTCTATCCCTGTCCCCGTCCCCAGTTCTGCCTGCGGTGCCCCTCAATCCCGACCCGCAGCCCCCTGCTCCCCCGGCCCAGGGCTCCTTCCCCCTCCCCCCGCTCTGCCAATGCCCCTCACTCCTGACCTGCAGCTTCTGAAGCCGTCCCAAGACACTCCTCCCAGTGACCAGCAGCGGACTCACCGTCCCTTCCTGACCCCGACCTCCCTGTCTGCCTTGGAGCATGAGGGTTAATCGCTGCCACGGTGGTTTCTCAGGCAGTGGAAGATGCGGCTGGCGTCTGTTTCCTCCCGAAGGGGCTCGAGCGAGCCCGCGACCCAGTTTCTGCAGCCCCAGCCTCTCAGAAGCCGCTGATGTCACCTCGCTCAGTCCATGGCGGGGGAGGAAGCAGGGCCGTGTGGTCTGCCAGGAAGCCGAGAGCACGGGCTGTGCCGCACGTGTCAGCAACGGCCGAGGCGAAGCGGGGCCCAGCTCCCTGCTGCCGCTGGGAGCCCAAACGTGGGGCCTGCCGGGGGGGGGGGCGGCTGGGGGGTCGGGGGCTGGGAGAGAATGGAACGAAGAACCCGGGGTCCCCAGGCCCTGCCCGTGTGTGCTCAGCTCACCCGTCATTTCGCCCCCAAGCCGCTGTCCGCACAACGCCGGGGCACGAAGGGTTGACGCCATCCTGGGAGGCACCAGTGGCGGGGGAGGAGGGTCTGGAGGAGGCGCAGAGAGGGGATGTTCCCTCTGGAGGTGGCCCGGCTGCGACCGTGCTTGGGATCCTGGGTCCGGTTCCGGTGCCTGCGGAATAAAGTGCAACATTTTAACGGAATAAAGTCACGTCCGGTGAATGCGCCGGGCAGCTAAATGAATAGTGTCCTGTACACCCGGCCCCCCTCCCAGAGCCGGGGACAGAACCCAGGAGTCCTGGCTCCCAGCCCCCCCACCCCCGTTCTAACCACTAAGCATCACTCCCCTCCCCAGAGCTGGGATAGAACCCAGGCGTCCGGGCCCCTCACCTCCCCCCTCGCTTGGCACTGGTGCAGGAAGCCTGATGCGCGTCAAACACTGGCCGTGTTACGCGCGTGGTGCTCGAAGGCGTGACTCTCGCTCGCCCCCTGCTTATTTCCTGACCCCCCCCCCGTGCGAATCACACCCGCCCCACTGGATCCTCTGCCCTCAGACCCGGGCAGCCATGGCCCCAGGGACCGTGCTGTGGACGTTGGCCCTGATTGCAGGTGAACGGGGCGGGGGGGGGGGTGGAGGCACAATGCCGGCATGGGAGCTGGGGCACCGGGAGTGGGCAGTGATGGAGGTGCAGGGGTGAATCCACGGCAAGAAAGATCGGGGTGCACAGACGTAGCCGGTCAGCTGCATGTGTGTGTGTGTGGGGACAGACGAACGGATACCCCCCAACCCCATCTATTCCCTGCCCCGCCGCTCCCAGCCGTGCCCCTGTAACTGTCCATCCCCGTCTCCGTCCCCACAACGCCCGTCCCGCCCTGACTAGATCTGTCTCGCGGTCTAAGAGGTGGCGGTGTTTGTTGGCCGGGAGGAATTAATACCCATCAAGAAGCGAGGAGTTCCACAGGTGGACGAGAGATCCTGGTTGAACGGGAGGGTGGGGGGAGCAGCCTGGCCTTTAAGACACTCAAGGCACCAGCGGCGTTAAAAATCCACCGCCAGGATTCAAACCAGCCGCTGGCCCGGCAGGCCTGACCGCACCCCAGGGGGGCCTCAGGAATTGGGTGGAGGAAGGTTGCCTTGACCTCGCTGGGGGGAAGGTTATGGGCCTGGCCTGCCTGCTGCGGGGGCCACGGGAACAGCCCCCGGGCACAGCCAGCCCTGTGTGGGATCCCGCCCCCCCCCCGTGTCTATCCCCCACGGCTCTGCTTTCTCCTGGATTGGATGTTGGAAATTAACAAGATTGTGCCAAAGGCCTCCCGGAGGCCAGCCCCGATTTCTCCGCCCAGCTAATTCGGTGCTGATCATTAATAAATCCAACGACCTGTGAACCCCATAACCCAGGCTGGGCCGTGGGCTCAGGAACGCTTCCTCTGCAGAAAAACACAAGGAGGGTCCTGCAGCACTTTAAAGACTAATACGTTTCATTTCTGCAGGCATCGACTTTCATGGGCTGCAACCCACATCCTCAGTGTAAGGGACAGAAATCAGCTAGCGGTACATATAGACCTATCCAAGGTTAAACAACAATGGGGAAGTAGTTGAGGCCTGTTCACAACCACTGATTAGGAGGTGAGAACGTGTGAACAGTGACAATTACTTCTTGTAACGAGAGAACCGTTCCAAGTCCCTGTTCAGACCCAGGCTGACTGTGTCAGGTTTGCAGATCAGTTCCAGCTCGGCAGTTTCTCGCTGAAGTCTGTTTTGAAGTTTGTTTGTAGCAGTTCGGCACCTTTCCAGTCAGCGACAGCGTGTCCTGGGAGATTGAAGTGCCTCCCACTGGTTCATGGATGTTCCCATTTTTAATGTCTGATTTGTGTCTGTTTATTCTTCTGCGCAGTGACAGTCCGGTTTGGCCAATGTCCATGGCAGAGGGGCATTGCTGGCACATGCTGGCATGTATCACATTAGTGGATGTGCCGGTGAATGAGCTCCTGCTGGTGTGATTGATGTGGTTAGGACCAGTGATGGTGTCACTAGAGTCGATGTGCGGGCAGAGCCGGGCAGGGGCAGGTTCCCGGGCTAGTGTTCTTGTTGTGTGGTGTACGGTTGCTGGTGAGTTTTTGCTTCAGGTTGGGGGGCTGCCTGTAAGCCAGGATAGGCCGCCCACAGCTTGCAACCCACTTCGTCAGCCCACGAAAGCTGATGCCTGCAGAAATGAAATGTGTTGGTCTTTAAAGAGCTACAGGCCGCTCGTTGTTTTTGCTGTAGACAGACTAACGGGGCTGCCCCTCTGAATCATGAAATGTGTTGCATCTTCACCGCCACGGCAGCTTTCCGTCAGCTCCCGGGAGAGCGTTTCCGTTTGAAGTCCCTCACTTCAAAAACCGGCGGTCCTGGTTCAATCAGGAGAGATCCCGCTCGTTAAACAGACGCTATTCTAAGACTTTCCGAAGAATGGATTCTTCGCCTAGCGTCGGCCCGTCCTGGACCGGCCTTGGCACGTTTCCTTAACGAGTTCAAACGTCCTCTGCTGCCCCGGCCGTTCAAGGAATGGTCCTAATCCAACAGATGACGTAATCCGGTGGAATTGACAAATTGCGATAGTCACCAAAACGGGTTTGAAATATTTAACCATTCTGGCTAGGATTGGGCCGAATAGAAGCAATTAATTATCCGAGCTCTGAAGAATCAGCCTCGCTGGATTTAGCTTCACACCTAAATCCAGCTAATGCCTTTGGGAACCGTCATATTTTTATAGTCAATGATAAATTATTTAACCCTTTAGCCCAGTTAAATGATTCCATTTTGACAGCTAAGCCCACAAAATAGTGGCAGGTTATGAATTAAATGGAGGAAATGATTTAAAAATTCCTGTAATTTAATTTGTGAGATTTCATCGTGACCGGGATCACCCGATTGCTGCAATTTATTTCTGACCAGGAAATTACGGCCGTACGATTAACTCAACCCTCCAGTATTGCAATTTATTTGCGCGAATCCAAGCAAGTCACGGTGATTGATTCGTTCCCCCTTTGCACATCAGTGCGAGGAATTAATTAAAAGAATGAATGCTGGAAAATGATAGAAATTGATTCAAATTCGTCCAAGTAACGTAATGACATTTAGGAGCTAATGCCAGAGAATTCTTCCATATTTAAATATTCATGATCTTGCAATATTTAAATAAGAATTGTGTCATTTAAAATATAACGCCAGCGGATGAATTCAATGTCTGAGCAACTCCCATAAACGATTGCTAATTCTTTACAGCGTAATCTCTGCGAATGAAGACAATTTATTCGCTATTCCTTGAAAATGATTGCAATATATTTAAAAGTCAATCCCAGTGAATCTCTGCAGTGCCGTTCAAATATCATCCCAGTCTGTAATAATCCTGGAAAAACATCGCACGCTCATTAAGAGTTCCTGCCGCTGAATTATTTCAGTCTCCCTAAGACTAAAGCTGGCAGCTGTTTGCAACTGATTTGAGCGTTAACGGTACTAAATTATGATGATGTAATAGTGAATTTAACCAAATTATGACAGTCGTGTTCCTAGTGAATGAATGCAGTTATTGATAAATACCAGCAAATTCTTGCAATGGGTTTCAGATTCCCAGCAGAATTATTGCAAGTTCTTTAAACAGAATCCCAAAGCAATTATTACAATTTTAAAAAATCACACTCAAATTATTGCAATTTCTTTTTAAAAAAGAGAAGGCCAGCGGGTCAGTTGCAATGTCTTTTAGCATTAATCTCGAGGCAAGGATTGAAATTCACGTCTGAGCGAATCCCAGGTAATAAACGAGTCCTAGGAAATTGCGGGAATGTCTCTGTTCCTCCTTGAAAACGACTGCCCTGAATTTAAACCTGAACCCGGGAGAATTACACCCATTTATTTCACAGTCCAAGGCACAACATTATTGCGACGTGATTGCTAATTGCCGCAAACGACGGACATTTAATGAAGAAACGAACCCCAGGGCAGCTAGTTTGTTTCCTTTAAAAAAAAAATAATTCCAGGAAATTGTTGCAATTCATTTCAAAAAATAGCCCACATTTCCTTTCAGAATATCATCACTGAACCCCAGAGACTGATGGGAATGTGTCGTTTAATCCCATCCGATTATCGTAATCTCTTTAACATTTAAAGAGAGCTTTCTTAAAATAATCCCGGGATCATTTCAAACTTAATCCCAGCAGATGATCATCTAATCCAAAGGAACGATGAGAATTAATTCGATAATAACCTCATTAGACGACTGAAAATGCTGTTTGCTTCGGCCAAGCTGTTAGCACCAATTTATTTCCAGACTCAAAGGCATTAAATGTTTGCCACACAGATAACGGTGAGCAGCAACGAACGATCGTGATCTGTTTCCAGCGGAACCGGGTTGTAGCTGGAAATATTTCGAGCTAATGAACTGGCTCCGGTTCCGGGCCTGATAATTCATTGCTCTGACCAGCTCTGCCGCTTCCTGGGGGACACTGGCTGGGCGACGGACGCGCACAAAGGCGAGGAGGTTAAACTGCGAGGAAACCAGGCCCGAGCAGGCTAGAAAATAAAAAGCAGGTTAAATCAGGCGTCTTCTGCGGCGCGTGAGAGGCACCAAATCGCAATTCTGGGCTGGTCGCTGCATCAGCCAGAACTGTGCAGCCTGTTGGAAAAGGCGATAGATAGACAGACAGACAGACAGATAGAGGGGGTGTATGGGGATGGATAGATAGATAGATAGATAGATAGATAGATAGATAGATGGGGCACGGGGGACAGACGGGGCGCAGGTGATTCCTAGCTCACTAGATTTGCCAGACGCCGGGAACGGCCAACGGGACGGATCACACTCGACGTGACCTGCTGGGCTCACCCCGTGCCGCGCCCGGCCCTGCCCGAGCCTGGCCGACCGGATCCCGGCTGGCTGGACCCTGGGGCTGACCCAGGCTGGCCGAGCTCAGGGTCCATGTTGACATTTGCCCCCTGCGTTGTCTCATTGCCAGGTTGCCGGACCCAGACTCTCTGGGTCTCCCAGCCCGGCTCCGTCCAGGCCGTGGAGGGCGGCTCCGTCACCCTGCCCTGCTCCTACAACAGCAGCCGGGAGCCCAGGCTGGGCAGCTACACGTGGGTGAAGGAGGTGGCGGGCGCCCGGCTGGAGGTGAGCGACGGGACCCACGAGTTCCGGGGCAGGGTGAGCCGGGCCCAGGATCGCAGCTTCCTGCGGGAGAGGAGGGCGGACGTGGAGCTCCGGGAGCTGAGACCCTACGACAGCGGGACCTACCGGTGCCTGGTGAAGATCCCCTCGCTGGGAGAGGTGGCCGGCAACGGGACGTGGCTGCAGGTGGTGAAAGCGGGTGAGTCGCGGGGCAGCGCAGGACTCCTGGGTTCTATCCCGGCTCTGGCAGGGGAGTGGGGGCTAGTGGTTGGAGCGGGAGCCAGGACGCCTGGGTCCTCTCTCTGGCTGCCGGTGTTATTTTCCACAGAACCCTCTTCTCCTCCCTTCTAACCCCTCCAGCCCCCCTGGACGTGACGCCCGACGGACTCACCCTCCTGTGGCTTTTCCTGCGGGGGTTGATCTGTGTCTTCGGCCTGGCCGCCGTCGCCCTGGGGACCAGCCGGTGTCATCGGAGGAAACGTGAGCCGCTCGTTGCCCCTCACTCCCGACCCGCAGCCCCCTTCCCAGATCTGCGGGTGCTGATCTCACACACTTCCATCCTCACCAAGTTGGGGGGCAGCCGCTTCCCCCCCCACAGACACACTCATTTGAGCATCTCTCTTTCCATTTTCTCGTCCTAGTGTCCCGGCGGAGACAGAGACGACTCAGGGAGATTGACTCCAAACGCCAGCTGCGAATGTGAAGACACAAATGGGACGTTTCTTTGTCCCCCTGCTCTAACCACTAGACCCCACTGCCCTCCCAGAGCCAGGGAGAGAACCCAGGAGTGCTGGCTCCCAGCCCCCCCCCACTCAAACCACTAGACCCCCCACGCCCCTCGCCTCCGCGTTTCCAACACTTGCAAACTGATGACAACCCTTTTCTGCATGCCCCAGCTCCAGGAGTCCTGTGAATCTGTGAGAATCTGGGCTTCGGGTTAAAAAACTGATCTCTTTCTCTCCCCTGCCGGCCGTGGAGAATGGCTGGAAATTGTGACCCGGAGTCACTCAGAGAAACCCAAAGGCCAGCTGAAAAACCAAAGGTCCGGATTTATGGGGATCGTTAAAAAAAAAAAAAAAAAGAAATCTTATGATTTTTCCAGCTACATCTTGGCTCTTCCAGGACCTCGATTTACGACTTTTTAACTTCAAAACTGTGACGCGTGGGTTCCCCTCGGCCAGTCTCCTCATCCCTGAGGACCAAGTCACGCTAATTTGAAGCCAGCCTCGTCCTCTGTCAGGCCCCAATTTGTTGTTTTTTAAGATAATCTTGTGATCGTCCCAGATTCACAATTCCCCCCCCCCCCGCCCACTGGGCAATTTCTGACGTCCCCAGATCTCCCTTCAGCCAATCCAGTGATTTTCTGGGCCTGGGATTCATGACTTTCCCAGCCAATCCAGTGATTTTCCAGGCCCGGGACTCAGGACTTTCCCAGCCAATCCGGTGATTTTCCGGGCCCGATCCCTGTTTTTTTAATCCAATCTCCTGCTATTTGGGGGTCCTGACGCCGCCCGGAGCTGGGTGCTCGTCACCTCCCTTTGCTGCCTTCAGACGCCTTATCCCAGCTTCTCGCCTGGCTCCTTTTCTCTGTCCCCGGCTGCGCCACGAGGCAGTGAATAAACTCAGAAACAGAAACCTCTGCTCGCTGACACCGCCGGTCTTCCTTTCCCGCGGCGGCGCCCCGACCCCCCTGGTCCCGCCGATGACATGCTGTAGGCCCTACAGTAACATAGGCACGGATGAACTGCTGGGGGGGTGGGGGGGACCCTAGAAAGGCCCCGAGTCACCGTGGTTTGTACGTTGAATGTTAAGCGGTGGGACCCGTTCTGTGAACTAGCTGGACTCACACAGTGCCAGCAGGCGGGGGCCACGCACACACAAGATGCGTCTGCCACAGATGAGCAGCCAGGGGGTCTTTTTTCAGGGGCGGGGGGGGGGGGGCTGGGCGGCAGGACGCCGGGGTTCTCTCCCAGCTCTGGGGGGGGGGGAGCAGGGGCTAGCGGTTAGAGCAGGACGCCTGGGATCCGCTGCGTTTCCCCGTGCCCGCGGAAGGCTCGCCCTGCCATGCCCAGGGGCGGATGAGGAGCCAGGCCTCTGCTGCTGCCCGGAAGTTGCCAGGTTGTTTTGCAAAAGGAAGGAACCAGATGGTTGTGCGTGTGTTTGTGTGTGGAGTGTGTGTGTGTGTGTGGGGAGGCATTGCACAATCAGCAGAGTGTGAGAAAGGGAAGGACCCTGGTCACGGAACTGGGTGGTTTGCAACGACTGTCTGCTGGGAATGGAACCCAGGAGTCCTGGCTCCCAGCTCTCCCCTGCTCTAACCATTAGCCCCCACTCCCCTCCCCTCCCAGAGCTGGGGAGAGAACCCAGGTGTCCTGGCTCTTTGTATCCCCACCCCACTAGCTTGCTCAATCCCCCAGCTGTGCCCCCTAGAAAGGGTGGGGCTCGTGCCCCACTCCCTGCCCCCCCAGGGCCGACCAGGTCCCCAGGGGCCCTGAGGCTTTGCACACAATGAGAAGCGGAAGTTTTGCCTCTGCCAGGACCTCCCCTGGGGGCAGCAAACCTGCCCCACCCCTCTCACTTCCCCTCCATCTGGGGTCTCCTGGGGAGAGAACCCCGGCGTCCTGGCTCCCAGCCCCCCTGCTCCAACCACTAGACTCCCCTGCCCTGCCTGAGCCGGGGCAAGAACCCAGGCGTCCTGGCTCCCAGCCCCTGTGCTGACCCCTCAGCTGCTGTATCAGGCGGATACAGCCGCCGCACTCTTGCTTCTGGTTTTGTGACTCTGGGGTTTCCGGGGCCAGGGGCTGGAAGGAGAAGTTCCCTCCAGCAGCTGTAGGACGCGCAGCCAGCCAGGGGACGGACGGACCGACGGCCAGGACAGCTGCCGGGGGGCACGGGGCCTGCGCTGAGCTGCCCGCTGGGCTGGTGGGGATGGGTGAGTGGCCCCCCACTCAAGGGTCCCCATTAGGGGCCTGGACGGGGTGGGATGGAAGCGTGGGGGGGACAGTGGGGTGGAGGGGGTGGCTGGATACATTGATCCCGCCTGCCCCATACCCAACCTGGGGTCGGTTTTGTTCAACATCTTCATCAATGATCTGGAGGATGGGGTGGATTGCACCCTCAGCAAGTCTGCAGACGACACTAAGCTGGGGGGAGTGGTAGATACCCTGGAGGGTAGGGGTAGGATACAGAAGGACCTAGACAAACTGGAGGATTGGGCCAAAAGAAATCTAATGAGGTTCAACAAAGATAAGTGCAGAGTCCTCCACTTAGGAAGGAAGAATCCCATGCACAGCTATAGACTGGGGACCGACAAGCTGGGCAGCAGCTCTGCAGAAAAGGACCTGGGGGTTACAGTGGATAAGAAGCTGGATATGAGTCAGCAGTGTGCCCTGGTTGTCAAGAAGGCTAATGGCATATTGGGCTGCATTAGGAGGGGCATTGCCAGCAGGTCACGGGAAGTGATTATTCCCCTCTATTCGGCATTGGTGAGGCCGCATTTAGAATATTGTGTCCAGTTTTGGGCCCCCCACTACAAAAAGGATGTGGACAAGTTAGAGAGACTGCAGTGGAGGGCAACGAAAATGATTAGGGGGCTGGAGCACAGGACTTATGAGGAGAGGCTGAGGGAACTGGGCTTGTTCAGTCTGCAGAAGAGAAGAATGAGGGGGATTTGATAGCAGCCTTTAACTACCTGAAAGCGGGTTCCAGGGAGGATGGGGCTAGGCTGTTCTCAATGGTGGCAGATGACAGAACAAGGAGCAATGGTCTCAAGTTGCAGGGGGGAGGTTTAGGTTGGACATTAGGAAAAATATTTTCCCTAGGAGGGTGGTGAAGCACTGGAATGGGTTACCTAGAGAGGTGGTGGAATCTTCATCCTTACAGGTTTTTAAGCTGAGGCTGGACAAAGCCCTGGTTGGGATGATATAGCTGAGGTTAGTCCAGCTTTGAGCAGGGGGTTGGACTAGATACCTCCTGAGGTCCCTTCCAACTCTGTGATTCTATGATTCTAACCTAGCTCCATTCCCACACCCTCTATCCAGCCCCCTGCCCCCGACCCCATCCACCTAGCCCCACACAATCAGCCACCTACCTACCTCTGTGCTGCACAGGAGAGAGAAATGTCTGCCTCAGTTTCTCCATTCGTTAAAGGGGGGTAATAATACCTGTCCCTGCCAGGGCCCAGGTCATGGTGGGTGGGAGACTCCTGGGTTCTCTTCCTGGCTCTGGGAGGGTAGGGGAGGGGGGTCTGGTGGTTTAGAGCCGGGGCAAGGCTGGGAGCCCGGACTCCTGGGTTCTCTCGCTGTGTTTCCAATGCATGATCTGTGTTCCTCCCCTGGCCTCACAGGTGGGAATTGTCCCAATGCGACGAACTGGTGCTGTGAAACCTCAGAAGGTGAGTCCGGCGTGAATCTCCCCGATAACCCACCCCAGGAGCTGACCCCAGCCTGGGGCAGCCCAGGGGACTGGCTGCAGTGGGGGGAGGGGCGCTGTGGTTAGAAACGGGGCCCAGGGCGGAAGGAGTCACTTCATTTCTCAAAGGGATGGGGGGAGGAGGGAGACTTTTCCCACCGACTAAGGATTATTATTTGGGGTGCGGGTGAAGAACGACAATTCTGCGACAGCCTAAAAAATCTCCCGAATCTGCGCCGGGGAGACTCCAATGGTTCAGTTTGGGGAGCCTGGGGGGGCAGGGAGGGGATCCGCAGGGCTCAGAAAAACTGTTTCACTGGGAAAAATGCCCCCTGCCCCCCCGAAATAACCCTAGAAATGGGAGCGAAACCCCCTGTTTTCCTGCCTCTTTGATTAGCTGAACATTTACAAACTAAGCAAAGCCACTTTGGCTCAGCCCCAGGGCTGCCCTGCCCCCCGGATTTTCGGGGTGGACCGAGATCAGCCCCCCTCGGCTGCCTGGGAAAGACAAGGCAGGTGAGGCTCTACCTCGCGGCTTCGTTCATTCTCGGCCCCGGGAATCCGCTGGCAGGGTTCGCTCTCCCGCTTTGGTTCTCCTCAGTGGGCTCCAGGCAGCAGAGCCCAGGGGCCAAACTGGCGTCGGCGGCTGCCGGCCCGGCCAGGATCCAGCCCGGCTGGCCCAGATCCCCGGCTTAGATCAGAGGGTGGGCAGCGTGGGGAGGGGGACACGGACCTGAGCCTGCGGTCGCCCAGCTCTGACGCTCGCCTGTCTGGTGTCTCGTAGATCCAGGCTGCTGCATCCCGTACTGGGCCATCGGGACCGTGGCAGGCGGGCTCTTGATCATGCTGGTTCTGATCTTGGTGCTGTCCATCTGCCTGTGCCGGGCCAAGAGACAAGGTGAGCCAGGCTTCTCCTGGGTTCTCCCCCCGGCGCTGGGAGGGGAGTGGGGGCTAGTGGTTAGAGCAGGGGGAGCTGGGAGCCAGGACTCCTGGGTTCTCCCCCCAGCGCTGGGAGGGGAGTGGGGACTTACACTGTTCCTTTTCTGTTACAGTAAAGAAGCTGGCGGCTTTGAAGGTGAGTGAGAGGCGGGATTGAGGGGCACCCACCAGCCTGTGTGGGGGGTGGGGGAAGCCCAGGGCTGGGCTAGCGGGGGGGGGGGCTGCGGGTCGGGAGTGGGGAACACTGGCTGTGCTGGGGGGCAGGGCTGGGCTAGCCGTGGGCTGTGGGTCGGGAGTGGGGGCACTGGCTGTGCTGGGGGGCAGGGCTGGGCTAGCCGTGGGCTGTGGGTCGGGAGTGGGGGGCGTTGCTCCTTATTCACCCCCTGCCTCACCCGGTTCCCCCCGCCAGGGCGGCGCCGATTCCCAGGACCAGCCCGACGTGCAATACGCCTCCCTGCAGAACCTGGGCACCGTCCGGGCCGGGGGGGAGGGGCGGGAGGCTCCCGCCCCCCACCACAGCGACTACGCCAGCGTCGCCGAGCTGAAGGAGGAGGGTGGGGGAGAGACCGGCCAGCCAGAGGGGGGCACGGACCCCGGGGATGTTGTGCGGGACCCCCAGGAGGAAGTATCCTTACCACCGCAGCTCTAGGTGTCTATAGCCCCCTGACCCCTGTGTCCGTACAGAGCGGCTCTGTCGGCGTGTCTGTACAGTGCCTGGCGCGGCGGGGCCGGATCTCGGGCTGGGGTGTCTGTGATACGCACCTGATCACCCTCGCAAATGTTCTCTAAGTGCTGGTGACTTTCGACTCCGCTGAGCCCAAAACTCCGGGGGACACTGGGGGTCCGGGCGGGGGAAGGGGGCCAAATCCTGTTCTGGGGTCAGTCGGCTCCTGGGGGGTGGGAGAGAGGAAGGGGGGCCGGGGGTGAGATCTGGGGGAGGGGAATGTCGTTATTTGTGTGATTAAAGTATTAAAGTGCAGCAAGGGCTGAAAACGAAAGGAACTCGTCACATGCTTCCCCCCCCCCGAACACACACACACATGGGAGAGCAGTGGGGGGTGGGGCTGAGAGGTGGGGGGGCTGGAAGGGGGATTATGGGGTGTGAGACCGTGGTGGGGCTGGGGTGTGGGAGGTTATGAGGGGGGCTGTCCTCAGAGCAGAGCTGGGGGAGGAGAGGGGGCTATGGGGCTGGGATCAGGGTGGGGCTGGGGGGCAGAGGAGGGGGCTATGGGGGGTCACTTTTTCCTTATTCCCCCCCACCCCCAATCTGGGGTGACTCATTGGCTGGCACCGGCCCAGTTATCCCGGCTAATCCCCCCGCCCCAGACACAAACCCCGGCTGGCCCCACAGCTCCAGGGTCAGGGGGGGCAGGGAACAGGACAAGGGGCCTTTCCCCTGCTGTGGGGGGGGGCATCTCTGCTCCCTGCCCCACCCCAGAGGGGCCACCTCTCAGCGCTGGGCCAGGGAGCCCCGGAGAAGGGATCCCCCTGCTCCCCCCCAGAGGTGGCTGCATTTCACAGCGGCATTGTCACCTTCGCCAGCGTGAGTGTCTTGGGGGGGTGGGGACTGAACCCAGGCGTCCGGGGCTCTCGGCTGCCAGGTGGAAGAAGCCAACTGCAGGCTGGAGGGGGGGGGGGGTCCAGCCTCTGGGCAGAGCCGTGGGCCCAGCAGCTACATCTAGGGCAGCTGGCACCGGTGGGGCTGGGGGCCAAGCTCAGAGACACCAGCCGCAGCCTCGACCCACCATCGGCTCCGACCCCCCCTCAGCCCCTCACCCAGCCCCCCAGGCGGCGCCCGGACCCCAAGGACTGACTGCGGCTCTGCTGGCGGGACCCCGCCCACGGCACCTGGGGGGCCCCGCGCTCCTTGTCGGCCTCCGGTGGCGAAGGGAGGGACTGCGCCGGGGAGCGGGGGGGAGGGGGGGGCGTGGGAACGAACCGCTTAGGGCGGCTCCGGGTGCCGGGACGTTTCCTTTCCCGGCCGTGAGACCCTCCAGCGACCCCACCCGGGCCTGGGGCCGGCTCTGCCCCCGCCCCCGCCGAGCCCCCCGTGGGAAACCCACTGGCCCAGGAGCCGTCAGTCCCCGTGGCCGTTCCTGGGTCGGTGGTGGCTGGGGCTGATCGGACCCGATCCGGGCCCCCCCCAGCCGGGCTCAATGGACCCGATCCTGGCCCTGCTGGGCTCAGGGCTGGATTCGTCCCTGGCGCAGACCCGGCCCCGCCCCCCGCCGGCAAAACGGCTCCTAGATCGAGACTTGCCGGGGCCAGGCAGACAGATGCAGCGGGGCGGGGGTGGGGGGGAAGGACGGACAGACAGACAGACAGCGGATCCAAGCCAGCAGGGGGCAGCGGAGACACCCCCCCACCTCACCGGGGTCAGGGACCCCCAGAATCTGTCTCTGAAGCCGACTCGTGCTTTGCCCACGAATGAGGGGCGCTGGCAGAGCTGGGGGGGCGCAGGGGGCTGTGGGTCGGGAGTGAGGGGCACCGGCAGCGTTATATGACCCCCTGGCTCCAGGCCTTGGCAGGTCTCCGGCCCAGCTGGGCCCTGTGGGCTGCCGGGGGTCGTGGGGGGCTCTGGGGCAGATGGACGGTTTTTGGGGGGGTCGGTGCTTCCGGCTCAGAGCCACCAGGGGGCGCCGTGGGGCCGGGCGCCCTGCCGCGGACAATGCGGCTGTCAGCCACCAGGGGGCGCCCGCACACCAGGCTGCCGGGGCGCCTCAGCCCCGCCCCCGCCCCGCCCCGCCCCGTGTTGAGTTAGGGAGACGGGTCTAGTGGTTAGAGCGGGGGGGCGGGGCCTGGGAGCCTGGATGCCTGGGTTCCCTCCCCAGCTCTGGGAGGGGGGGATGGGGGCTGAGAGTGGGGGTGGGGGGAGCCCGGACGCCTCGGTTGAACGTTTCCCCTGCCCTGGAAACCGAAAGCTGGGGGTTGGCACCCCAGGGAAAGCGCCTCGCCCCACAGCCGGGTCTGTCTGAGTCACCGCCCCCCCCTGCTTTCACCGGCCCTACATCCCGGGGGGGGGGGGGAAATCGTGCCACCACCCAGGCTGCATCTCGCTCCGCTGCTGCATCCTGCCCCCCCCTGGCCCGGCGCAGGGGGACCCCCGGGCCGGGCTGGTCCCACGTCCTCACCTCCTTCAAATACTGACCCGAGAGGAGATTCCCCCATCGCTGTCTGTCCCCAGCCAGTCATATTGCACAGGAAACAGCCCCCCACCCCACCCCAGGGCCAGCTGCATCTCAGCACAGGGCGAGGGGTCCCTGGGTCACCTGTCTCCACGCCCCACCCCACAGCCAGCTGCATCTCAGCACCGGGTGAGGGGTCCCCAGATGACCCGTCCCCGCCCCAGAGCCAGATGCATCTCAGCGCCGGGTGAGGAGTCCCTGTATAACCAGTCCCCGCCTCCCACCCCAGAGCCAGCCGCATCTCAGCGCTGGATGAAGGGTCCCTGTATAATGCATCTCAGTGCCCCACCCCAGAGCCAGCTGCATCTCCGCACCAGGTGAGGGGTCCCTGTATAACCCATGCCCCCGCCCCACCCCAGAGCCAGCCGTTTACCTATAAACAGCAACTCACTTCGGGGACAACCTCTGAGCTTTTCGGGGAAGCTTTTCAGGCTGCGAATTTCCCCGCTTGCCCAGAAGCCTGAGTGAATCCAGTAGCAAGAGGTGTGAAACCTCGGTCCTTTCCCCAGAGCGCCCCCGCCCCGTCATCCCGACCCCCCCGGCCCTGGGAGGTGTGAAGAGGTGGCAAATTCGAGGGCTTCCAGGGAAACAGCAATGGCTGGTTCTTGGTACCGTGTCCGGCGGGGCCGAGCCCGAGGCAGGCAGGGCCGAGCCCCGCGAGGCGCCGGGGGATTTTGGGGCACGCGCAGGGCCGCGGGCGGTGAGAGGAAGTGGCGGGGACGCCTCGGAGCAGCAGTGTCGGAGCTGGCGGATCAGACAAAACCACCGGAGAGAGAAACAGGCCACCAGCCAGCAGAGAGCTGGCACGTGGGGCCCGGTGCCTGCCCCTGCGCCCGCTCGTCCCTGCCGTGGGGCTGCATCGGGGGCCAGAGGGGAGCCGGCGCCCCACAGAAAAGTGGAATCACATTCCCGGGCTGAGTCAGCCCCGATTCCCCGGCCCCCGCCCCGGGAGGTGCTAGCCCCAGCGCAGGGGGTGCTAGCCACACGCCCCAGAATAGCAGCCGGGGGTGGAAGCGAAGCAGCAGCTTCTCTGTTCCATCCGCCCGACGGCTGCTCTCAGCAAGTTTTCCTGCCAAGACGTGTGCGCAGTCGCTCACAACCCAGGAGTCCTGCCACACGCACGCCCGGCTCTAACCACTAGGCCCCGCTCCCCTCCCAGAGCCGGGACGAGAACTCAGGAGTCCTGGGGCTTTGCGTCCCTTTGTTGGGGTGGGGGTCATCCCGCTGCCGTGGGGCTGGGTCGTCCCCATCTCCCCACGCAGGCGCGGTGTGGCACAGCGACCCGCAATGCAGCGCAGGGACCCACAATGCAAAACCCGTGTGACAAAGGGACCCACGAGGCAACACAAATTGTTGACAGTGCAACCCTCACGTCACAGCGCAATGCAACACAATGCAACGCAACACAACGACGCCCCGGTGCAACAGGGCGATGCATGTCAGCCTCTGGCAGCCACCCAACAACCCCCTCCCACACACACACACACACACAACACAACAACCCACAGCACATGGGCCAAGAACAGTGCTTCACCACAACGAATGCCGCCACCCAACACAGCTCCCAGCAGCACAACAGGGACGCGCCGCTGTCAGAGACCACAACACAACCCAGCCGTGCAACAACACAAAACACACCCATGCCACGGAGTAACAATGAAACTGAGCAGCACTGACCAGCAAGCCAATAGGGGATTTGACTGGGGGGTGGGAGCCAGGACGCCTGGGTTCTCTGCCCAGCACCCGGAGGGCAGTGGGGCCTAGTGGTTAGAGCAGGGAGGCTGTGAGCCAGGACGCCTGGGTTCTCTCCCCAGCTCTGGGAGGGGAGCGGGGGCTAGTGGTTAGAGCTGGGTGCGCGCGCATGTGTGTGTACTCCTGGGTTCTGAGCGATGTCACACTCACACACACACACACACACACACACACACACCCCAGTAGGAAAATGCCCCGAGCGCAGCCGTCGGGCGGATGGAACAGAAACGCTGCCGCATCACTTCCACCCCCGGCTGCTATTCTGGGGCGTGTGGCTAGCACCCCCTGCGCTGGGGCTAGCGTTTCCCGGGGCGGGGCCGGGTGACACGGGGAATCGGGGCTGACGCAGCCAGAGACGTGATTCCACTTTTCTGCGGGGTGCCGACTCCCATCCGGCAGCGGGGCCGGCCTGGCTGGCTCGGGGGGGCAGGGGATGGGACATGGGGCTTTTCCCCGGTAGGAGGGCTGGGGACAGGGCATGGGGCTTTTCCCCGGTAGGGGGGCCGGCTCCCATCCGGTCCCGCCACGGGGACAGCCGAGTTTCCGGCCCGGCTGAGCAGGTGAAGCCATGACGCAGGCAGTGAACAGGGTCTCTCCGGGAATCAACGCCAGGCCCCTGCCCCACACCCACGCCCACATCTCACCGGACACGGGGCGGGGGCGAGGGGAGGATGAACCCGGTCTAGGGTCACGTCCTCTTGGCTTCCCAGAAGCAACCCACAGGCCCTGACCCACTTTCGAGGCCGGGTTAGAGCAGGGGGGCCTCGGAGCCAGGACTCCTGGGTTCTCTCCCCAGCGCTGGGAGGGGAGTGGGGTCTAGTGGTTAGAGTGGGGCAGAGAGGGGCTGGGAGCCAGGACTCCTGGGTTCTCTCCCCGGCCCTGGGAGTGGGGGCTAGTGGTTAGAGTAGAGGGGCTGGGAGCCAGGACTCCTGGGTTCTCTCCCTGGCCCTGGGAGTGGGGGCTAGTGGTTAGAGTAGAGGGGCTGGGAGCCAGGACTCCTGGGTTCTCTCCCTGGCTCTGGGAGGGGCTGGGAGTGGTGTTCTCTCCCTGGCCCTAGTGGTTACAGCAGGCTCGTGCCTACAGCACCCACCCCCCGTTGCCAGCTCTCTCGGCAGGAGGGAAGCAGCCCAGAAATGCTCCGTGGCGAGAGAGGAAAGCGGAAGTGACCCAGTTTCGGTGCCGCGAGGCACCGGGGGGGTGGGGGGGGGGTTGGAGAATCCTCCGAGCTGTTTCCATGGGGCAGGGGAAGCCCCGAGAGGAACCTCCGGCGGCAGAAAGCCGGGAGCGGCCCCACGGCGGGGCGGGCTTGTCCCCTGGGGGCACAGGATGGGCCCAGGGCCTGTCTCCTGCGGCGCGAGGGAAATACGCCAGCGAGCTGCTAGCCCGGCCCGGGACCCCCCCAGCTGTGCCGGTGCCCCTCACCCCCCACCCGCAGCCCCTTGTTCTCCCTGCCCCGCCCCCCCCCAGCTCCCTGCCCCGGGCGAGGGTTGCACCAGGCCTGCTGGCTGCGTTGCTCAGCGGCCGCCCACGCGGGGCTGGAGAAGCCGCGTTACCAAACGCCCGGTTTCAGTTTTGGTGCCGGGGTGGAAGTGGCGGCATGGGGGGGGGGGGGTGGATCCCCAGGCTAGGCGGAGGGGGGGGGGGGCACCAGTGGAGCCCAGGGCTGGGCAGGCATGGGGGGGCTGCGGGTCGGGAGTGAGGGGCACGCGGGCGGGGCTGTGACACACACACACACACACACACACCCAGGCGTGTTGGGCCCCAGGGGACCCCGCCCGGCCCAGTGCAGAGCTGGGGGATTTCCAGGCTGAGCCGGGAGCCTGTCACCGGCCGGAGGGAAGGTGGGAAAAGCCGGGAGGAGGCGGGGTGGTGGTGGCGTAAAGCGGAAAAGTCCATCCGAGCCTGGAGCCAGAATCTCTTCCTGCAGATTGTCCACGTTGTGCTTGTTATTGTAGGGTCTCCCGGTTTGTTATTGTAGGGGGTCTGTCTGGGGCCTGCGCAGGGTGGTTGGTTAGGGTGAGGTGTCGGGGGTGGGGTGGGATGACTTGTTATTGTAGGGTCTCTCTGGGCTATGTGCCAGTTGATACTGGTTTGATACCCCAAGGAGGGGTGGGTGCGTTCCCAGATGGCGGGCGGGGAGGGGTGGGATGCCCAGTGGCTGACAGGCTGTATCTGTCTGTGTCTGACTGTCTGTCTGTGCGTGTCTGGGGGGGAAGTCCCAGGTGCCCCGAGGTGCTGCAGCCTGGGGCAGACGGATGGACACAGAGGGATTCACAGTCCAACAGCCCCCCACGTGCGGCCTCCGCCCTGGCCCCCTCTCCACAGCTGCACCCCACGGCCCCAGCCCCACACATCCCACAGGGCTGCTCCCCACCAGTACACCCCCTTTCTGGGTGGAGCTGTCTGTGAGCAACCCCCCCGGGCACCCAGGGCTAAACACCAGGACTCCCACCCATCTCCCCTCCCCCGCACCTCCAGCACCCTGATTTCCACCCCCTCCAAACTCCCTTCCCCCCCCAGCTGGAGATTCCCTGGTTGGATGCTGATCATGGGGGGGGGTCCCCTGGGAGATGCCCCCCCCAGCAACTCCAGGGCTTCTCCAGCAGCTGGTGCCCTTCACTCCCAACCCACCACCCCCTGCCGGCCCTGCCCTGGGGTCCCCCCCACCCACAGCTCTGCCGGGGCGGTGGGGGGATGGGAGACACAATCTCTTGGCACATAGCAGCTACGAACGAACGCAGAAGAGGAAGGAAATCTGAAGCCTCAAGTCTCAAAAATAACCCAGGGGCATCCGCTGGGAAGGTACAAAAGAACCCAGGAGTCCGGGCTCCCAGCCCCACCCCCACCTCCTCCACTGCTCTACCCACTAGGCCCCACTTCCCTCTCAGAGCCAGGGAGAGAACCCAGGAGTCCTGGCTCCCCGCCCCCCTGCTCCAACCACTAGGCCCCACTCCTGTGATCATGCACCCAGGCCTGCCGGGGGCCTTCTTAAAATACCTGCCCTGGGTTTCTCACCAAGGATGTGACTCAGTGGCGGGGCGGGGGGGGGGGGGGGTGTGATTAGCCAGAGACTAAATTTAGCTTCCTTAGAAAGCAAGGACCGGCCCGGCTGGCCTGACGAGAAAAGACTCGGTCTCCTACGGCTTCCAGGGGGGGACCGGACCTGCCCGGGGGGGCCAGGAAGCATCATGCCCGGGCGTGCATGAGCCAGAGCGTGGGACCGGCCGGGACCCGAGAGGTACCTGAGCCTGTGCCCGGGCGCTCCTGGCACGGCTGGCTTTTATCTAGACCCTCCCGGCCGGCGTCCAGCCCGCCCGAGGTCCCGCCATCGCCCTTCTCTCTCGCAGAGACCCTACAATAACAAATCGCCCCCCCCCCCGCCCCCGCACCCGAACAAAGCACCCGGTGCTGCCCCGGCAGGCGGGTGAAGCTTTCCCTAGTGCCCCACCTCGCCCGCCCGCGGGTGCCACGCCAGCCCGGAGCCGGCCGGGCCTGTCCGCAGAGGTGCCCGCCTTCACTGGGCTTCGGACCTGGTTCCCGGCCCCCCCTTGGGCTCCCCCAGGCCTAAACGAAGCCAGTTCCGCCCGGCGTGTGGAGGTTTCGAACCCGTGCCTCGTTTCTGGCTGCTTCCCTGCCCGTCGGGCCACGTCTCTCCTGCCACGGGGGCGCCCACAGCTGGACACAAGAGCCCCCCTTCCCCCACGGGCTTCCCCAGGCGGTGGCAGTGGTGGGGAGTCCCGGCTTTGCCGCTTTCCCGCTGCCCGCCGGGCGAGGCCACCCCTGCACCCACTCGCTGGCTCTGCCAGGACCTACCTGCCACCTGGGGTCCTGGCCTGGCTGGGCGGGGAAGCAGCAGCAGCAGCCCCACCTTGGCCCCCGGCCAGGTCTGTTTGCTTTGCAAAGGGGGCAGTGCAGAGGCAACAGGTGGGGCCAGGCCGGGCGGGGCTGGAGGCAGAGAGACACTGCAGGTGGGGGGCAGCCCCACAGGTGAGCAAAGCCGCACCACGCCCGGGGCCAGGCCCTGATGGGCTTTTTTTGGGTTGTTGTTAATTGCTCGTTACCTGCCCCATGGGGGGGCCAGGATCCTTGTTAGCCCCCCCCCCCCCACACCCCATAGTCCCAGCCCCAGCCGGAGCAGAGAGGCCTGGTCCAACAGCTGATCGGGGGAATCCTTCCCCCAGGGGGTGACTCAGCCCTTCACCCCCCCAGGCTTAGAAATCATCTGCTAATTTCCAGCCCCCCCCCCCGCCCCGATTGCTGGCCCCGGGTTTAGCCCTGTTTGCCGTGGGGCCAGCTTCGGCCGTCAGCTTCAGAGGGCGTTGGGGGAGGTGAGCCGGTTTGTTCGCTACAGACCAGGCCTGACGCCGGGCTAGATGGGCTCGTTGGTCTGAGCAGGGTGTCGGGGGGCAGGCGGGCTATGGGGCTGGATGTCATCTGAGCTGAGCGGGGAGAGGGCCAGCTCCCCCCACCCTCGGCTAGATGGGCTCAGCGCCCACACACCCCAAGAAGATGCAAGCCCGGGTTCAAATCTCCGTTTCCACTTTTTATTGGTTGCTCCGTTTCGCAGGAGCCGTTAACAACACAAGACAAACATTTTTTTTTTCTCCTCCCCGCCCCACCCACACAGGGCAAGGTGGGGGTGGGGAAATAAACACACAATAAATAACCAGGGCGCAAAATAAATAAAAGTCCTAGGACAATAACCTGAGAAGACGGCGTCCCCGCGCCCGGAGATGAATTCAGCCCCGAATGGGCCATTTTAACATAAAACATCAATTGAAATCCCCAAAGAGAGACCCGGCAGCAAACTGTATCTCAGACACAAACATTTCTTCCCTTCACAATGAGAACATCACCCCCCCCTTGAGTTACCCAGGAGTCCTGGCTCCCAGCCCCGCTCTAACCACTAGACACTACTCCCCCCAGAGCGGGGCTAGAACCCAGGAGTCCTGGCTGTGTGTAATATACAACCGTATAGCTAGCGCGGGCCGTGTATACACCGTATACATAAAGGGACCCGACGCTGAATCTGTACTGAGAGAGGGGGGGACACTGAAAACTGAGCAATGGGGCGGGGCGGTCTGAGGTTGTGTTGCGGCACAGCTGAAAAAGCAACACAACGTCACACCCTTGGAGAGATGAATCTGTGACACACAAAGAGATCATGCAGCTCTAAAGAGAAATATATCACTGGTGTCTTTGTGAGTGTGCGGTATAAACACTCACAACATTGTGTAATCTGTATACACACACACACACAGTCTCCTAAAATCTGTGTGTGCGTGTGTTGTAAACGCACAAACACCCAGAATCGCCTAAAAATCTGTGTGGGTTTGTGTCAAATACCCACAGGCAAAATCTGTGTGTGTGTGTGTGTGTACACAAAATTGTCTGTTATCTGTGGCTATGTGATACACACACACACACCAACTTTTCCTGCATTTTTGTGAGTCTATGTGTAGACACATCGGCCACACCCTTTTGAGGTGTACATAAACAAGCACACGCTTTCTCTGTGTGTGTGATACATACACACTCTCTTTTTGTAAATATGCAAACACACAGTCTCCGCTATGCTTTGCGTGTGCGTAGACTCGCACACACACAATTCTGTAGACACACAATCCTCTATGCTCTGTGCATTGCTTTGTGCATGATCTCTTCGAATTTGTGTACACACAGCCATACAATCTCCTATATTCATTGTCTGTGTGTACAACACACACAAAAGCCTCTCAGTGCATCTGCACTGCTTCGTGCGCCCCAATAAATATAAATACATAAATAAATAAATTAATAACCACAACAATTACCAATAATAACCACAAAAATAATACAATATGAGTTCACACAAAAGCTCAGGAGGTCGGCGGCTCTGAACCGGCCTCTCCTGAATCTCTTCCTTGACAAGTCCTTACGTTGGTCCTACCCGGCTGCAACCCGACGCTCCAACCTGACGGCCGAGCCGAGGGAGAGCGTGGTCTGATAGAGGTGGTGCATGTTGGCGGAGAGGGGCAGCCATTCAGCCTGGGTAAAGGAAGTCCAGAAAGGTCTCTGATGGCCCGTCTCCTGTGGTGGGAGATGGGGTGGTAGTAATGGCTTTGGAGGCCGGTTGTGTGGAAGGGTTGGCCAAGGATGGAAGATGATGGGTTGGCCAAGGCTGGAGGATGAGTTGGCCAAGGATGGAAGATGGTGGGTTGGCCAAGGATGGACGATGGTGGATCATTGCTGGGGAACTCCTAATTCCAGTGCGATCACCCCAAAATACACCTGCCCATTGCTGTCCATATCCAGATATTTGGCCGAGTCGATTTCAGACGAGATCTCATCTCCTTTCGTCAACTGGAAGACAGCTCCTTGGTAGATGGACTCGAACCACACCCCGTCCCCGTTCTCGGCTGGCTGAGACCTCTCGCAGAACGACTTGATGGCCATCAGCAAGGGCACGTTTTCGGGGTACTCGGCGGAGTAGCGCAAGATGGTATGCCTGAGAGGAATGGACTCCTCTGGACACTGGGTTCCTTTGAAGACCACCTGGGAGTAGATGAAGTAGAGGCCATCGGAGGGGACCACCAGCTTGTTGTTTACCAGAGCCATCCCGTTCTGCATCATGGTGTGGGCCACTTTGTCAGTCCAGATCAGTTCTTGGGAGTCACTGGAAGCTGTGAGGGACAGAAGAAGGCATGCGTGGTCAAAACCCAGCAGGAGGATCCCTTAGGATCCAGCCATGAGTGGTCACACCCTGCCTGGGTTGTCCCCTACGGTCAATCTACCCCGGTTCAGCCTACAACACAATCCAGCGATGGCACGCCTCGCCCTAGACAACGCTAGGCCAAAACCCAGCAGGATCATCCCCGGCTGGCCGGCATCTCCAGGGCTTTGGCCCACAACGTCCGCGTAACCCGAGTCTTTGGGCTCCACCACCCCGCGAGACGTTTGTGTGTGTTTATGTCTGCGTTTGCCTGGGGATGTGTGTCTGCCAGGGTGTCTATTCGGCGTGTGTGTCTCTGTGGAAGTCTGGGCTGCAGCACCTGAAACTGAGCAACCCCCGACCACAAGGACCCCCCCCCCCGCCTGCCCCCGTAGGAGGAGGGACCAGTTCCTCAAACCCTCTCCTGTCCCAGCCGCAAATTCCTCTTACCTACGACATGGGCCGCCGGCTTCCTCAGCGACTGAGCTTGCAACTTCATTGTCATGGGACCTGCTGCAGACAGGAGAAAAGAATGGTCAGCCTGGATCGTCCCTCGTCCACCGAGAGGGGGCTCAGATGTGGCCGAAGCGGGCTCAGATTCACCGGGCCAGGTTTTCCCAAAAAGGGGCTCGGGATTTTGTCCGGTTCCATTTCTCTTCCCGGCGCCAAATTTGAAGTGAAGCTGAGTTTTAGGAAATCCCAGACTGGCGGCCTCGGGAAAAAGTGGAGGTGTCACGGGGCAAAAAAAATGGAGACCAGCTGCAATTTGCTAGCCGCTTTGGGGAGATGGTGGCCGGTAAATAGGTCTCTGGTAAATCCGGCAAGAGGAATTTCACCCAGCGAGGGGAGATTTGGTTCAAAGGCTGCATTTATCACCAGGGTGAAAATGAAATGGGCTAATGTTGGAAAATACTTACTGAGCTGCTCTGAATGGCCCGGACTCCTGGGTTCTTTGGGGTCCTGGCAAAGAGAAAGAGAGAGGAGAGTTGAGTCCAGAGGTTATAAAGTCAGGGGAAGGGCGTGTTAACGGACATTGTGCGCCCCACGCCCTACAAAAAGCAAGGATCTTCAGAGCATCCCACACCCACACGCAGACACGACACAGGCCAGGTAGCCGGGTGAATGCAAGGTAGCTGAGAGAGACAGCCAGTGCAAAGCACACCCAGACAAAAACACAGGTGTGTGCCCGGCGTCTGTGCGAAACCACGCACCCAGAAAGACAGACGCACACATCCAGATAAAACCCCCGGCGTCACAGGCAAATGGATAGAGAAATACAAGGAGAGACCCACAACTCGCCGCCGCCCGGGCTGCCTTTGTGTCGTTAAAACCACCCAGCCCCGAAGACACACGCGTCGAAATACACACCCAGCCACCGGCGGTGCGTGGCTGAAATTCACCCGCAGGACTGCACGCACGTGGCTTACCTGGCTCGCCGAGGGCTCCCCGTGTCTGAAATGCAGCAGAGCGAAGACGGCCGTGGCCCCGACCAGGAGCAGGAAGGAGCAGATGCTCAAGCACTTCCAGCGGCCGTCGGCGGGTCGGGACTCCCTCACCACGATCACGCTGCCCTTCTCCACGTCGTAGACCAGATTTTCGGTGCTCATGGTCGTGGGTTTTCACAGGGGTGGGTTTCTTCCAGGTGGGGATTTCTGCGGTTAATTTCCTGCCGGGCCGGTGAATCTGGCAGGCTGCGCTGGGTGAATTCAGTGGGTTCCACTGAAGCCAGAAACGTCGGTGATTTCAACGGGGGGAACGTGGCCGATTTCCCCGAGGAAAATGCAGCTGGTTCCACCGGGCGACGTGGGCTGATTTCCCCAGACCTAAGAAGTGACCGCGCTGATTTCTCTGGATTTCTCTGAATTCCCTGTGAATTCAGTCCGTTCCTTCCCCCCCGGCGTGGAGCTCGGTCGCGCCTCTGTTTCCTCTCGTGTCGGCGGGTGATTTGTGAGCAGAGAAGTGTGCAGCCCCAGGGCAGAGCCTCGTATTTATACCTGCCGCCAGCCCGGCAAACCCATGACACGGGAGGAAATTTTGAAGCGCCGGCACCACCCACAAAGGGAGAAGGAAAGACCAGAGTCTGCAATGGCGAAAGCTGGGAAGAGGAAAGAGCTGAAAATAGAAGGCGTCGAAAAGCAGAAGAGACCGGGGCTGTGGTTTTTGGGGAGCGGGGCGGGGGGTGAATCGAGATCTGCACAGGGCGGGGGGAGCCCCGGGTCATACCGGGGTCCCCACCTCCATCGCCACCACGCTGGGATCTGGGGGGGTTCAGATGGTAGATTGGGGGGGGTCAGGCTTGGGGGTTTGGCTGTGGGCCCCCCAAATGGGGCAATAGGGATGGGAAAAGGGGGGAGGTGCCTTTAGAAGGGTTTGTGTCTAGTTGTGTGTGTGTGTTGTGAGTGCCTGTCTAATGGTGTGTGGATCACTGAGTGTGTCTCTTTAGTTGTGTGTGTGTGTGTCTAGTTAGTGCTGTGTCTCTATGTGTGTGTAGTTGTGCGTAGGTCTCAGTGGGGGTCCGTATGTTTGTTTGTGTGTGGGGCTGTGTGTGTAGTTGTGCATTGATCACTGAGTGTTGAGTTGTGTGTGGGGGGGATGTCTGTGAGCATGTGTGTGTGTGTGTGTGTGTGTGTGGATCTGTGTGTGTGTCTAGTTATGTCTGGGTCTCTGTGTGTGTGTGTGTGGTTGTGCATGGATCTCTGAGCATCTAGCTGTGTGTGGGATCTATGTGTGTGTAGTTGTACATGGATTTGTCTGTGTGTCTAGTTGTGCATGGAGCTCTGAGCATCTAACTGTGTGTGGGGTCTGTGTGTGTGTGTGTCTAGTTGTGCATGGGTCTGTGTGTGTAGTTGTGCATGAATCTCTGAGCATCTAGCTGTGTGTGGGCTATGTGTGTAGCTGTAAGGTGATGTGTGTGTAATTGTAGTTGTGTGTGTGAGTGCCGAGTTGTGTATCTGTACCTGTGATACATCTGGGACTGATCAGTCCTGGGGAACATACCAGGACCCCCCCCCCCAGTCCCGTGAGATGAGACTGGGTCGGGCCATATGCCGCTAGGGGCGCCGGGCGCTGTGTGTCTCCCCGTGGGATTATTCCGGGGGCTGGCTTTCAATGCTGGGCAGTTTTGGGGGGGCCTGCAATGGGGGACCCCCCGAACCTCCCTGACACGGCTGGAAAGGTCGAAACAACCTCGGGCCGGCGTCTCGGCCTTGCCTGGGCGATTTTAGGGTCAGCAAATTTGGGGGGGGGGCTGCTGGGTATGGGGGGGAGGACAATCGCCTGACAACCCCCAAACTGCTAGGAGCTGTCTACGTCGCTCTGACCAACCCCCCCACAAGCCGGGGATCATTGGGGGGGGGGGGCGCTTAACTTTTAGTGCCAGCAAATTTTTTGGGGGGGATGGGAGGTGATCTGAGATGGGGGGAGAGCGCCCCAAATCTTTAGGGCTGGGGGGGGGGCGACCGGGCTCAGGGGCCGTGGGGCGAGCCGTGTCTCAAAGTGGAGTCTAGGGGACCTGATTGGGGGATGGGGCAGCCCCCCAAATGTAACATCTGGGTAGTGGGGGGGAGAGGTTGGGATATAGACACATGCCCACCCCGGTCCCCACCCCAAGCAATCCAGGTACAGGCAGAGCTTGTGGGCAAAAGCCCAGGCCTTGGTGTCAGCGGTGGGATCCTGGGAGCAGAGGGCTGGGAGGGTGGAAGGATCAGCGTTTGTCCCACAAGGCGCGGCTCCCCCCGCCCCTCCCCAGCGCAGCCTCCCCTGAGACATGGAAATCCCGAGAGCCTGATTTCAGGCCCCCGGGATTTTTCAGCCGCTTGCTTCTGCTTTCGCTTTCACGGGCGGGGGCGGGGGAGTCAGGGGATGATTCGGGGTGAGATTCGGTTTTGGATCTCGCCGTGCAGGGGGGCGGAGGGAGAGGGAGGTCAGAGGGAAGGAGGGGAGTCACCCCCCCCTGCTCCCTCCCAGGGGCGCGTCCTTGGCCCCGTGGCCGACGCTGAGCCTGCGCTGCCCCCTGCTGGCCGCCCTGCGGAAGGGCCAGACTCAGCTGCGGGGACCCCAAGGCAGCTGGCTGCCCTTCCCCGGCCCCACGGCGCCCCCCCCCCCGCCCTGCCAGACAGACAAGCGCGGACCACCCCCAGCCCCCCCATGCCCTCCTGCTACTGGTCTATCTACACCCCCCCCATCCCTCCCCACACCCCCTTGATCCATCCACCCCCCCACCCCCCCTTGCAGCTCTACATCTATCTACAGCCCCCCTGCATGCCTCCCCACACGCCCCCCTCCATCCAGTCAGCTGCCCCCCACCCGAGGCTGCGAGGCGACCCCTTTGCCGGGGCGCCCTGGCGGAGAACGCGGGTGACTGGCCCCTGCCGCGAGCCCTGGCCCAGCCCCCCCACCACCCAGGGGGGGTCACACGAAGCTGCATACGAACAGAGGGCCTGGGGCTCTGTCCGAGCCGTTCAGCTGGCGTGGGGGGGACGTGGGGGGGGCGACGCCCCTTGGGGATGGGTTTTGCAGCCTGTCACAGGCCAGCACCCAGTGTACCCCCCCCCCCGCCCCGGCACTGGCGCTTGGCGGGTCCCTAGCCGCCAGACGGGCCCCCGCCCTCGGCCAGCACTCGCCCCACAACGACACTGTCGCTGCGGTTTTTTTGACACGGAGGCGGGTCTGGGTGCGAGGACGTCGCATTTCGGGCCTGTGGCCGCTGTGGCGGGAGGCACCTCCCACGCCAGGAAACGCGACAATCCCAGGCCGGGGTCCCCGGGGAAGCGGGCGCCGGAGCTGGGCTGGGACGGCCAGGCATGGCCGGCCTGCAGCCAGCGGGTCCAGCAAGACTCTGTCACCTGCTGGGGGTGGGGAGGAGGCCCCAGGGGGGCGCGAACCCTGTCACAGCCTGGGAGTGAGGGACTGGGGGGGAGGAGAACCGGCCCCGGCCCAGGAGGTCGGTGTCCGTTGCACCAATAGGGAAACTGAGGCACAGAGGGGGGAGAGGGACTGACCCAAGATCATAGAACCCAGGCATCCGGGGAGGAGGTGTTCCCCCCTCCCGCTAGAGCTCTCTCCACTAGGCCACGCTGCCTCCCCATACAGACCCACTGGGGTTCGCTTGACCTGGGGGCCTATCCCAGCCTGGGGTGCCCCGCCCCCTTTTGGGGGTGTGTCCCAGCCCAGAGAAGCCCCGCCTTCTTGGGGGATGTCCCAGTCAGGGAACCCCTCCCACTCAGGGGGGTGTGTCCTAACGTCAGGGAGCCGCACCCACTCGAGGGCTGTGGCTCAGCTGAGCCAGGCAGATCCCACCCGGCCCCATTTGTGGGGTGCGCCTGGGGGGCAGGGGTTGGATTTTAACCCTTCGGGCGCAGAGACGTGCACAGAAATGCCAGGCGACCAGGAACATGTTCTTTAATTCTCCGCCCGCGCTAAGGCCACGGAGCAGCAGATAAATACATTCGGGGGTGGGGGCAGTGCCCCCTTATATCATAAATAAATAATTTAGAACACGTCCCATAGATAGCTCTGCCCCACACCCAGCAGCATCCCTCCCTTTCCACAGGCATTTCCCCTCTGTGGTGGTGGTGGGGGGACAGATTGTGTGTTCCCACCTTTTTGGGGGGGAGGAGATCGCGGCAAGACAATATCCTGAGCCCCCCCAAAATCCTCACCGCCACCCCAAATCTCAGCTCAGCCTCTTCATTAAGCCAAGAGGGACCCCCCTAAATTTGGGCACCCCTATAATTGTGGGGTTCACTGAGCTGAACCCACACATCTCTTGGGGACCCCCCTTTATACAGCATGGCTGTTCTTATAAGCAACCCCCACATCCTAGTGCCCTCGTGGTGCATTAAAGAGGCAGCGTGCTGAAAACAGCAGGTGCGCCCCAATAATTTGGGGGTGCGGAAATAAACCCCCAACATCGTTTGAGGCTCCCCTCAAATGGCCCTGCTGTTCTTCGACCTCCAACCCCATGTCCCAGAGCATTTATCCCAGGAGCACCCCCCCCCAGTAACTAAGGGCACCCCAAACATTTTGGGGGCACAAGTCACGGGGAAGCCAGCACACCCATGGAGCATTAGGGGGAGACACCCCGAAAGGCAGCGGGCGTGTTCCCCCTCACCCGGTCACAGGGCAAAGGCCCCGAAGGACAACATCCCCTGGCCCCCCAGCAGATGCGCCTCCCCCTCCGTCTGCGTGGAGAGCCGGTCCCCCTTCTGCAGGGCGAAAGCCGCCCCCTGGCGGAGGGAGTGGTACCAGGGGGCTGCCCCGGGGCAGGCCATTTTGTGGGCGCTCAAGAGGGGGATGTCTTGGGGGTAGGAGTCGGAGAAGAGCCGCACGCGGTGGGCCAGGAAGAGGGGCTCGTCGCCCGCGGGGCAGGCGGCCCCCAGGAAGGCCACCTGGAAGTAGACGACGTACGTCCCCGAGGCCGGCACCACCAGCGAGTCGTTGGCCAGGTGGAAACCCCCCCGGGTGAAGGAGGCGTCGACGTCGCTTCGCCAGCGGAGCTGCTCGCCGGGGTGGCCTGTTGGGAAAGGGCCGAGAAATAAGAGAGGGATTTTCAAAGGGTTCACCCGATTGGCAGGCAGCTGGGGTCAGAGACGGCCAAGAAAAACCAGACATTGAGGGAAGGAAAAAAACCCAAAACCCCAACAAGGTCATTGTTTCTACCACTGTTCTAAGCGGCACCTGCAGTGGGAGGCCCGATCCAGCCTCCGCCAGCAGAGGGCGGCAGAGAGGAACCCTCCCAGGGGCATAGCATGATGGAGGGCGCATCCCCCCAACACCAGCGACTCACCAACGAGATGGGCTGCGGGCGAGTGGGTCCGGCCAGCGCGTTGCATCGAGGGGGTCCAGGGGGCGGCTCCTGGGAAAGACAGAGACGATTCCTTGGTGAGGCAAAGGACAGACCCCCGGGGGGAGGGGCGGGAGGAGGGATGTGGAGCCGGACGCCTGGGTTCCCTGGAATGGATCCGAGGCCAGGGTCCCGTTTGGGGGCTGGGGCAGACTGTGGGGCAGTGTCTGGGGCCGGGGGGAGTTACTCACCAGCAGCTTCAGAGCCTCTGACCCCCAACTCAGCCTCGTCTTCCACCTGCAGATGAGGGGGAAATAATATGGTGAGGTTCGGCCGGTGTCCCTCACCCCTGACCCACAGCCCCCCGCCAGCCCGGCCCTGGGCCCCCCAGCTCTGCCAGTGCTCCTCACTCCCGCCCCGCAGCCCCCCCCCTTACCACGCTCCGGGAGTAGCCGTACAGCGCCGTGCCCAGCAGCGCCCCCAGCAGGAGGCAGCAGGCGGCCCGCAGCAGGTGCCAGCAGGGATCCCGGCGGCCCGCGGGCCCCATGGCCGGGCTAGGGGGCAGACGGGGGGCGGGCAGGGGGGCGGGCGAGCCGGGGCGAGGCGAGGCGAGGCGGCGGCTGTGGCTGGGTCGCGGCGTCTGTCCCGGGCCCGCCGCCCGCCCGCGGCTGTTTATAGGGGGCAGGAGGCTCCCGGGGAGGCGGGGCGGGGCGGGGAACCCCGGCGTCCGGGAAGGAGCGGCCGGGCGACTGATGTCACCGCGCAGCCGGGCCCCGGGCGGGGGTGGGGGGGGAGGGATAGACGGACGGACGGACGGACACAGACGGACGGACGGATCCATGCCCCGTCTTACGAGCTCAGGCAGTGCCGCGCAGTGGTGAGAGCGGGGTGGGGGCCACCCCGCCCCCCCATCTCACACACACACACACCCCCACAAGCTCATACACACAGAACACGTACACAGCCCGTAGAGAACACACACACACACAGAACACACCCCACACTGGCAGAACACACAATACCCACACAAATTCACGGACACATACCACAGACCACACTACACATACACACAAGGAGAACACACTCGCATACACACAGAGAGAGAGCACACAATACACACACACATGCATACACACAGAACGCACCCCATACAGGCAGAACACACAATACACGCACAAACTCACACACACACACACACACACATACAGAGACCACATACACAGAGAGAACACACACGCATGTACATACACAGAACACCCCCCCACACACAGGTAGAACCCACAATACATGCACAAATGCACACACACACAGAGACCACACTACACATACACACAGGGAGAACACACACTCGCATACACACACACAGAACACACAATACACAAATGCACACACACACACACACACACAGAATGCACCCCACATAGGCAGAACGCACAATACATGCACAAACTCAAACACACACACACAGAACACACACGCATATACACACACAGAACACCCCCCCACACAGGTAGAACACACAATACATGCACAAACTGAGACCACACAACACATACACACAGGGAGAACACACACTTGCATACACACACACACACAACGCACCCCACACAGGCAGAACACACAATACATACACAAACACACACCACACTACACATACACACACGCATACACACACAGAGAGACCACACAATACACGCGCACACACACACATACAGACCACGCTACACATACACACAGGGAGAACAGACACTCACATATACACACACAGAGAGAACACACACTACATACACACACACACACACACACAGAGAAACCCCCCCCCCAGGCAGAACACACAATACACGGACAAACTCATGCACACAAACACTCAGAGCACACCCCACACAGGCAGAGCACACAGTATACACACACAGAGACCACACTACACATACACACAGGGAGAACACACAATACACACACAGAATGCCCCCCCCCAGCAGAACACACACACTACACGCACAGCCTCACACACACCAGTGCAGGCCCACAGACAGCCCCCCCCCACCCCCCACCGCCCCAGAAGCTGTGAAGTCCCCGGCCCCGGTGAAGCCCCGGCCCCGACCGCAGGCCCCGGTGTTTTCTCTCTCCCCGTTTCCTCCCTTCCCGTAACTGGGCCGGGCTGGGGGGGGCCCGATTCTCTGTAACCCCCCCGGGGGCTGGTGCCCTTCCGTGAAAGGGAAAGCGCCGGCAGGAAACAGTCAGAGTGAAAGGAGGCTGAGGTTTTACCGGTTAACCCTCGAGGGGGGGCCGCGGTGGGGCGGGTGCCGATGGTGTGAGGCCCCCCCCGGCTGGCAGATGCGAGCCCTGACTTCCCCTGGGGTGCAAAACCGAGCGGGCCCACGCGCGCGTGCGGGGAGACGTGCGTGTGAGGGTTTAATCGTGCGGGGGGGGCCTTCCACGGGTTGGGGCGGCTTGCACACACGTGGGGGGGGGCAGAGGCCCGGCATGGGCAAAGGGCCGAGCGTGCAAGAGGCTGAGCCAGCGCGGTGGCTCTTAGCTTAGGCTCACGTGCAAGGGTGGCGTGCACCCGTGCAAAGCAAACGCCCCCGTGCGAGGCTGAGGAGCGCCCGGGTTCTGGCTCAGGCCCCTGGGGGTTTCTCGAGCGCCGTGCCAGGGCGGAGCCGTGCGAGGGTTGAGCGGTGCACGGTCCCGCTGCCCGCCACGGTGAGCTTCACGTGCAAACCCTGGCGGTGCGACGGGCCCAGCAGAGGGGCGTGCGACAGCCCTCGTGCCAGCGGGCGGGGGGTTTTCACGCGCACGAGGGGTTGTTTGCCCGTGAACACTGGCGGAGGTGCAAAGCCAGGTGTGCTGGGCGTGCTAAAGGGAGGGGAGGGGTACGTGCTGGCGGGGGGGGGCGTCGCTGACTGGACAAAACCGTGCGTGGAAAAGGAGAGGGCCGGCCGTGCAAACGGTGCTTTGGCGTGTGTGTGAAGCGGGGGGGGGGCGTGCAAAGGGCACTTCCAGCTGTGCAAAAGGTGCCTTGACACTCGTGCAAAACCAGGTCCCCCCGCCCCGAAATCCATGACCCCCCCCCTCAGCCGGCGGGGCTGGGGCATGTTCCCAGCCTGCACTAAGAAGACAGATTGTCGGGGGCGGGGGAAGGGCAGAGAACAGCCCCCCCCAACCTCCCCACCCCCCATCTGGAGTCAGAGCCACCATCTGCTTTCCCCGCCCCCCCCGGCTGAGTTTCACCCACCTCGCACGGAGACTCAGCCGCGGGCTTGCACAAGAGCCTTGAGCAAGACTGGCTTGGCCAGACCGTCCCCCCCCACATCCTGTCCCCCCCCCGGTGCAGAAATTCAGCCACCAACTCCCCGCCCCCCCCCCCATGCCGCTACCCTGGGCCCCGGCGCCGCTTTCTGCAGCCGCGGTGGCTTTTCTCAGGCCGGAAGGGACCCCTGTTCCTCCGGCCCCCGCCCGCTGTGGAGACGTGACCGCGGCCCGGCTCGAGGCCAGGCAAACGTCCCCCCCCGTCCCCCCTCCGGCTCGGCACCCCAGAAAACAGGACATGCTGAGGGTTGCGTGACTCACGGCCGCCTACCCCCCCCACACGCTGCTTGACCCGTCTGGCGGAAACCCGCTGGCGGCTCCACCATGGGGCTACCGGGCTCTGACCGCACGGCCCCCCCTGACCCCAGCTCGAGTTTGGGTCATTCCCAGCCGAGGGGAAATGGCCACAAACCTGCCCTGGGTAACTCCCGGCCCCCCGGAGAAGGCGCCCCCCCCGGAGAAGGCGCCCCCGCTTGCTCAGGACAACACTGGGGTGGTGGAGACGGGGGCAAAGAAGAGGAGCGAAACAGATCGGAGGGACCCAGGCTCCAGGAGCGCGGCCCTTTTTGGCTGAGCCAAGAGACGGAGCAAATCTTGGCTCACGGCCCCCGCCCTCCGGCTGCCGCCTGGGAATCAGGTGTCTGCGTCGAACCGGGACAGGAGATAACCACCGGGATGGCTTGGCCCCGGGGCCGTGGTGGATTTTCCGGCCCCAGTAACCCCTGAACGGGCGATTTTTCTGAAAGCCCTCGGGGCCGAGGTTAGCCGGGAGGTGGGAGCGGCCGGTCCCAACAGTCCCGGCCAGCCTCGGCGTCTCGGACGCAGCCGTGAGGAGCCCCCAGCCCAGCCCTGGAGGCTGCAGAGCTGCGCAAACAGAGGCCGCTTTTTGGCAGCAGAATGCGTCCGCTCCTCGCTCGCGCGGGGGAACTGGAACCATTTCCTGCCAATTTTGGTGTGGGTGTGTGTGTGGGGGGGGGGGCGGGGGGGGCGGGGGGCAGCAGGATCTGGCATGCCAAAGTGGGGTCAGATCGAAGTGTGGCCTGGACCGCCCTGCCCCAAGTGCGGGGCCAGGGGGCGGAAGTCTAGGCGATTTGTGGAAAGGCCTCAAAATCGGCCTGGAAAACACTCCAGAGGTGGGCAAACGCCAGCAGGACTCAATGGCCCAGGCTTTGGCATGACTGCTCAGATTGGCCGGGTTGGTGGGGGGGAAGGGTCCTGCTCACCAGGCAGAGACAGAGTCCATCGCTGTTTCAATGGCTGTTCTAATCGGCAGCCGCAGCAGGTGGAAATGTTAGCCTACACTGGCGGACAGGGGGTTCGGAGAGGGGAAATCACAGTGTAAGGAGGGACTCGGTCTCGCTTGGGGGGGCTGGTATAGCGAGCCGATGTGGGGAGGGGCGGGGACAGCCGCTGGCATGGAGCGATCTCGGCTCATCGGCGTGGATCTAGGTGAGGTTCCAGGGTTGCATAACTCGGGGCGGCTCGTCCGCCCCCACCCACACTATTTTTGGCCCTGGCGTGCGACCGTGTCACTTCTGCTTCCGGCGCCGGCGGCCGGGAGACGGAAGAAGGAAAAAAATCCTGCAGGCGTGAAGGGTGGAAACAAACGTATCATGGATTTTACATCCCACCCCGCAGCCCCGGCCCGGGGCCCCCCTGTTCCCCAGGCCAGCCCCGGGGTGGTTGAAACCGTTGGCGGGGGATGACTCATGGGCCAGGCAGTGAGAGAAATCGGGAAGCCCTGGCCGGGGCTGCGGTTTGGGGGTGACGAGGCCCCGGGTCCCCGAGGGGCACAAAAATAGAAGCAGACGTTTCACGCTGGGGTCTATGCAAAAGAGCCCAGCCACGAGTGAATCCCTGCGTGTCTTCAGCGCCCGCCTGCCTCCACAGGGCCCATCTAGCCCGGCCTCCTGCCTCCTCGCTCCCTCCCACCCCCAGCTCAGACCCACGGGCCCGTCTAACCCGGCCTCCCGCCTCATAGAATCACAGAGTTGGAAGGGACCTCAGGAGGTGTCTAGTCCAACCCCCTGCTCAAAGCAGGACTAACCTCAGCTATATCATCCCAACCAGGGCTTTGTCAAGCCTCAGCTTAAAAACCTCTAAAGATGGAGATTCCACCACCTCCCTAGGTAACCCATTCCAATGCTTCACCACCCTCCTAGGGAAAAACTTTTTCCTAATGTCCAACCTAGACCTCCCGCCCTGCAACTTGAGACCGTTGCTCCTTGTTCTGTCATCTGCCACCACCGAGAACAGCCTACCCCCATCCTCCCTGGAACCCCCTTTCAGGTAGTTAAAGGCCGCTATCAAATCCCCCCTCACTCTTCTCTTTTGCAGACTAAACAAGCCCAGTTCCCTCAGCCTCTCCTCATAAGTCCTGTGCTCCAGCCCCTTAATCATTTTGGTTGCCCTCCGCTGGACTCTCTCCAACTTCTCCACATCCTTTTTGTATTGGGGGGCCCACAACTGGACACAATATTCTAAATGTGGCCTCACCAATGCCGAATAGAGGGGAATAATCACTTCCCGTGACCTGCTGGCAATGCCCCTCCTAATGCAGCCCAATATGCCATTAGCCTTCTTGGCAACCAGGGCACACTGCTGACTCAGATCCAGCTTTTTATCCACTGTTACCCCCAGGTCCTTTTCTGCAGAGCTGCTGCCCAGCTCGTCGGTCCCCAGTCTATAGCTGTGCATGGGATTCTTCCTCCCTAAGTGGAGGACTCTGCACTTGTCCTTGTTGAACCTCATTAGATTTCTTTTGGCCCAATCCTCCAGTTTGTCTAGGTCACTCTGGATCCTATCCCTACCCTCCAGGGTATCTACCACTGCCCCCAGCTTAGTGTCATCTGCAGACTTGCTGAGGGTGCAATCTACCCCATCCTCCAGATCATTAATAAAGATGTTGAACAAAACCGGCCCCAGGACCGACCCCTGGAGCACTCCGCTTGTGACCGGCTGCCAGCTAGACATGGAGCCATTGATCACTACTCGTTGAGCCCTATGCTCTAGCCAATTCTCTATCCATTTTATAGTCCATTCATCCAACCCAGACTTCCTTAACTTGCTGATAAGATACTGTCAGAGACAGTATCAAAAGCTTTGCTAAAGCCTCCTCCCTTCCCCGGAGCGTCCTGCCCGCCCGGGTCAGAGGCCTGCCTGTAACTAATGGGCTCTGCTGACCCCCAGTGGCCACTGTGCAGGGTTGCGACGCTCACACCCCACGTGTGTTCAGTCGCCAAACCAGGAACATCTCTCCTGGCAGGCAGGGCTGGCCCGGCTCAGACCCACGGGCCCATCTAGCCCAGCCTCCTGCCTCCTCCCCCCCCACAGGAGCAGACCCACGGGCCCACCTAGTCTGGTATCCCACCTCCTCCCTCCCCCCAAGTCAGAACCATGGGCCCCATCTAGCCCGGCCTCCTGCCTCCCCCCCCCCCCCCCGCCGCCCGCGCTCAGACCCATGGGCCCATCTAACCCGGCAGCCTGTGGGACGCTGCTGCCACCCGGGGGCCATTCTTAGAGCTGCAATTTCCACCCCCCTCCCCAGGCCGTCGCCTCCCAGCCAGCAGCGTCTCCCCGGGCAGGCTCTGCCCCACCTGGCTGCACCAGCCCCACTGCCTGGCCGCGGGGGGGTGGGACAACAGGGAACCACACAACGGCTGCACCAAGATTTTTATTTCACCGTTGCACAATAAACGAACCAAACACCGGGGAGGGGAGGGAGGGAGGGAGGGCGTAAACGGCCTCCGCTGGTACCTGGATTGTTCCAGGCATGTCAACGTGCGGGGAGGGGGGGACTTATGAAGTGTGTTTCACGCCCACCCACGTTACACACACACACCCATGACACTCCCTCTTCGTGCACGGCCGCCCGCCCCCACCGTCCGCCAGCCACGGGTCAGCTACAGTAACGAGGGGCGGGGGGATCTAACCCTGGCTCACCCAGAAACCCCCCCCCACGGCCGGCGTTTCCCCGGGGAAGGGGGGGCAGATAAATAAATAGATAACGAGGCCACTCGGGCAGTCGATAAATAGGGAACCGCAGGGCTGATTGCTCACGGTAATAAATTAACAGCGGCCGCAGTAACTGGGGGGAAGGGGAATGCTGGCCAGAGACAAAAGACCCCTGTTATTTGCAGGGGGTGATTTCCCATCCACACCCCATCCCGGGGGACCCCTGAGTTGGAGGCCCCCCAGCCCAGCGGGCCAGGATTGAGGAGAGGAGACAGGTCTCCCCTCCAGGCCTGGAATGAGCCTGGCCCTGCTTAGCTTCGGGGGCCTACCCTGCACTTAACCCACCAAGCTACCGGGGCAACTCCCTAGCAGGGCCAGGTTGTTTTAACTCTTTGGTAGCTGGAGGGTTTCCAGGGAGGCCGGGCCAGAGTGGGACAGGAATAGGTAGTCTGGGGCAGAGCCAGGGCGATATTGGGGGCAGAGGAATGCCCCCCACTCCTGTCTCACACCTCCAGCCCTGCCAGCTCCACCACGGCCTTGACGTAGAGGGTGTCGTCCTTGAGGTAGCCCTGGAGCTGCCCGTGGGGGGCGAAGAGGGGGCTCCCGCTGGCCACGTTGAGCCGCCCCCGGGGCTGCTGGAAGGACGTGCTGCAGGGGTCGGGGGCGAAGGCCTCGCTCAGCGCCGGCCGTCTCCGCCGGGGGTCCAGGAGGTGGAAGGTGACCTTGCGGAGGAACGGCCAAGCCAGGAGGTCGTCGTAGGGCCCCTTGGCCAAGGCCATGAAGAGCGAGAGGTGCGTCCCCCGGCCAGCCCCGTCACCGTCCGGGTACAGCCGGAGGCAGAGCCGGTAGCCGAAGGGGTGGGTGGCGAAGAGCGAGGAGTAGACAGATGCTCGCCTCCCGGCTCTGGCGTCCCTCAGCAGCCTGGAGAAGCCCTGCAGCTTCCACACCAGGGTCCCGTCCGTGCTGGCCAGCTCCGGGGCTCCGGGTCCCCCAACGCCACCGGCCGGCTCCACGCAGGCCCCTGGGGCCGGCAGCTCCGGGAGGCGCCGGTGCTGGAGAGCTTCCATGGCGGCTGCCTGGATCCGCAGCTCCCGGCGCAGGGAGGCCACCGTAGCCTCCAGCTGCTGTATCCTTCGCTGGAGATCCGGGGAGTCCTGGGGGGGGGGAGGGAAGGGGTCACATCCTGCACATCTGGCCTCCCCTCCTACCTCCTCCACATCTGGGCTACTAGGCCCCCTTCCCTCCCCCTATATCTGGCTGCCCCCTGCCCAGCCACGGACGTCTCCCCTCCCAGCCCGGCACGTGACTCACCAGCTGGGGGTTCCCGCCCCCCCGGGGGGTCCAGGTCACCACTTCGGCCTCGGGGATCTTCGGGGCCGGCTTCCCCGCCGCTCCGGGACTCGCCCCCGGGGGGCAGAGGTGCTCCTGCAGGGCGGGAGGGGAGGGTTAGCGGAGGGGCGGGGCGAGGCCGGCTTGGGGGAGGGGAAGTGGGGGAGTTCAGGGGGTGGAAGAGTCCAATGGGGGGGGGAATTATGGGGACTGCAGTGAGGGATGTGGGGAAGGGGCGGGGGGGGGGCAGAGTGGCCCCTCCCTGGTGGTATGGGGAGATCTGTCTACACTGGGGGAGGCAGACGGAGGAAGCATGGAAGGGGCAGCATTTGGGGGGCTGGGGGGCAGCAAGGGGTGTCAGGGCAGGACACAGGGGTTAGAGGGAGTGTGGGGGGGCTGGAAGGGGAGGAGCTGGGGCTGCTGTGGTGGCGGGAGGGTCGGGGGGGCCAACAGCAGTGGGAGTTTCTCGAGGGTGTGGGGGGGGTGGAACGAGAAGGGGGCGGAGCCTGGTCCAGGAAGCGGAAGCTGGGGGAGGGGCAGAAGGCGGCAGAGTCTGGGAGTGGGGGGTCTCTGGCTTTGGGGACTCCCCCTAGGTGGGGCAGTACAGGGCCCAGGACACACAGCAGCGGGTGATCACCTCCATCCAGGCTGAGTGGCTGGGGGCCCTGCAGCGGGGACGGGCCAAGCTGCGTCAGGGGCAGCCCCGGGCCAGGTGTGCGCCGACGGGCGGCTGGGGGACGGAGAAGGGGCAGCCCAGGGCGGTGTTGGGGCAGGGCTCCGGGCTCCGGCCACCCCGATGTGTCCCGTGCGGAGAGAGCCCGGCCGTGACGTGGGAAAGGGGGATTGGGTTGGCTCGGGGGTGAGGGGGGCAGGGGACGGGGCCCATCCCCTCCAGGGGGTGCCGGGATTCTCACCAGGTAGGACGCCAGGGTCCCCGTCCAGCTGCAGCCGGCCCCGGGGCAGCTCACGGCCGTGCTGAGAGCGTCCCTCTCGGCGGCGCGGTCCTTGTGAAACTAGGCGGGGACAGAGAAACGAGTGTGAGTCCACGGCTCCGCCGGGGCCCCTCACCCCCGACCCGCAGCCCCCTGCCAGCCTGGCCCTGCCCCTCAGCCCCGACCCACAGCCCCCTGCCAGCCCGGCCCTGCCCCTCCAGCTCTGCCAGTGCCCCTCAGCCCTGACCCACAGCCCCCTGCCAGCCCGGCCCTGCCCCTCACCCCTGCCCCGCAGCCCCCCAGCTCTTTCCGGGGGACACTCACCTGGCTGGGGCTCAGCCTCTCGCTGCAGACGCTGCAGGTCGCCTTGTCGGTGTCCCTGTGAAGAGACCACACCTGTCCTGTCACCAGAGCTCAGCCCAGCGCGGCCTCCCCTTCAACCCCCGCCCCACGGCCTGGCACGGGTCAGAGGGGGCACGACTGTTGAGAAGCGTGTCCCAGACAGACCCTCCTCCGGTGCCCCTCGCTCCTGGCCCATGGTCCCCGGCACTCACCCCAGCAGTCGCCGCACGCAGGCCGTGCAGTAGCGGTGGCCGCACTCCGCCTGCTGGGGCCGGACGAGCAGGAAACCACAACCCGAGCAGAGGAGGCCGGAGCCCCGGGCGGGATCCACGGGCCTCAGGCCGGCCCCGAACTCCACCATGCCGGCCCCAAGGAACCGCGGCTGGGCCTCGGCGACAGGAGACATTTGCCAGGGCCAGGAAGGGGCCGGGGTTTATATGGGGGCCTGGCCGGGAATCCCTGCCCCTGCGTCACCCTGGCCCAGCCCAGAGCTGATGCTCATCATGACAGCAGAGCCACGCCAGAGGCTTCCTCTTGGGTCATCCTGACGGGGAGAGAAGGGGTGTGAAGGGGGAGGGCAAAGAAAGAAAACAGGAAGGAAGAAAGGGGGAAATTAAAGGATAGAAAGAAAGAAAAAATAGAGAGAGAGGAGGAAGGAAAATGGCAACAAAAGAACAAGGGAAAGAAAAACCGAACGTCTGAGTGACTGTGGGCAGGAGCGGACGAGTGAGGGACGGACTGACCGAATGGGGGCCCAGGAGGGCAAGAAAAGCCGAACGAAGAAAGAGGGAGCGGAAAAACCACACGAAGGAAGAGAGGAAAGACAAGACCGAAGGCGGGGACGAAGAAGGAACGGGAGAACGTGCGGACGGATGGAAGTGCAGGGAAAAACCGCACCCGGGAACGCGAGGGGCAGGATTAGGGGCAGAGCGCGGGAACGCGAGGGGCAGGATTAGGGGCAGAGCGCGGGAACGCGAGGGGCAGGATTAGGGGCAGAGCGCGGGAACGCGAGGGGCAGGATTAGGGGCAGAGTGCGGGACCAGCCAGCCGCGGGGAGGAGAGAGAGAGGAGGAGGGAAGATCCGGAGGGCAGCCGTGCCACAGAGACACTCGCACAGGGGCCAGTGATACTATGGGGCTCAATGCCCCTCCGTCCCGACCCACAGCCCCCTGCTAGCCCATCCTGGGTCCTGGCCCCATAGCATGGCTGCCGGTGCCCCTCACCACCGACGGAAGGACACTCTGTGCCCGTTGCTGGGCGCCCTGCGTCAGCACCCAACACGCCTGCATCATCCGCGGCCGGGCAGCACCTCGGGGGCCTTATGTAACACTGGGGGGAGGGGGGGGGTGGAATTTAAATTCCCCTCCCTGGCTTCTGAGACCAGCCGGGGCAGGAGAGGGCAGGGGGCGGGGAGAGCGACTGACCCCCCCCCCCCCCCGAGCTCTGCTGGTGCCCTGCGCTCTGGGAGTTTGCTGAGGGCCGATCACTTCGTCACATGGCTGGGGCCCGGCCAACCCCCTCCTCCCCCCCCCCACCAGGCTCTTTGGCAGCCTGGGAACTGGTTACCACGGCCAGCAACATGTTGGGCAACAGAGCCCGGGCTGCTTCCGGCACAGGATGTGGGGAAAGGCGAGGGAGGAGAGGACGTTCTGTCCTCGGGGCAGAGACTTGGGAGCCACAGCGGGGGGGAGAGAGGGGGGAGTGGAGGAGGGAACCCCCCCCCCGCTTTAATTCCCCCCCGCCCTCGCAGAGCAAGTGAGAGATCCCAGGCGTCCTGGCTCCCAGCCCCCGCTGCTTAACCACTAGGCCCCACTCCCCTCCCAGAGCTGGGGGGAGAATCCAGGCGTCCCGGCTCAACACAAAAACCAGTTTATTGACACAGCTCTATTGGGGTGGGGGGAGAAACGGGGGGGCGGGGGACACAGGAGGGTCATTTGGCTGCTTCAGCCAATCGGTTGAGTTCCTGCGACAGCGCCGTGACCGCAGCCAGGATCCGGGCCCGATCCGGCTCCGCCAGGCGCCCCCCGCAGCGCTGGGCGAACTTGTCAGGGTGCCACAGGGCCTGCTGGCGACGGAGCTGACGGCGGTAGGTGCCCACGTCCGCCGGATCCGTGCCCTGCATGGCCACGGCCGCCATCTCGGCCGCGGTGCCCCTGGGGCTGGGCCAGGGGATGTCCTTGTAGCCCAGGGGCCGGGTGGCGTCTGGGGCAAAGACGCGGGCGCAGCCCTCCCCGTAGCGCCGCCGCTTGGCTTCCCGCAGCTCCTCCTTCTTGGTGCGGGCACGTTCCTGGTAGAGGCGAGACTCTTCCTCGCGGGGGCGCTGGCAGCTGGGCCGGGGGGGCTGCGTGGCTCCGTGAGCAGGCCCCGGCCCCGCCCCCGGGCAGTGTTTCCTTCTGTATTCCCGCGCCATCCGTGCCGCCCACTCCTCATAGGGCTCTGGGTCTGGGTGGGACGTGCAGAAATCCTCTGTGGGGCAGAGAAGAGGGGGGTGTTAGGCGAGAATTTCCCCTCTAGGGAGCACCGGGGGGGATCTGACCCTGGCTGGCCCAGGGGGGTTAGGAACAGGGCACAGGTCCCTTTCCCCTCTAGGACCCCATGCCGGCATCCCTACCTTCGTAGCGCCAGGTCTCCTGGTATTCGTCATGGCATTCGCCGAGCAGTTTCTGGCGCCAGGCTCGGTCCTGGTCCCACTCCGCGTCACCCTCTTCCTCCAGGGGCTGCTGCGGAGAGTCGCCGGGTGTCAGAGAACCACTGCAGTGCAGGGCATCCCCCCACGCCTGGAGGCAGGACACAGCCGGCCTCGACCAGCCCTGGGCTTAAACCTCCCACCATGGAGATCCCGCCGCCTCCCCCGGGCGCCGATTCCAGAGCCGAATTCCCCCTCGAGCTAGAAAATTCGTCCCCATGTCCAAGCTAAAATCACCCCTGCTGCTAATTAAGCCCGTGACGTCTTGTCCTGCCTCCTGTGGGCCCCTCCAGTGGGTCCCGGCTTCTTTGTCATGGCCCTGAACGCTTTGGCAGACCGCCATCGGGTCCCCCCCGGTCGTCTTTTCTCCAGACGAAACAAGCCCCATTTTCCAGCCTTCCCTCTTAGCTCAGGTTTTTTAAACCGTTGCTCTCTGCTGGACCGTCTCCAATTTGCCCCCCACCTTTCCTAAATCGTGGCCCCAGAACCGGGGCCTAACCCGGGCCAAGCGGAGCGTGATGAGCCCCTCCCACGGCTTACACACTCTGCCCCGTTCGATGCAGAACGTCAGCCTTTGTATTTCTTTGGTAATCAAGTCTGCACTTTTGCGCCTTTTCGCTTGGCACCGCTTAAAAAACATCCCTCTCACTGCAGCCCATCAACTCGCGCAGTCCTGCTGTCGAAAGCTGATTCAGCTGACAGTTGCCGCTAGCACCATCGCACCCGGCTGCACACTTCCGGTAACACAACCACACTGGAATTTGCCGCTCGCCGCGTAAAGGGCCGCGCAGGCCGGAGAGTGAAGGAAACCCTGGGGGACGTCACACGTGTCAATTCTCCCGTTGGTCAAGGTCATTTTGAATTCAAATCCCGGCCCCCCCAGGAGTTTCGGCCCCTCCCAGCGTGGAGTCACCCGCCAATTTTCGGAGCGTTCGCTGACGTGGCGTTGACGAACAGATTGAGTCGTGCCAGACCCAGGACCCGCAAGAACCCACTAGACGTGTTCCCCGAGTTGGGCAGCGAATCGTTGAGGACGCCTCTTTGAGGCCGCTCTTTCGGCCGGCCATGCACCCGAGTTTCCTCTACACCCCATTCCCCAAGCGTGCGCACGGGAACGCCACGCGCCAAAGGCCTTCCTAGAAATCAAGACGCACCACGTCGCCCGCTTCCCCACCCCACATCCAGGAACGAATGAAATCAAATTGGCTCGACGTGCTTCGTTCTTGACAAATCCAGGCTGGCGGGTCCTTCTCACCCCATTTGTCCCCCCCGGTGCTCGCAAACTGATCGTCAGATAAAATATTCCAGTATCTTTCCAAGACCAAAATTAGGCCCGGAATTCCCCGCTTTCTCTTGGCGCCTCTTTTCAAAAAGATGCCCGTTTGCCCGTCTCTGGGCCACTCTGCCCTCGGGGAATCCTTGAGGATGGTTTCCAAGGGCTGCGGGATTGTTTCAGCGAGTTCCCGAAGGACCTTTGGACGCACTCGAAGACATCTCGCGTCGCAAATGGGTCTTGAGCCTGTCCCCGCCCCGTTTTGGTCCGCGTTCCTCCCGCCCGGCCGGGAACACGAATTGTGCGGAGCGTCTGGTCGCCGTTAAATCAGCGTCACGAAGACAGACGCAAAAGACCTCAGCCGGCTTGATGGCATCAGACTTGAGCTCTGCTTCCCAGCGGACCCAGATCCATGAGATGAATTGTTTCAGACTCGTGACCCCCCCCACCTCCCGCCCCCAAATTGTGGCAGCTACAGGAGGAAAGTGCCTCCTACCAAGCCCCCCCGACCTGCTCCCCATAGCACAGCGCCCCCTGGCAAACCAGATCAGTACCTGCTCCTCCTTCACAGGCCCCAGCAGGTCCCTGGGTGTCTCCCCGGCCCGGTTCCGGATCCCCATGGCTCTGGGGCACTGGCTCTGCAGGGGGGCAAAGAGGGCTTTGTACACTGGGGAGGGAGAAAGGGAGAGGTTAATGGTGCCTCTGGGGGGGCCGGGAGGTGGGGGAGGGAATGCCTGCCTGGATCCCAATCCCGGACTCCTGGGTTCTCTCCCCAGCTCTGGGAGGGGAGTGGAGTCTAGTGGTTGGAGCAGCGGGGGCTGGGAGCCAGGACGCCTGGGTTCTATCCCCAGCGCCCACTGTCTCTCCCTGGTGGTGTCAGTACAGCCAGAGGTGAGGCCTTGGTTCAAGTTCCTTCTGCCCCGGTCGGGGTCGCCAGGGCCGGTGCTCACCGCTCAGGCCCTTGCGGGCGGCCTGCCGGGCAGCGTGGTGCAGGGCCGTGTCCCCTCGCCGGTCCAGGAGGGCAGGGTCAGCTCCATGGCCCAGCAGGATCTGGGCGGCAACAGGATCTCGGCGGGCACAGGCGTAGTGCAGGGGGGGCCGGCCCTTGTGCCCCCCCGGCTGGTCCAGGTCCAGCGCCTCCCGGTGGCGGGCGAGGAGCGAGCGCAGCCGGCGGTGCCGCCCAGACTCCAGGTAGCGCCAGAGGCGGCGCTGGTGCCGCGAAGCCATGGGGGTGGGCCTGGGCGTGGGGGGAGACGGGGTTAGAGACACCTGGACTGGTATCAGAGACGCTGCCCCCCTCCCTGGTCACCCCACTTCCCCTGGCTGACCCCCAATTCCCCAATGTCGTTCCTGCCCCCTGCCAGCCCCAGATCCCTGCCCCACACAATCCCCCTGCTGACCCTCAGATCCCCCTGCCCCCCAGCATCTCTCCTACCCACCCCTGCCCCACACCACCCGTCCCCCCCCAGCCAACCCCATAACCCCCGGGCACCCCTCCCCCCCCGTCCTCACCCCCTAGCCAGCCCCCTGGCCCCCCTTGCCTGACCGCCGGCCCCCGGGGCTGAGATACGCACCCGGGTCCGGGGGCACTGGTCTGCGGCGTCTTAATTGATTGCTGAGTCCGACGCCAGAGGGGGAAGGGAAAAGAGAGCGGACCGGAAGTGTAGCAGAAGGGCGGAAGTGGGGCGGAAGTGACTTCCTTTCGGCCGATGTGGCAAGAGAGGGGCTTGTCCCCAGCGTGGGGGGGGGGCTACTTATCTGTGTGTGTGTGGGGGGGGACCCGGAACCGATTAATCGATTACTCGTTCATCTGGCAACAAAACGGGGGCGACAGGGGAGGAATGGGAAACCGGACGGGGAGGCAAGCAAGGGCGGAAGTGAAGCGGAAATAGCGTCACGCCACCTGCCAGGACTGGGCGTCTGCCCACAGTCTTGGTGCTACGCTCTATAGGGTCCGTGTGGGAAACAGAGAGCGGCGGGGAACGTTCCGGGCGCGTTTGGTTCTGAAGGGGTTAAAGGGAGCCTGAGATTGGGATTAACTCTCCGACGGGAAGAGACGCCGGAAGTGGGTCCAAGCGAGGGCGGAAGCAAACCGGTAATGGAATCTAGCGCGCTTTAAAAAGGGACGTGCCCGTAGTTGTGCGCAACCCTTTATGGGGCCCGGGTGGGAAACAGGAGCCAGGTTAGACGGTGCCGGGAGGTGTTGTGGGGGCGCCAATGTCAGAAAGGGGGTGAAACCCCTTCCCCCGGTCAGGGACGATGGTGGGGGGGTAGGTGGGGAGGGGAGAAAAAAAGGGGGGGGGGGACAAACATCACAGAAAACGACAAACGCCCACGGTGGGGGAATCAGAGTCCAATGTCTCCCCTCCCCCATATTTCAATTATTTCCCCACATTGTTGGTGGATTTTCCCCGGTGTTTTTTATTCAGTTCCCCCCACCTCGATTTCTTCTCTCTGTTTCCATCCCCCCCCATCAGTTAAAAAACATCCCATTTGCACGGCGGGGGTGGGGCGATGAAATTCCAACTTTCCGGGGAGAAAAGATTTTGAGAAAAAGAACATTCCATTTTCCGGGAGAACAATTTGTGTTCTTGGGAGGGGGGGAATTTTCAGGGGGACAATGGGACATTTTAATGGGACAAATTCTCCTGTAAAACAAAAAAAAAAGTCAAATTTTCAGGAAAAATCTCTTATTTTTTTTGCAGTGGGGGGGCCGGGGGAGACACCGAGTGTCTGAAAAACAAATTTACCGCCAGGGAGAATGACGAGAACCGGGGGGAAAAGCGACCGAGTCACCCCAACGCATGGCTCAAAACTACAAAGGCTGAAAATGGAGAGTTTTTTTCACGCCCAGAAATCATTGAAAGAAACTGCCTGTGTCTGGACAAAAAGAAAATCGTTTTCTCTGAGCAATTCCAGCCCCTGGAGCTGTCATGCTTGGCCATCCATGGCCACCGTGATGCGGGGATGGGCTGGTGTTTCTCATGCGCCAAGGGAGCAGATGCCGCGTCAATTACCCCCACCTGGTCATGCTCAGGGCTCAGGTCTCACCTGGGCCGATTCCTTTAGGATTTCTTCTTGTCATCCAGAGAACGGCCCGCTCTTCCTTTAGATGCCCGTCGGCCGCCTCCTTGGTCTCCAGATCTAGTGGCCATGAGTTCCACAGGCTCACAGCGCACGGCAAAGGAAAACGGGGCTTGGCCAACACCAGAAAGTTAATGTGGTGGCACTTTTCCATTTCCTCCCCCAGACGGGGAAAAAATCCGCTGATTTCACGCTGCACCGGTTCGAGCCCCCGTTTTTCAGTCCACGTGGAACTTGGGAGGCCGGTTCGAAATACCAGAGTGGCTCGCCGACGCGCTGCCTTCTACACCGGCCTGTCCGAGCCCTCCTAAACCCCCTCCGCCCCCATCTGATCTCCCTTGCATGCGGGTTGCCAGCCCGATGTTCCCAAATAATCAGCTCCGGTTTGGAGCCTGCAACCCCTGGTTTGCCTCAAGTGTTGGGAGCGGATGAATTCCCCCCCTCCCTGCCCCCCGCCGGCTTTGGTTTTCCTGCCGATTCGATTCTTAGGGCTACGTGACTGGGCTCTTGGCCTGCAAGTCATTGCACGGCTTGTTCATGTGCTTAGGCGAAAGGGGAAGCGGCTTGGAGGCTCAGCCTCAAAGTTCAGGGTCAGGAGTTCATCGATGGCTGCGGGCCAGCGGTTCTCGAGGGAATTTTGCAGCCGCCGAGGTGGAGTTTCTGCCCACAAAGGCTGTGCCCATGTAAACCGGTCAGACTTTCAGGGCCCAGAGGGGTCTCGCTGGTTTGCTAAATACAGAGACTGACCCAGCGGGCCCAGTCGCTCTGTCTTTGAAAGGTCTGACTCAGATTCACGGGGAGTCGGGGGCTGGGATTAGCTGGTCTCTACGAAGCTCGATTCGAGCCTGATGGGGAAACCGAGGCAAAAGTGTGGCAGAGCAAAATGCCAGCCCAGGGGCCAGGCAGGCTGACGTCCCCCCCCGGGGGTAAAACCCCATCACAGAGCAAATCCAGGGCCAGCCCCTCCCCGTCGCCATCTACTCCCCATGCTCTGCCCGGCTCCAACCCACAGTCACGTCCCCCCCGCGCTCCCCTGGGGCGACCCCTCCTGCCTTACCCCTTTCCCTGCCCCAGCCCAGCCCTGCGTGCCCTCTCGCAGATCTGCAGGGACCTCCGGCCCCAGGCGTCTGTGCTCCGGGACATCCCCCCAGCGGCTGATCTGACTCAAAGCGGCGGCTGTGGGGAGGCCCCCGTGGGCCCGGAGGGGACGTCCTGCCGGGCCAGGCAGCTGGGAACAAATATGTAACGGCTGTTGGCATGTCTCCAGCAGGTTTTATTACAGGGTCGCCACCCTCCTCCGACAGCCGGGGAGAGAACCCAGGAGTCCTGGCTCGCAGCCCCCCTGCTCTAACCCCTAGACCCCACTCCCCCTCCACAGCCAGGAATGCTCTCATCGCCAAGGAACCCAGTTGTACCCGGGACCTGTGCGCCAGGTGCTGCCCGGCGGCCGGACAAAGAGACGGACGCCGGCCCCACAGCCCAGGGGGAGCCCCTCACCCCGGCCCCCAGGCGCCGTCACCCGGCCCCGGCTCCTACAGCCCCCCTGCCTGGGTTGATTGAAGGGCACTGACCGGCAGGATCCCACAGGGCCCCCAGCACACCCCGAAGGGAGGAGAATCCCACCCCCCAGCCAGGGCCCCGATCCCCCAGTCAGACCAGCCCCTGGGAGCCGGGTGCGGATCCAGCCCCGAGGCCTGCGGCCCCAGGAGAGGCGCCGTCCCCGCCGGGCCTGGGCTGCCCCGATGCAATGTCCCGGTAGCCCCTGGAAGGAGAGAGCAGAGGGGACGAGTTATGGGGTGTAATGGGGCCCCCCCCGGTCCCCCTGCCAGTCCCAGAGAGGGAGAGGACTCACCTGCATCGGTGCCACCCCAGCCCCATGGCCACGGCGGCCATGGCCAGCACCCCCAGGACGAGCCCCACGGCCAGGCCGGGGCCCCAGCGCCCGCCACGGTCTGTAAAACACAGGGGTGCCATGCTGGGACTGGGCGCGGGAATCCGGACCCTGTTCCCTCTGCCTCCCCAGCAGGCCCCTGCTGCCCCCCCCTGCCCCACTGCCCTCAGCCCCTCCAGCCCTGTTCCCTCAGCCCCCCACATTCCCACCCCCTCTGCCTCCCTGAGCCCCAGTCCCACTGCTTTCCCCCCCCCAGTCCCACTCAGGACGTGCAGGTGAAGCCCCCAGAAACCACGACCCTGCCCCCCACCCCGTGGGGAGGTGCACCTACCCCACGGGATCAGCAAGCTCTGGCCCCCCCAGGCTGCTGTGATCCACGCGGCAGGCGTAGCTGTGCCCGTCGCCCGGCTGCACGGCCAGGGAGCTGCGCTGCTGGTAGGTCAGGTCGGCGTTGGGCAGGGTCCCGGTGGAGTTCAGCCGCCAGCCCGGCTCCACCTCCTCCCCGTCCTGCAGCCAGGCCACATGGATGGGCCAGGGGTAGAAACCGGTGACCCGGCAAACCAGCAGTAACGGCGCGGGGGTCCCGGCTGGGGGAGACGCTCGGGCAAACACCACGGCCACCGGCCGCTCTGAGACAGGGCAGAGAGAGAGACGGGGTCAGGGAGAGGGGACGGTTCAGTCTGAACCTCAGACTCACCAGCTGAGCCCAGCTCCATTTCCCGGGGTCGGGCGTCGGCCCAGCTGTCCTGGCCAGACCCCAGTTCTGCCCCCTGCGGTTACCCTTGGTGGTGGGATCCCCCTTCACTTCCTGTCCTAAAAGGCCGTGCAGTGCGGCTGTGAAATGGCTCCTGCGCTCCATCCCAGAGGTAGCTGCATTTGGACACCAGGTGAGAGATCACTGTATAATCAGCCCCCACACCTCACCCCAGAGGTGGCTGCAACTCAGTGCCAGGTGAGGGATCTTTGTATAACCAGCCCCCCGCGCCCCACCCCAGAGGTGGCCGCACAGCAGTGAGTGGAGCGCGGTCGCCAGCCTCACCTTGCCTCTCCAGAGCCTTTTTCCCGGCCTGGACGAAGTTTCGGAGCGCCTTGGCACACGTGTTATTCAGGAGAAACTGCAGCGTGACGGCCACCACCCTGTCGTAGTTCAGGGCCTCCTGGGTGCAGCGCGTCAGCCTGTCCCCGCGCCGAGCGACCCAGGCGCCCCGCTCCACGGCGAAGCTGACGAAGTCCTGGCCGTCCAGCCCGGCGTCGCAGAACCGCCTCGCCGCACCGTTGGGCTGGAGCGCACAGCCGGCGGACCACTGGGTGACAAAGGGGTCTGGGGGTGGGAAGTGGGGGGGATGAGACGGGCCCCCGGAGGTCACCGGGGGGGGGGGGGGAATGGGGTTGCGGGGCAGCCCCGGCTGGAGTTTGGGGGACGTCGGTTTTTCCAGGCCAGGGGACGGGACACGGGGCTTTTCACCTCTAGGGCACCCAGGCTGCAACCTGGGCTGGGGGGACTGGCTCGGAGAACGGGAAATGGGGCTTTTTCCCTGCCCCAGAAGCCCCCAGGGCCAGGGACCGGCTGTCTCACCGCCCCGCTCCATGGCGCCCTGGGAGGACCCACCACATTGCTGCCACGAGCGTGTCCGTTCTCAGCTCCCCGGCAGGCGAGAGGACGGGACCCCCCCCCCCCGACTCCCCCAGCCCCGTACTCACAGCTCGCCCCTTGGTCCTTCGCCACCTGCTGCAGCAGACGGACGAAGTCGGCCAGGGTGCGGCGGATCACGGCCCCCAGGTCCTGCCACTCCTGCGGGCTCAGGCCCCGGCCGGCCCAGGGCTGGAGGAAGCGGATCCGACCCGAGGCGGAGTCCAGGGCGTGGGTCTCCAGGTCGCCCAGGCGGGCCACCCCCTGCGAGGCCGCCGTGGTGGCGTTGTGGAAGACGGTGGTGAGCAGGACCTGGAGGGTGAGGGAGGCCGGGGGCGGAGGAGGAGAGGCTGGCGGAGAGGGGAGGAAAGGAGCCGAGGGCAAAGCGGGGGGGGGGGGAGGAGGAGAGATTCATGAGTCTCTGTCTCGTTCACGCCCCCCCCCCGATTAGGGGGGGTCCGGCTGCTGCCCCCTGCCCCGCCTTCCCCTTCCTCCAGCACCCCCAGCGAGGGGGACGAGCTGCCCCGCCCTGGCCCTGGCATTGCACCATCCTCACCCCCCCCGGTGGGGGGTCCCCGCTTACCGGCCAGGGCCCACGGCGCCCAGGAGAGCAGCAGCAGCTGCATCCTGGCAGGGAGCAGGGGACCCGGGCTCAGGCTGGCGTCTGGGAACCTCCCCCCCCCGCAGGTTCACACGCCCCCTCCGCCAGCTTCTCCCGCGTCTCTCTGTGCCCGCAGGTGCCAGCCCCAGAGCCAATCAGGGCAGAGCTGGACGGGGAGCGGAGGCGGCACAGCCGGTGGGGTACCCGTCTGCACGTTCACCACCAGGCCCCGTGCCAGGCTGGGCGTGTGCGAGACGCCCCCCCCACCCCGCCCCCGTCTCCTCCAGATGGGGGAACCACCGTGCCCATCGCAGCCCCCCTGGAGCCGTGGGGCCAGCCCCTGCTGCCAGGGGAGAGTCCCCCACTGGACTCTCTGCCCCGCTCCCTCCAGCACAGCCCCCCCCCGGCGCCGCCATGGGGCCAGCCCCGACTGCCAGGGCCAGATTCACCCCCAAGCAAATGGGGCCGGGACCGGAGGCATTTGCAGGGGGTGGCCCTAAAATCACGGCCGTGCCCTCTGCCCGGGCGCTGCCCCCAAACCTGGCCTGGCGCGGGGGGCAGGTGAGGGGGAGGGGAGGGCAAAGCTGCCCCCATGCGCCCCACGCTGGGGGTCCGGTCCCGCAGGGCTGGGCCTGGCTTCCCCTGTGGGCAGGGGCGCGGGAACAGCCGGGCAGAACTTGAGTGATGGGGGAAACGGGGGAGCAGAAGGGATGGGGAAGCCCTCCCTAACTGCCCCCCCAGCTGCCCCTCCTAGCTGACCCCTCGCCCCTCCATCCCAATGGCCCCTCCCTCTCCCTGCCTGGCCCCCCTCCCGCTCCCTGCCCCCATCCCAATGGCCCCAGGTGTCCCGTTCTGTTTCCCAGGTGTCCCCATGGGTCCCGCGGTGGGGGCTGGCTCAGAGCCACCCCAGGCACCTGGGGAGGTGACTCTGATTTAGTCGCTCATGGGGGGCCGGTCATCTGCGGGATTTTTCCCAGCTGTGGGTTCAGAAGCCGGCAGAGCGGAGCCGTGGACTGTGGGCGTCTGCTGAGCGTAACCTTCTGACTTCACACCCACAGGCGCCAGTCCTGGGACCGAGATGGTGACCAACAGCATGCAGGAAGTCCCTTCGCCTGGGATTCCCGGCTAACGCACCCATCCCGGCACCGGGGAGCAGCACCGCCTCCAGAATGGACTCCAGTCAAAACCTGGGGCACACAACGTATCTCCTGCCCCTCTGCCAGCCCCAGAGCTTGAAAGCCCATGACAACGGACGCATTTCTTCCTGTGCTAAAAGCTGCTGTAATACACAAATATAGTCTTCATCACCCAACCCTCTCCTGACTGTGCACCAGCTTCTGGGGTGAGCAGAGCTCATTCTTCTGTGTGCATCTCCCCTGCCCCCACCGCCACAGCCTGGGAAAAGAACCCAGGGGTCCTGACTCCCAGCCCCACTGCTCCAACCACTAAACCCCACTCCCCTCCCCGAGCTGGGGCCAGAACCCAGGAGTCCAGCACCCCTGGGCCTGGTTCAGCTCAGGTCTGCGCAGCGGCTGGCAGGGCGGGGGAGGGGGCTCCACAGTTTCTGTGGCAGGCTGGAGTGCGCCGAGTTGCTCGGGGCTCTGCATTCACTGGAGCCGCTGCGCGTCGTGGTGAGAAACAGGAAATTCAGCACTGGGGGAGGCCGCAGGTTTTGCAAAGGCAGCAGGTGGTGGGGCCGGGAGGCCGGCGGGGGCAATTTACCATCAGCGCCCGAAACGTTGGAGTCGGGACCGCGGGTGACACACAAACAATGCAGCCTGGTGCCCGTCCCTCCAGCCGGAAGCAGGTGCCAGGCGCGCGGCTTTCACTGCCAGGAAAGGCATCCAGCCTGCAAGGGTGCAGAGAAACCTCTGCACAGGGAAAAGAACCCAGGAGTCCTGGCTCCCAGCACCCCCCCGCTCTAACCAGTAGACCCCACTCCCATCCCATAGCTGGGGAGAGGAGCTCCCAGATCTAACCCAGCACTCCCCTCCCCGTGGACGTACAGGCTGAGCACCGAGGTGTCACCCTCCAGCCAGGCGTCAGCAGCCACACCACACCTTTGATTGGATCGAACCGTTTCTAACGACGCGAAGGGAAAACACGGGGGCAGATCCCAGCTGGATCAGAGGAGCTGGGGGTTCGGCCCCATTTATTCCGAGAGAGCCGTGGCTGATTCCCACCGGGGGGGTCTGGCCCCATACATCTCTGTACAAGGCCCACGCCAGCAGCCCCCCAGGGGGTACATTTCCCTCTCCAGACAGACCCACACCCAGCATCCCAACACTCAAAGCAGCTCCCGCTATAGCTACGCTGCCCCTTCCGCTCGCTTCCCGGGGCCGCGCGACCCACAGCGACGAGCAGACGTGAGCGGAGAAGCCCCGGTTTGGCGGGAGACCCCGGCAGGTGGCTCCGAGTCCAGCGAGGTCTGACGGCTTCTGAACCCAGAGCTGGGAAATCCTGCAGGTGACCGGCCCTCGGTCAGCAGCTAAATCAGAGTCACCTTCCCCCGTGCCTGGGGCGGCTCCGAGCCAGCCCCCACCGCGGGACTCACGGGGACACCTGGGAAACAGAACGAGTGCGTCACTGAACATCCTGGGGGGAAATGCTACGGGGACGGAGCCCTATAAATACAGAGACAGAGACTGAATCCCCCAGGATGAAATGCAGCCACCTCTGGGGTGGGACACAGGGCTGTTTATATGGGGATCCCTCACCTGGCGCTGAGATGTGGCATCTCGGGGGGGGGTGGGGCAGAGAAGCTGGTTATACAAGGACCCCTCACGCAGGCGGAGATGCGGCCACTTCTAGTGTGGGGCACGGGGGCTGGTTATGCGGGGACACTTCACCCAGCGCGGTGACCTGGCCTCTCTGGGGTGGGTGCAGGCAATGGTTACATGGCGACCCGCTTGCCCGGTGCTGGGGCACAGCTGGCTCTGGGGTGCGGCGTGGGGGGCGGGTGACCAGCCGGCACAGGGATGCCATGCAATAGTTCGGGACAGGAAGTGAAGGCGGATCCCGCGTGGAGTCGGTACCGTTCCAAGGCTGCAGACTGAGGATGATTCCCAGGGAGCAGAGAATGACGAGCAACAGGCTGACGACGGCTCGGTAAAAGAGGGGCCTGTAATCCGGACAGAGCTCCAGTCTCCTCGGGACACCTAGACAAAGCAAAGGAGGGGGTAGGAGATTCCTGGGCTGACACCTCCCAGATGGGAAAGGCCCCGTGTCCCATTCCCCGTCCCCTTGGCTCACCAGTCGCACTCGGCTTCCCCTGCGTCACTCTCAGCTCGGTGCCTTCTCCCGTCCCTGTCCCCTTAGTGTAGATTTCGATGCAGCACAGATAGAGGCCAGAGTCCCGCTCCTCCAGCTCAGACAGCGTCAGCGTCACCTTCCCCTGTGTGATCTCATCCAGACTGGACACATGGAGCCGCCCCCGGTAGAAGGGGTGGTTAGAATCCAGCACCACGTCCTCTCCAGATCCCCTGAGCCAAACCGCTTTAGCTTTGATGCCCTTTTTATACTGAAAGGTGCAAGTCAGGGTCAGGTTGTCCCCGGCTGTCGCGTTGAGGGACCTGGGCTGCTGGGAAACTCTCAGACCATCTAGGGAAGAGAGAGAACCTGCGTCATGCACCGGGCAGCACCGTGCGACTGGATAGACCCATCCTGGCCGTTAGAGAGGATCCGCCACCATAGTCCTGTGTGTGCAGCTGATCTTTCCGCCTCTCTCCAGCTCTGTAGCAGTATCTGCCTCTGTTCCTGCATTCACCTTCATTCCTCAATTCATGCTCTGAACCGAGATCCAGCCATCTACTCTCCACTCCTAGACCCATTTATCCACCTGTGAATCCATCCAACCTTTCCTTCCTACATCCCTGTCTGTCCAGCCATCCTCCATTTCTGTCCCTCCCTAGATCCACCTTGGCCCGTCTATCCCCAGGGAGTTGCTGCCATCCCCGCTGCCGGATAAATCCAGTAATTTGTTCACTTTATCGAGAGCCCCCGCCCTGAGTTCCCGGCAAACTCACCTGGTGTCTGGGTGGATGATCCTGCATTTCGGATCTCTGCTCTCCTGCAGCCGGCTGGAATTTCTGCAGCAGCTTCGTTGGAATGAAAAGACAAGAGGATTTTAGTGCATTCCCGCTGGCCGCCATCTTGGGTAACAACCTGCAGATTGAACCGGGGCCCTCCAGAGCGGAAAGCAGGAGTTGCTGCAGCTCGAGCTGAATCGCTGGGGCCTGTGACAGCCTCTGTTCCCCACGGGTCAGCACAGAGGGGGAGCTCTGAACACCCTCCAGCACATTACACGGGCAGTACGGAAATGAACCATCCAGTCTGCACAGCAGCCCCCAGTTGGCTAATCCGGCGTTAAACCCACTCTGGTTTACACTGGCTGCACGGTTTCTGTCTGTCCCAAGAAGGACGGATGGATGGAGGAATTGATGCAGAGGAAGCATGGATGGATGGCTAGAGACGGCGAAGGGAAGGACGGATGGGTAGATAGCAGACGGAGGGTTACCACAGATGGACAGATTAGATGCGATGGAGGGAGGGATGGATGGAGGCTGTGGAGGGATGGTGGTGGATGGGTAGATAGAGGGAAGGACGGGTTAGAGGAGGTAGGTGGGTACGTGTGGGGGTGGCTAGGGATGGCTGTGGGATGGGGACGGACGGACAGGTGGACACGGGGGCGCAGACAGACCGATGCCCGGGCTAGCCAGCCAGGATTTGCCGACATACCTGCGCCCCAGCTGGGGATGAGGAGGACGAGGCAGAGGACGGGGCTCAGGGCTGGCAGCTGCTCCATGGTCCCCAGTGTCTGAGCGACGCCGCGGAGCCAGATCAGCTCAGCTCAGCATCCTCCGGAAGCGTCAGCCCCAAGGGCCGGTGGAAATGTTTTGTGGTCAGCACCTAGGAGATGGGCTGCATAAGGGTGGAGGAGGGTGTGTGTGTGTCTGTGCTTTTCACCATGACAGGGGCCTGCGTACATGTCTGTCTCCATGGGTGTACACGCACATCCCTTCCGGCATGGATCAGTCCTGCCCCCGTGTGTGTCCTGGACCCTAGACCGCTCACAGCTGAGGGGGATTCCCCTCTTCTCAGAGCTGTGGTAACAGAGACCCCCACCCGTTAGCTCCCCATGAGCCCCGGGGGCCGTACAGGGAGAGCCGGGCTGTGGCTGAGGTGGGCAGGTTTGGCACCGGGTGTTTTACTGGGCGGGAGGTGGACGGGAGAGGCTGGAAAGGGGCAGGATGGATCGATCCGGTCTCAGCTCCTTTGGTCTGTGTGTCTGTGGTGGCTCCATCCATCCATCCATCCATCCTTCTGTCCATCTGTCTCAGGTGGGGCCCTCTGTCTATCCGTCCATCCATTGCTCCATTCATCTGTCTCTGGTTGGGCCATCCCTCCGTCCGTCTGTCTGTAACACGCTCTCTATTTGTCTCTAGCTCTGTCCCTCTGTCTGTCTGTAACACGCTCTCTCTCTCTCCAGCCCGCACACCCTGTTTCCCCTCTGCACCCCCGTCACCTCCCGCTCCCCCGACCCCTGATCTCTGCCCTGACTTGGGGAGCCCCACTGAGGACCGTGTCGCTGACCCCTGGCTCGCAGCGGGTCTCCTCCAGCCATCCCTGGAGCCAGCAGCTGCCTCTGGGACCCACTGGGGGATCCTCCCGGGGCAGCCAGAGGGTCTGGGCCCACGGGGACCCTGTCGGAGCTGGTGGAGAGGGACTCGAATCTCTACCGCTGCTACGTCACCAACCCCCCACGGCGAGCAGGCGAAGGGCACGGGGACCGTGCTGACTGTGCTGGGCACAGGTGATGTGGGGGGATGTGGTCAGCCCAGGAATCTCCTAACATCTATTCCATCGTCTAGGTGTCCCATTGCAGACGTGAGCTCTGTCGAGACTCAAGGCCCCTCTTTTACCGAACCGTCGTCAGCCTGTCACTCGTGTCCTCTTCTCCCTCAGAATCATCCTCCGCCTGCGCCCATGAACCGGTATCGGCTCCACGCGGGATCCACCTTCACTTCCTGTCCCGAACTGTTACACTGTGTCCCGGTGCGGGCCGGTAACCAGTCCGTGCACCCCACCCCAGAGCCAGCTGTGTGTCAGCACCAGGCAAGAGGTCCCCATGTAACCAGCCCCTGCAACCTACCCTACAGGGGCCATGTCTCAGCACTGGGTGGTGACATCCGCACCCTTAACCAGCAAACCTACAGCCCCGGAAACGGTGGAGCCAATCAGCTCCCCCGTGTCTACGTGACCTTTGACCTGTGATGTCATCTCCACGGTGCACCGTTATCCAATCAATGAAAGCGTTCAGCCAGTCGACTTCCCTGACTGGTTGGACACCAACTCTTGGCAGAACGTTGACCATGAACCTGGGGCATCTCAACGGCATCTCTGTGCTGAGCCGTTGGGCGGTGACCCTACCACCCTTTAGAGCATTCAGCCCATTGAATGCCTGGCCTGGCTGGATGACGTGACACCACGTTTCCTAAGGGGCATGACGGGGGCTACCGCAGGGTGGTAGGAGGGCGCTATGTTGGCCTAAGAATGGCCAAAGCCCTGTTCCCCCAGCAGCTGCCCAAGGTTTCCTCCAGGCTGAGTAGGGCCAGCTGAGGCCAGGGTCAGCTGAGTCCAATTGAGCACTGCCTGGGAGCCGATATAAGCTGCCTGCCAGCCAGGCAGGGGTTTTTGGAGAACAGGGAAGGAGAACTGCGAGTGGCAGGAGCCAGAGAAGGGCTGGGATTTGCCCGTTGCCGTGGCTACTCAGCCCCGACGAAAACCAGGGTAGGGGAGCAGCCCAGAGAAGAGACTTGCACAGTGCCTTATAGCAGCAGCCAGCCACGGCTGCCGAGGGCACTGCTCGGCCTTCAGAGGCCTGAAGGAAGACGGGGCAGAAGCGAGATGGCCGCCATCTCAAGACTGGTGGGAGTCCGGGTGGCCATTTTGTGCCCACCGCACTGAAAAAGCGCTCAGCCCACGGGAGCACGAGGACCACCCTACCACAGGGCCAGATGCGATCCAGGAAGAGACATGTCTCTGCTGCGCTTCTGTGCATCTTAGAACGCCAGATCAGCTGACCTGCCCGACACACACAAGCTCTCGTTCCTGTAACCCAACAGGAGCCGACCCAATGATGGGGAAAGTGGCCGCTGTTGCGTTCTCCCTTCTGCTGGGAGAGCACTGAGAATTTTGGGGGGTAAAGATGCCAGCAGCATTTTTGGATCTCTGGCGATTTTGCTGCATGGACGGATCGGGAGGGAAAATTAATCTTCTCGCTTGTTATCAGGATTCTGTTTAAGCTGGAATCTTTGAGAGAGAGAATAAATATTGGTGCCTCACGGATTGGTTTGTGGCTCTAACAGTTACCCTTTTGAAAGAGATCAGGATTTCCTCATTGACGGTGTAAATGTATCTAAGATCAGACTCCAGCCCTGACTCTATTACGTTCCACGCTTACCCCGGGGGAAGTGAGATCAAAATGTGACCTGACTCCATTGGCTTTAGTGGCGTCACTCTGGATTCAATGAGGTTGGAACCTGGCCTTTTATTTCCTTTCTTCCAGCTGCTTTTTCCTGCTTCTGCTCCCTCTGCTTCTTTTACAAACTCTGACATCACACCTAAGGGCTGTTTGATTTTGTGTTTGAAAAAGACCTAGAAGCTCATTCGCTCATAGACCACTGCCTGGCTATCTGCACCACTCAGCGGTTGCTGTCAACTCAGTGGTGACCTAGAAACATCTCTCCGCTGGTCAGTTTTGTGCTTTCAAGCAAGAGGCAGCAGAAAATAGGTTTTAATCTCAGATTTAGAGTTGGCTGCAGAAAAAGGATTTTATTTCCCCACTGAACATTACCACAGATAGAGTTTTCACTCTGATATTTTCTATAGAGAATTTCAACTTTTTGCCAAAATCTCAAAAACTGAACTGTCGATTCAAAGCAGTGCCACGTGGGAGTTGTCATTCCAGGGCCCGACTCTCTTTGGGCCAGACTACATGTCCCATGATGCATCATTGCTAGAGACTCCTACGACCCACTCCCCTTACCGAGAGAGGAGAAAGCGGTGCATCATGGGAGATGTAGTCCAGCCAACAAGCGTTCTCTGTCGAAAATGAGGCATCTGAGCTACAACTCCCATGAGGCACCGCTTTGAAGTTTGGATGCCTCATTCCCTGTGGGCCGGCCTCCTGGGCTGCACTCCTTCCTGTGGAGACTGAATTGCATAGTGGCGTCTGCAGCACCACATGCACTGCCCCCCCATGTGGATAAAGAGGCAGCCTAGGGAGGGTTGACTCAGCAGCACGAGCCACATGTACTGTCTCCTTATAAGGAAATGAAGTGACCCCACCTGCTGGTGCATGGTCAGCAACTGCCCAGGATAATTGTAATCACCTGGTTGGCTGGTTCATACCTGCCCAGGAAATCAGGAGCACCTGGTTGGCTAAACTCCAAGCCATGACCTTAGAAGGTAATGCAGCAAATAGCAACCAATGGGGCTTAGCCTCTGCTGACCAGGGGAAACTATAAAAGTTCAAACCCAGGTGGCAGAAGGCAGAGAGGAATTGAATATATCTGGCACTCCTGTATCTCTTGGTCGTGTCGGCTCGGCGGGCTGACGCATCTTCACTAGCCCGCTTCACTGTGAACTGATCACTCACAGTGGCTCTCTCCCGTCCGCAGTATCTTAAGCAAACGGCAACTGAATTTGGCCAGCATAGTATACCTGTATATAATGTTTGTGAGTATGGATTAACTGTTTTCTGTTGTGTTTGTCAACCTCTTTGGGGAACTCCAAAACTGGGCACCCTAGTGTCACATGCTGGCAGCCACGCGTTGATGCAGGAAAGATCACAAAACGCTAAAGTCTTGGGTGGCACATTTTGTCTTTTCGTGCGGAGGCCCTTTGCTATAACTGTTTGCTGTGCAATTGCTTGTTGTGAAACTGTTTATTATAGAAATAGAACTGTTTATTATAAGGCTAGAATTGTTTATTATAAAATAAAGGGTTTATTGGTTAAGCAAACCCCCAGAATCATCACTGTCTCGCTTAACCCCCCGTATCCCAAACCGAACCTATTAGAGAGTTTTTCTCTCCGTTTCCACACTTCCTTGCTGAGAGGAGTGACACCAGAAAGTAACTGTCGAGAAGCAAAAGACTCAGCCCACAGAATAGCACTAACCCCGGGAGATGCCCCAAGGTTATGTGATGCCAGATCTCCTGCCTCTTTCTTTGCTACACAGTCAGATCTGACTCTTCAGAGCCGCTGGGTGCGGATGGAGGCATATTCGGTGTGAGCTGGAGCCTTGACCGTGATCTCGGCGTAGTGCAGACCCTCGCTTGCGTCATTGCCTGGTCTCCTGTCCCTCTGTTGAAGACATAAATAAAGTCACCTGGGCTCCATCTCTTCATGGCCATCTCTCCAGGCTCTTGAGCACATTTAAGGGGGAAGCGGGTGAAATGGAGACCCCCACGTTTGTGCTGGGGGAGTCGTGTGTGCCCTTGTCTCCAATACACGTAGCCCCACAACAACGTGCCTCAGCCCCCAGACACATCCCCCCTCCCAGCCCCAGGTGGCTGCCCAGCGGGACAGAGGCAGTGGCAGAGGTGGGTGTGTGTGTGTGTGTGTGTGTGTGTGTGTGGATGGGAGCCCGGGGCTGGAACAGAGGGGCAGCTGTGAGTTGAGGTTCTATCTGTCCATTTGTCTTTCTGCACATGGGTCTGTATGGCAGTACCTGTCTGTCTATCCCCACGTGTACATCTGTCTGTCTAGGTGATAGGTAATCTACTCTTTTTGCGGTGTCCGTGACTAGAATAGCTAAGTGCTAAAGCACCCCAAACTCTCTGCCATGTTCCACTGGTCCGGTTTATACCAGAGTCACAGGGACCATGCGTCCATAGGGCCTGGAAAGCGCCACTGCCCCCCAGTTAAACGCAGGCGCCAATTTATATGGCCTCACCTTTACGTGCGGCTGCGGTGGGGTCTCGGTGGCAGCGGCTGGGGAGAAAAGAAGGCGGCATGGGTTATTGTTGGAAGAGATGAACGGAGGCATAGGAGCCGAGCCGTGGGTTAGAGACCGTCCATCAAAGGCACCCGGACCCCCTTGCACCAGCAGGTCGGAAGAGAAGTGCATTTCGAACGCCGAAAGGACAGGCGGATGAAGGCCGTGTGGAAGGAGGGATAATTACCTTTGCGTCTGTGCAGCACGAGCGTCCCAGCTAATATGATGATGCTGACGGCTGCCAGAGCAATCACGGCTCTGTAGATGGTGAGTTCTGCACTGGCCTTCGGCTGCGATTCCTCCCTGTGGCCTAAATAAAAGGAAGGATGTTAACGTTTCCAGGGCACAAATGGCTGCTGGGAGGAGCCAGAGGAAACCGTTTGAATCTGGAGGGACCCCGGTGATGTCTGTGAAATGTCTCCCAGATGCAGGCTGCAGAGCAGGGGCCGGCTGGGTTGCTGTGCTGTGTGACGTGGCCAGCTGCCACCCTGGAGTCTGGGCAATGGCCAGCAAACTCCCTTCACACAAGGGGAGAACCTGTGTGAGTTACGGGGCCATTCTGGTCGCTCTCTGGGCCTTGGGCTGCATGTCTGTGGGGCTGTGGGTGTCTGATTACCTTCTGGACCTCTCTATGTGTCTGTGTCTGCGTGTGGGGTTGTGTGTGTGTCACACACCCCTGCATTGAGCAGCCAACTTCCTCTTCAACACACACTACAAGACAATTCCCCAGTCTCCATCCCCGCTTATCAAAAAGTCCTTCACAGCTGCCAGTGTGAGTCTGATCTGCCTGCAGTGAGGTACCGGGGCCGGGTTATAACCTCACCTTCAGCCGACCCGGGAGCTCAGAGCCAACCTGGCCCATGGCACAGAACAGAGAGAGAGAGAGAGAGACATCTCCCATCTCAGGCCATGGGGCTCTCGGGGGAAGTGGCAGGCTGGGTTTCTCACCACCTCTCTCCACCCGAGGCGCTGACAGGATGTTTGACAGACCAGAGCTGCAGCCGGTGACAACGTGACAGAAAAGCTGCCTTGAGCCAGCCAGGAGATTGTTTAATGTGAACCTGACAAGCCCCCAGAGCGTCCGCATCGCTCAAGTAGTCCTGATCTCCTGTCCAGATTGGAGCCAGCCCCTCGTCTTTGTCCTCGTCCCCTGAACCAGACAGTCCCCTGCTCTGGGGCTGGATCAGAACTGGCCACCCTGAGCGGGGAAAGGCCCCGTGTGCCATTCCCGTCCCCTTGGCTCACCAGTCGCATTCGGCTTCCCCTGCGTCACTCTCAGCTCGGTGCCTTCTCCCGTCCCTGTCCCCCGCTGTAGATTTCAATGCAGCACAGATAGAGGCCAGAGTCCCGCTCCTCCAGCTCAGACAGCGTCAGCGTCACCTTCCACTGTGTGGTCTCATTCAGACCGGACACATGGAGCCGCCCCCGGTAGAAGGGGTGGTTAGAATCCAGCACCACGTCCTCTCCAGATCCCCTGAGCCAAAGCGCCTTGACTCTGCTGCCATCTCTGTTCTGAAAGGTGCAAGTCAGGGTCAGGTTGTCCCCGGCTGTCGCGTTGAGGGACCTGGGCTGCTGGGAAACTCTCAGACCATCTAGGGAAGAGAGAGAACCTGCGTCATGCACCGGGCAGCACCGTGCGACTGGATAGACCCATCCTGGCCGTTAGAGAGAATCCGCCACCCTTGTCCTGTGTGTGCAGCTGATCTTTCCGCCTCTCTCCAGCTCTGTAGCAGTATCTGCCTCTGTTCCTGCATTCACCTTCATTCCTCAATTCATGCTCTGAACCGAGATCCAGCCATCTACTCTCCACTCCTAGACCCATTTATCCACCTGTGAATCCATCCAACCTTTCCTTCCTACATCTGTCTGTCCAGCCATCCTCCATTTCTGTCCCTCCCTCCCTAGATCCACCTTGGCCCGTCTATCCCCAGGGAGTTGCTGCCATCCCCGCTGCTGGATAAATCCAGTAATTTGTTCACTTTATCGAGAGCCCCCGCCCTGAGTTCCCAGCAAACTCACCTGGACTCTGGGCGGATGATCCTGCATTTCGGATCTCTGCTGTCCTGCAGCCGGCTGGAATTTCTGCAGCAGCTTCGTTGGAATGAAAAGACAAGAGGATTTTAGTGCATTCCCGCTGGCCGCCATCTTGGGTAACAACCTGCAGATTGAACCGGGGCCCTCCAGAGCGGAAAGCAGGAGTTGCTGCAGCTCGAGCTGAATCGCTGGGGCCTGTGACAGCCTCTGTTCCCCGTCGGTCAGCACAGAGGGGGAGCTCTGAACACCCTCCAGCACATTACACGGGCAGGACGGAAATGAACCATCCCGTCTGCACAGCAGCCCCCGGTTGTCTAATCCGGAGTTAAACCCACTCTGGTTTACACTGGCTGCACGGTTTCTGTCTGCGCCATGCAGGATGGATGGATGGAGGAATTGATGCAGAGGAAGCATGGATGGATGGCTAGAGACGGCGAAGGGAAGGACGGATGGGTAGATAGCAGACGGAGGGTTACCACAGAAGGACAGATCAGATGCGATGGAGGGAGGGATGGATGGAGGCTGTAGAGGGATGGTGGTGGATGGGTAGATAGAGGGAAGGACGGGTGAGAGGAGGTAGGTGGGTACGTGTGGGGGTGGCTAGGGATGGCTGTGGGATGGGGACGGACGGACAGGTGGACATGGGGGCGCAGACAGACCAACCCCCAGGCTAGCTGGCCAGGATTTGCTGACATACCTGCGCCCCAGCTGGGGATGAGGAGGACGAGGCAGAGGACGGGGCTCAGGGCTGGCAGCTGCTCCATGGTCCCCAGTGTCTGAGCGACGCCGCGGGGCCAGATCAGCTCAGCTCAGCATCCTCCGGAAGCATCAGCCCCAAGGGCCGGTGGAAATGTTTTGTGGTCAGTACCTAGGAGAGGCCGATAAGGGTGGAGGAGGGTGTGTGTGTGTCTGTGCTATTAAAGAGACAGACAGACAGACGCAGCCAGTGCCCCATGGCGGCAGCGGGTGGGTCGGTCCCTGCCCTGTGTCCGTCACACGGCTCGTTCCGGCCCCTGCAGGTCTCGGGATTCAGCAGCTGCCCCCCACGGCGAGCGCCCCGGCCGGGGCCAGCGTCACCCTCAGCTGCACCTTCCAGAGCCGCAACCGGACTGGGGTGCGAGTCACCTGGGCCAGGGGCTCCGGGGAGGCCGTCCTGCTGGATCCCGCCCACCCCTTTTACCAGGGGCGGCTGGCCGAGAGCCGGCGGGACCGGCAGGGCCGGGCGGAGGCCACGGTGACCCTGTCAGAGCTGGTGGAGAGGGACTCGGATCTGTACCGCTGCTTCGTCACCGACCCCCAGGGCCAGCAGGCGAAGGGCACGGGGACCGCGCTGACCGTGCTGCGCAGTGGTGATGTGCGGGGAGGGATTTGGGGACCTGGGGCCTTTCCCCTCTGGGAGGCGTCAGCCCAGGAATCACCTAACGCCTCATTTCTATCGTCCAGATGTCCCGGGGGGACGGGAGCTCTGTCGGGACTACGGGCCCCTCTTTTACCGAGCCGTCGTCAGCCTGTCGCTCGACGTCCTCTTCTCCCTGGGAATCATCCTCAGTCTGCATCCTTAGAACGGTACCGGCTCCGCGTGGGATCCGCCATCACTTCCTGTCCCAAACTGTCACATGGCGTCCCTGTGCGGGCTGGTAGCCAGCCCCCACCCCTCACCCCAGAGCCAGCTGTGTCTCGGCACCGGGCGAGGGGTCCCCATGTAATTGGTCTCTGCACCCCACCCCAGAGAGGCCTTGTCTCAGCGCCAGGTGAGGGATCCCCATATAAACAGCCCCTGCGTCCCACCCCAGAGGTGGCTGCATTTCATCCCTGGGGGGATTCAGTCTCTGTCTCTGTATTTATAGGGCTCTGTCCCCATAGCATTTCCCCCAGGATGTTCAGTGACGCTCTCGTTCTGTTTCCCAGGTGTCCCTGTGGTGGGTCCCGTGGTGGGGGGCTGGCTTGGAGCTGCCCCAGGCGCCGGGGAAGGTGACTCTGATTTAGCCACTGACAGGGGGCTGGTCACCTGCAGGATTTTCCGAGCTCTGGGTTCAGAAGCCGTCAGACCTCGCTGGACTTGGAGCCGCCTGCCGGAGGCTCCTGTGGGGCTGGGGCTTCTCCACTCCCGTCTGCTCCTGCGTGTGGGTCACGCGGCCCAGGGGGCGAGTGGAAGGGGCCGTGTAGCGGCAGTGGGAGCCTGTGAGCTCCTTTGCTGTTCCAGTTCTCCTTGGCACAGGAAACGGCCCGTTGCTCTGGGCATCGGGGTCCTGGGGGTGGGTGTGTCGCGGGAGGAAGCTGTTCACCCTTCGGGGCTGCTGGCATGAGCCTTGTTCAGAGATCTATAGGGCCAGACCCCCAGTGCTGTCAATCGGCCATACTCCCTTGGAGGCAGAGGGCCCGACCCCCAGCTGGGGTCCATGGGCCGCAGCTGAACTGAAATCAACCCAGATGCTCCCATCTCCTGCCTGTAGGTCGTGGCCATGGCAGTGATTTTAAAACAATAAACATTTCTCGTGATTAATTCCTTGTGGGACTCAATTCTCCCATTTACACACCAAAATTCTCGGCAGTAAAGGAGGGGACACGCTGGGCTGCTGCAGAAAAACACTGAGGGAAGCCTGCCTGATTTTATTTGTTTTTTAGAAGCGCGCCGCCGCTGGAAAAGACACTTCCCAGGAAAAAGAAATGGCTTTCCGCGTGCGAAAATAAAATGTGTTACGGAAAAATTCCTTTGCGTGAAAAAATGTAATTCCTCACGAGGGAAAAACTCGGAGAGGGGAAAGAGCGTGACCCAAGACGGGGCAAGGAACAGCGGACAGAACCCAGGCGTCCTGGCTCCCAGCCCGACAGTTGTAACGGCTAAGCCCCTATAGCCGGGAGGTGTGGCCTCCTTCGGAGATTGACAGCGAGGGAGAGCCAAACCCAGGACTGCAGCACCTGACCGGAGGCAGGTGGGCGGGGCTAGGCCTATAAAAGCCAGGCCTGCCCGCTCACTCTGAGCCCAGCGGCCGAGGGAGAAGGACGCCTCTCCCTGGGTGCCTGAGCCTACGGCCGCAGCCGACCGCTACCCGGGGAGAGGCTGCCAGAGCCACCCACGGCGTGGGGCCCTGGGGAGCTGCCAGCCCCGGTGAGCCGGACGGGACCCACGGACCCTGGGACCTAGAGGAGCTGCCCTCCCCAGAGGACCCCCAGCAGTTCCCGGGCCTGCCATCCGGCGAGAAGGAGCCGGGGAACGGCTCAGGAGACCAGGCGCTCTAGGGAAGCCGACTACGGCCCGGCTGAGCCTGCGCTGGCTCCGAGTCGGCGCGTTTGGGATGGAGCTCCGCTGCCCCCGTGATGGGACAGCCCGTCACTGACCGGGCCCTGGGCTGGGACGCAGTGGAGATGGGTGGGCCTGTGCCCCCTTCCTACCCAGAGTGGGGCTGGTCGCCCCGTGGAGGCCAGAGCCTGGCCCTGTCTGCCTGCCACGCCCTGCCGGAGGGCCGGGGCCTTGGACCATTTCCTCGCCCTCTCGGGCTAGAAGCTGTGTGTGTCTGCCTGCCCCACAGACGGCTGTCGCCCTGCCGGAGGGCTAGGCCTGCGCCTGTGTCCTCGCCCCACGGGGCTAGAGCCTGCGTTGACCCCGCCAGCCTGCTCGGCCAGCCCCGAGACCAGTGTGAGCTCGTCCCGGGGCCGCGGCTCCAGCGGGTGAGAGAATCAGCCCTTTGTGCGGCCGCTAACGCCTGGCTGGAGGGTAACACCTCGGTGCTCAGCGCTGTACGTCCACGGGGACGGGAGTGGGGTCTAGTGGGTTAGCGCCGGGGGGGGGGAGCCGGGTGCCAGGACTCCTGGGTTCTCTCCCCAGCTATGGGAGGGGAGTGG